>NC_067159.1:45859866-46165699 GCF_903995435.1 Acomys russatus
TCTGTTCTTAGTATTTCATTTCTTCCAGCTGTCAGCGAACCAATTGAAAGTTCTAGAAATTGGATTAGAGCTCCCTCCTCTGTTCAAGTGGCGCAGGCTGGGTCTCTAAATTTTACTGACCCGTGAGACTTTCCCTGCCGTGATGCCACGGAAGAGATTTAGAGCTTTTCAAGTTGTATTAGACTTAAAGTTATCTCCTCTTCACATGCAAGTTCTGACTCTCTAAGTCAAGGTGAGACCAGTCTTCTGCCTATCTATGGAACCTCCATAGACCCACAGCACAAGTGTAAGTTACTGTATGACACCATCTAAAGAGGAAGCGTGAATAAGGAGGAGGCTTGGTGTTTCTGTCCAATCAATATCATCTTCAGTTAGTGAGCGCTGCCAGTGAAGACAGTGAATCACTATGCTGAATGTCAATAGTGTAACCAATCTCTACATACATACTGGAAATGCGTGTATATGTGGGGTCCGTAGGTCAAACTGGGGAGCAGTTTCTGCATCAGAAGAGTGCGAGGGGCTGGCTGTGCGTGAATGCATTCCCCACTACAGCCCTGGTGCAAAAGACATTCTGTGCTGCCTTTTAAGTAGACATTCTTACCAGCTTACACTGATTTAAAAATGATGGCTATAGTGCAGCGTGATCACACCCCTCCTGTTTTCTTTTACTCCGTCCCCTCCCCTTCCCCGATTGTCTTCTGTATCCTCCATAGTCCTCTTTCTACACTTGTGGTTTGTTTTCCTTCTAGATTCTACAGATGAGAGAAAACATCTGGTGTGTGTGTGTGTGTGTGTGTGTGTGTGTGTGTGTGTGTGTGTGTGTGTGAGAGAGAGAGAGAGAGAGAGAGAGAGAGAGGGGGGGGGGGCGGGGAGAGCATCCTGCCTATTTTACTGAACACAATGGTCTCTGGTTCATGTTTCCTGCAAAGTACACAACTTCGTTCTTCCTTATGGCTGGAGAAACTCTACACATGTATATACACATTTTCTTTATCCATTCACCCTCCCATGGCCACCTAGTTCCTAACTTGACTATTTCAAATAGTGCTGTGAGAAATGTGAGGTTTCTGCTCACAGAGGTAAGCAATTTTCCCAGCTTATGTTTTTAGTACTTTCGTCGAGAACGAGATGGCTGTAGATGTGTGGTTTTATTTCTTAGTCCTTCATTCTATCCCATTAGTCTACATGTCTGTTTTTGTGTCAGTCCTATGGTATTTTTGTTATAGCCATTTAATATACCTTGAAATCAGACATGGGGGTAATTTCGTCATTTTTGTGTCGTTACTTCTGTCAGTCCATGAGTGAGGGAAGTCTTTCTGTCTTCTAGATTTTCGTGTAATTTTCTTCTCTCATGTTTTAAAGTTCTTCCCCATCCCCTGTTATCCTTATAACTAGAACTAGGAAGTTAATCTTCTTGGGACTATTGTACACGTGATTTTTTTCCTATGTCATCTTTAGACACATTTTATTATCTATGAAAAGGGTCTGTTTTCTTCAGCAGTCCAGGAAGAAAAATACTGCAGTATTAATTTTTATGGTGGCACTATTACTTAAAAGTCTGTATAGAATGGCAAAGTTCCACCTAATATGCATGCACATGTGCATGCTTGTGCTTGGACATGGTAGTGGAAGTTTTAGTTTCTTTAAAAAAAAAACTCAGTTATGTTACGTAAACAGTTTTTTGTTTTAATCCCAAGTGTGGGATATGAAGATGCTTTTAGTTTGTCCACAGCTGGTAACATCCTCATGGGGCTGGGAGAGCAGCATGGTCTTTGGCAGCTAGAGTTAAATCCTGAGGACTCTGAGAGGGTTCAAGTATCAGATCCCAGACAGAGAAGGGGCTTTGGAGGAGATGATGATGATGATGATGATGATGAGAGAGAGAGAGACAGAGAGAGAGAGAGACAGAGAGAGAGAGAGAGAGAGAGAGAGAGAGAGAGAGAGAGAGAGAGAGAGAGAGAGAGAGAGGGAATTTTTTTCAGACAGGATATCACTTTAATTCAGCTTGGGCCAGAATATGTATTCACCACCAAGTCCAAATAAGCTTTAGAATACTAAGACTCTATTCTTGACATTTTGGTTGTGATTTTTAGCCTTTAACAGTTTAGCCATCACTCAGAGATCCCTTAAAACTCATTCTTAAATTTTTTAAAAATTTTTTGTCAATTTTACATCATGTGCCTCAGTCCCACTCCTCTCCCCATCTTTCCACATCCACTCTCTGCCCTTGTAAATACCCCATGAAAAGAAAACAAAAATAAAAATGAACAAACAAAGCATCTCAATGAGGAAGCCATGGTATGCCCTGGTGTGTCACACAGTGTGCCCTTTTGTTCACATAGCTTTATTTGCAAATGTTCATTGTAATGAGTCACTGGTCTGGTTCAAGGCCTGCCAAACCATGCATTTGAACCCCCCTCTCCCCACCCAATTATAAAAACCTCATCTTACCCATGTCCAGTGCTGATTTCTTGAACCACCTACCCCCCTCCCTTTATGGGGAGACAACCCATGCATATGAATAAAAAAGCTTGCTTTAATTAATTTGGTCATGATGATTTGGGTTGGTAGTCTTTCTTTTTCTTTTAGAATCTGTTTTATTAACAGTTTTATGAGATGTATTGTTTAGATTTAAAGATGGAGGTTGCTAATATGTTAAAACTAAAAGTTGCAAAACATTCTGGCCCAAAGTAAGTATAGCCCATTTGTTGCTTTTGACTCCATGTTTGGGATGTTTTGGGTAAACACACATCATCTCTGTAGGCAGCTTCGGTTTCATTGGTTTTGTTTTTACTCTGATTAGCAGGAAAGGCACATGGGATCCTTGGGTGGGTGGCCTCTTCCCTTCCCATCTCCCTGCCTTTCCAGTGGTGGCTCTTCAAAGCTCAGGCCACCTCACTTCTGTTCGTCTCCTTCTGAATCTGATGTAAAACCCAATCCTTCCACTGATCTTAGGTGACTGGTGAGTGCTAACCTCTTTTCCTTCCAACAGGTTACAGCTGAGGTCTCCTGTATCCCAAAGACCCGAGAACTCCACGGGATCTTTCTTTTCTTTATCTTTGTCCAGTTTTCTTGAATAACCTAATACTGTGTTGTTTTAACAGTTTGACTGTGGCTGTGATCGCTTTTCTTTATTCCTCATGACTCAGCAACTCTTTCTGCATCTTCTGTATCATCTTTTCTGTCTTTTTCTTTTTCTTTTTCCCCAAGAAATATAGAGAACACCTTTTAAATACTTCTAAGCACATATTCTTTATCACAGAGCTTTTAAAATTGTTCTCTTCATTTGACTATAACAGAATTGGGCCAAGGAGGTGACAAGACAAGGAAAACACCTGCTGCAAAAGCCAGTTAAAGTGGGAAATGCTGGGCAGCAGAAACATCAAGAGAGGCCCCGCCTCAGCAAAGTACAAGGCAAGAACCCATGCCTGAAAGTAGTCCTCTGACTCCACCAGTATATCATGACCCTGGCCTGTCTGAACGCATGCATACATGCATACACACACATGCACACACGCACACATGCGCACATACACACACTAAGGAATAAAATACAAAGAAAGCAGTAGGTACTAGGAGAGGGGCTGTAGGAGTTGATTAGATTACAGGAGTCGAGTCCTCATGATTAAGTCAGTGTCCTTGAAGGAGACAGTTGAGACATTGCTTCTTTTCTTGCTCCAAGAGGGGCTAGAGCAAGGAGGGATCCAACCACCTGTAAGCATTAGGAACAGACCCCCCATTAGCAGCCAAATTGGTTGATTCTTGATTTTGGACTTCTGAAAGTCCAGAAATGTGATAAAAAAGTTTCTGTTGTTTAAACAACCCAGTCTATGCTGTTTTGTTATACCAGGCTGAACTAAGATACCTACTAACAAACACTCTATCCATAAAAGTGATGTGGACCTCTTCTGTGAGATTTTTTTCAATCTTTGTCTGACTCTGTGAACCACCAATCAAATCCTATGGTCATAATTAAAGATATGCAAAACTACAGTAATTCAGGACATGTGGTATTAGCATATGTCTAGACTAGAATGTAAAGTCCAAAAATAGGTCCACACGTGGGGAAAGTAAGTGCTGTCAACAAACACTTAAGTTAATCCAATGGGAGGAGACAGTTTATATAACACAAATGAGAACAGAGCAACTGGATATGTGTACATGACTATGCAACCCCTGAGCCCTAGTTATGCCAGATAAATATTCAAGTATGGAAGAATATTGACAAGGCATATAAACAGGGGAAAATTCCCTGTTCGATTTGGGCTCACTTGGACATTCATTTGGACAGTTGTTAAAATACTTAAGGAAAATAAGGAGGATGTTAATCATGAAGAAGAGATTCCTTGCATAAATATAAGCTGGTTGATCAAACCTTAAACTTGGTAAAAGAGGCAAAAAAAGGAGATTTCCCCCCATTCATACAAAATCAAAACTAAAAGCAGCACCATTGACAGCATACCGGATGCTTCCCTCAGCGCCCTTACTGGGGCTTCCTTTAACTAGGCACCCTCCATTGCCTGAAAATGATGCTCAAGTGTGGGGCAAAAAATTTGGTAATCTATCTTAAATATCCACTTCCTGGTGCGGACTTAGCAAAGCCTATGACAAAGCTAACTTTATGCACTGGCCAATCTACTTAAAACTGTAGAAGGAGAGGTGACATCGGACAGTTCTTGCATATAACTTTGAGAGGCAGGAGAACCTCAGCTGTTTGAATGCAGCCTTAAAAAGTATCATGTGGCTCTTTCACTTCTTTTAAAGTTGCTTGTTTTTTTCTCACTAAAATGTCTCCTACAGGTGTTATAGCACAAAAGCATAAGCCTTTGGAATGGATTTCTTTACACCACAAAGGCCATAAAATACTGCTTATCGTACTTTTTTTTTTCTCAATTAGTAAATCTGGGGAAGACCTGATGTCTACAATAATATGGATTTGATCCTTGCTGTATTGTTACCTTTAACGAACAATCCATTTTTAAGAGTATTACAGAATTCTATAGATTTTCAAATTACATTTGTAGATTACTATGGAATAATAGCTGGTAGGCTATGAAATTTTCTCATACCAATGAAATGTGTGATTACAAAAATTGTCCAACCGTCTCTCATTCCACAGACAGACACTTTATTGATATTCATGTCATGGTAAAGGAGGGTTTCATGGCCCAGATATTTATCAATCTATTAATACTTCTGTTTTACTCATCCCAACAGATGTGACTTGGTGTATTGATTAATTTATTATGGTCAATTCATAAACCCTTACATTTTGTTTCCTATTCGGCTCATGTTGTAGGACTATTTCCAGCAACAGACTTATACGTGTGCACACTCTAACTTCTCTATCTGTATTGTATGTTGCGGTTCATCTGTTGCTATGTGTTCAAATGCAAAATACTGGCCCCAACATCTGCTTGCTATCCGGACAAGCACATTCTCACCTACAAGTGATGCTGTGTAAACCTTGCTACCCAATTCAAAGTTGGTTAGTTAATAAAAATAGCTAGAACTTGTCTTGTTGGCAAAGAATCTTTAAAATAATAAGGCATCTATAAATGCCATATTCTGTATGTCTCTGAGGGTTTTGAAGACTGTATCTATTTTACCTTATCTATCTGTAAAATCCTATCTATCTGTAAAATTTAGGATTATATTGTTGTGATAAAAATAGAGTAGTAATTGACATAACCATGATTTGATCAACTAATAATTAACTTGTATTACTTAATTATCCTAAGCAGCCTGCAATAGCACCTTCAAAGTATTGGAAGAAAACCTTGTATTAAAATTGAGTTGTATGGGTACAATACTTGATATTAGAGTAGAAATATACACAATGTGTGAAGAATAATCTTAAATTTGAATTCTATACCAACGTATCAAAATTAAACTTATCATTTTTTCATTTTGGAAGCTGCTAATCTGCACTTCCTGTTTACTCAGGTAATTAATTTTATTCCTTCTTAGGTCTCTGACGGGGTTGAAGACCAGATAGTTTAGTTTTACAATTAAGCTTAGTTGTTTAGGGGTTTTTAGGTCTAGATAGATGTTTAGTTGATAGAGATGGGATATGATAGATATCGATTTGCATTCAGAATTTTAGACTTACCAAGATAGGAAAGATGTTTTCTTCAAGTTTGCCAAATACAAATAGCCAAAACGCTATGAATGTAACATTTATGTAATTCCTGATTGTTTTGTGGTTCATTTTGCTGTAGGTAGTTTATTGTATATATGTGTAATAATATAAATGTATATGTAAAAAAGAAACATAATTTAAAAAATATACATGTTAAATATTTTGCATTCTAATCTTAAAAAAAAAAAAATAGCTAGAACCCTATAACTGAGCAGAAGTTAGATTCCCAGGCTTAGGTTCAGATAGGGACCATGAAGTAGGAGAGAAAACCAGAGAAAAGGAAGTCACCATGGGACAATATGGACCATGAGCACGTGGTCATGAGTGCTGGCCCGATAGAACAGCAGCAGCCCAGGCAGGGTATAGTTATGGCAAATCACATGGGGTGTGTAGCTGGGAAATAGCAAACTAGCTTTAGAGCATTGATACCTGCCTAGTCATGGTGCCTTAAAGCTTTCATAGTTCTAAAAGGTCTTTGCCTCGATATGTGGGAACCAGCTGGGGTCCTTTTTGAATTCTCCAGCAGAAAAAAAGAAATCTCTTCTTAAAAACATTCACTCTCAGGTCCTCCCTTTCTCCACCAATATCTCATTCTGCTGGTTCAACAGTTTAGAAAGCATAGCAGTTTTATCTAAGGAATTTGGGACCTGGGCAGCATTTTAGAGAACATGCTAATTCTGTCATTTAAGAGGGAAACCCGAGGCCCAGGGAAGGATTGTGTGTGTGTGTGTGTGGGGGGGTGTTAGATAATAAAATGCCATACATTAGAAAGGAGGTTTTCAATCGCATTGACTTGGCTTTTTTCAAATCCCTCCTGGGGGGAAAAAGCACAGGCCATTTTTCTTTTCTTTTGTTTTGTTTTGGAGATAAAGTTTCTCTGTGCAGCCTTGGCCGTCCTGGACTCCCTCTGTAGACCAGGCTGTCGTCGAACTCACAGAGATCCATTTCCCTGGATGCTGGGATTACAGGCGTGCACCACAGCGCCAGGCGGGAGGCCATTATTCGATCTACGAGACTCGGAATGGACCTTCCTTCCCCGCCAGGATGACAGCGGTTGAGATTTTCGGTGACTATACACAAAAGCTAAAGCAATACCTAAAAAAAGCCAAACTAGAGAGAGCAGAGCTGAGACAAAGCGCCCCGCCGGCCACGCCCCTCGCGCTCCCGCCAATCGCAGCAGGAACAGCGCTCGCGCCCTGGAGCCCCGGCCAATTAGCTGCGTCGGGGCGGGCCGACAGGGGCGGGGCGTCCGTTTCCACTGAAGCCGCGGGCCGGTTACTAGCGACGCTTGGCGCCTCGGTGGGCACGCTCTGGCCGCTGCTGCCAGTTCTGAGGACTCCGGGGCTTGTCGCCCCACGCGCCCTGTCCTTCCTTCTAGCCCTCTGCACTCTCCGCTTGCTGAGGCCACCCAGGGCCGCACAGATCTCAGAGGACCCTCCTGCCATTGTAGGTAGTGGCGGCGGAGAATGACGTCACGGCGACGTGCGGAAGCGAGTCCGGGCGGGCTCGGAGGGGGAGAATGGGGTGGGGGGCAGGGACCACCCGGAAGTGGAACCTCTCGTGCCCACCCTACCCGGACGGTGTGTCCTTGGTGCGAAGGCGGCCATGCTGCCACTGCTTCCCGTGGTGTGGTCTCAGGACTGCAGGAATGAGTTAGCGCGAGGAGGGTCTGTGCAGAGTGAGGGTCCAGCTTTTGGAGGCGTTTCGGACGTAGTGTCTTCCTAATCTTGAGCTCACCAAATGACAGCCCAGTTCTTGGACATGCCCCGGGACATGTCCTATGTCTCTCTAGCTTCCAGCCCTATAGAAACCCCCGGAAAACATGAAGCCAAGGTGCTTTCAGTCCCACCTCTGCCATTTTAACCAGCGTTATGGTCTGGGACACATCACTTAATTGTCCTGGTTTCAAATTCTGTGCTTGCAGACTGAGATCAATACAGTTGTGATAAGTGAGATTGCACACAGGTCCTTATAGGCGCCACTGAACATGTCAATTGAATAACCACAATCTAACTGTGGCTCCTGTTGGTGATCTGAAAGTCCAAGTTCTCGTGCTATCTGAGGCCTTACAGCGTGTCAAGTGCTTGAGGAGGATGAGGTTTAGTTACAGGATCAAACTGCAGAAATCTTGCCTGCTTTTAAGTTTTATTTCATACCTGTGCTCATGGTAAGACTGTGACCTTAGTTTTTAAAAAGTAGCTAGATATTTTTTTCCTACTAATTCTACAACTGATGTCTATTAATAGTTTAGTCTTTGTTTTTCAAGCACCTCAAGTTCTGAACAAATAGTCTTGTTTTTTATTAATCGCTTTTGTTAACTTAATGCAGATGAATGAGAGTTAAGCATAGAAATAAGGGTGAAGTAACCATCCGCTGGGCTGCATTCTGTTGGAGGCCACCGGCCCACCCCACCCCATCCTCTGGTTGAGTAGACCTCACTTTATGACGACTTCAGTAATGATTTCTAAGATGTCAACAAAGAATAGATAGGCCTTAAAAGGTTCCTCTCATCAACTCGGGAGGCTTGTAACTAACTTTAAGAGATGTTGGTGGATTCAGGATAATAACTTAAAAAGGGAAAAGTGGAAAAATGAGGAGATTGCTGAGGAAGCCCCAGCAGAGTAAACCAAATGGGCTCTAAGTTAAAAGGAGGAAGAAGACAAGTCCAGCGATTCTACTTTTTCCTCTGCACATCGCTGTCACTTCATTCTGTAAAGCTTGTTCTGTTCTTGTAGAAGAGGAACACATTTATTTTTTTTCACAATGGACCCTAAAATGCTATTCAGTTGCTTCTCTGATAAGTTTTGACTAGTTTCCAGAATAAAGAGAAAAGGCATCCTTCCTACATCAGCTTTGTGTTTCTTGTTGGGTATGCCATGGGTTTTTTTTTTGTGATTGTTTTAGTAGAATCTGCATGCTGTTGTTTGAAGTCACTGGGTTTTGTATTTCAAGGATTAGTGTTTAGCAAAACAAATAAAAGCTTATGGAATTCTATGCTTTCTCTCTAGGGGAGATTAGCTTTTTACCAACATTTGACTGACTGGTCTAGGTGCCATGATCTTTCTATATCATTGACGCTGAGCACCCGTTCCTCAACACACTTGGTGACCAAAATGGAACACAGTTCTGGTTATAGCTACATCAGCAGTGCCACATTTAACCCTTAACAGGTTAAAAAATTTCAGACTACTGATGTTTAAGGATTTGTTCAAATATGTAGGGTGGGTCTTTGTTTCACCACTAACAAAATTTTTTAAAAGTGCAGTGCTTGTCAGTTGGCCATATCTTACATATAACTGAAATCTCTTGTAGAACACCTGGTTTCTATACAAAAATACCTTTAGTAAACTGAAATGAGAGTATGTTTTATAAAGATAGGATATTTTACATGTTTTTTTTTAAATGAGGCATTTTGTTCATGAGGTAAATATTTTTTATATTAAGGAAAATATTACAGTTTGTTCTCTACTTTCAGTTATAGAATTGTCACAACACAAAAATAGTGACGTGTCTTTGAACATGAGGATAATCTTTGTCTTGGAGAATATGACTTCTTACAACAGACATTTGGTGAGAATGTCTGAGACTCACTCAGTTCTCTGCTTTGTGCGTGAGGACTCTGTAATGATAATATTGCAGACGTCATTTTTAGATCCCATCCTACTGTCGTTTCCAGTTGCGGAGAAGAAACAGCGAGATGGGACAGTTTTAAGAGAGGAAGGTTTTTTTGGCTTACAATTGCAGATTCCAGTTCATCACTGCAGCAGAGACAGCAGGAACCTGAAGCAGCCAGTCACAGCCACAGTCAGGACCTGAGGGAAGCCGAGTGCATCCGTACATGTCTTCCCTTGTGCTCTCCATTTCATTTAGTGTAGGGCCCAACCTATAGAGTAGTGCTGCCTCCATTCAGGAGGGCTCTTCCCTCCTCAGCCCAAATAAGAAAACTCCTGACAGGGCATGCTGTGCCTACTTACCAGCCTAATTAAGGCCGTTTCTCACCGAAACGGTATTCCCAATAACTCCAGATTGTGTCTAGATGATAATTAAAATTAACCATCACAGGTTCTCATTCTTACCACACATTGACTTTATTTACCATTTAAGATGTAGTTAATACTTACAGGTGATGAAACAAAAATGTTTTGCTTTATTATTTGTGATAAAAATTTTATAATGTGTGTGTGTGTGTGTGTGTTTGTGCACACACACATGCACCAATAGCTCAGAAAGCTACTCCCATAAAATATGATGCCAACATGATTCTCATCTTATAAAATATTTCCTAAGGATAGGAGAGCCCCTTTTGTGCTGGCTTTCAGTTTCCATCTTTCTTTTTAACCCCCCAGAAAGGCTGGCGAGGGACGGTAAGTGAAAAGCCGCAGTCCGTCACACTTGTGTGGAGGGCTAAGCCTTACCTACTTTCCAGGCATGGTTTACTTCTCCAAGGCTTGTAGGTGTTTAGGATTCAGTTATAAACAAGTTGTTCTTTCTTGAGATTCTAGGCTGTGGATAGAAAAATATTTAAACGTGAGTGAGTAAAAGATAAATGCTAATCCTCCCTGAAGGGCTGTGCAGTCACAAACTGAGCAGACCCAGGTGAGTTCGCTGTGGCTTCCCAGAGCACGTTCCTCTTTAGCCTTAGCTGGGCTTTTCCTATAGTCTGTGTATTTAAAGTTCTTCTGGACTGTAAATATCTCCATGTGTTCCTTGCAGTGTGACCTTGTAATAACAGCTGCTGCAGGAGATCCTGGAAGAATGTCACAGGCCTCAGGGCTACTCTTCCTTTTGAACTTTAGCTGCTAAGTACTTGTCTCTGCATTGTATATAGAAATATCAGACAAAATTTAATGCATTTTCTGTACGTGTTCTGGGAGGTTACTGACTTGCTAATTAAATATTGTGAATATTTCTAACCTATCATTTCTCATGTGCCTAAACTACTGAAAAGTGCTTGGACATAATGTATTTTAACATGGAAATCTAAGACTAAGTCACATATTTTAAGACAATGTAGAAAATGTTAAAGTGACCTTTAATTTTGTATGAACAACCACAGTGAAAGAAATGCATGACCACTTCTAATTAGAGTTGTGAAAATTTAGCCTCATTGATGCTGATGTGTTAATTCTTCACTTTTTAAATGGGGGCAGTTTTGGAGGAATTCATGTATGAACAGTCACATTTTAAAAATAACATCTTCAGGGCTAAATTAAAAGGTTCTTGCTAAAGTTCAGAAGTCCCGTCATCTTTAATTATTATCTTTATCGTCAACGAGTATTCTAGATTGAGCTGGAAATGGAAATAAAGAAATGTAACAGACAGGACAACTTTCAAAATAATGTCTTTTCCGCTCTGCAGCTCTTGTGAGGTTTGTTCAAAGGTGCTTTGTGTTCCTTCAGTTTTAAGAGGTAGCAACAGCTTCTGTTGCCTAGGTCTGATGGGACTAGTGCACACCCATGGTTTACATATATGCTTTCTAGTCCTATTGGGTGAATATTGGAGGATTACTATAATACTTAAGGTAATAGGGCAATAAAGATATCTACACTCGGGGCTGGAAAAGTAGCTCAGTGGTTAAGAGTGCTTGTGGCCTTTGCAGAGGACCCAACTTCAGTCCCAATGCTCATGCAAGGCCACTCACAACTCCTGTGTAACTCCAGCTCCAGGGGACTCCGACCTCTGTGTCCCTAACCACCTGAGACTCATGTGCACATTTTCATGCATAGATGCATGATTAAAATAAATCTTAAGAAAAGGTTTTGGTGCTCTTACATAAATAGAGAAATAGCAAGCCTTTTGAAAATATGTATGGACAATTGGGAATGGTAAATCACTATGCAGTGCAATCTTGGTGCTATTTTGAGTTACTAGAACAGCGAGTAGCATTTAAGACAAGGTCTCACTATGTGGCCCTAACTGGCCTGGAACGTGCTGGGTAAACCAGACTAGACTCAAATGCACAGAAATCTCCCTGCTTCTGCCTCTCAAGTGCTGAGAGGAAGGATGCGCACAACCTTGCCCAGATAGCAGTTACACTTTTGATCTTGTCCTTGAAGCGTTTCCTATATGATTGGGGCCTTTATTTCACAGAATAACAAGAGAAGAAAAACCCTACTGAAATGACGAGTTCAGTAGTGTATGTTTCCTAATTTTCAGCATCTGTGGAAAAGTTGTTGCTGAAGCACCCTACGAAAGAGAGTTACTGAGTTGATGGAGACACCCGCTAGCAATGGAAGTCACTCCGAGGGCCTGGTGTCGTATCTCACACAGGAGAGAGGACCTGTCCCACAGTGTGCCAGTGAGAAGCACCTCAGCAGGTAACCTTGCTATTGGCACATTAAATCTCATTTTCTAACATCTGAATCATATGCAGTTGTCACTCAAGACTATCCCTGCCACATTTAGTATTTAGTAATTTAAATATACTCACATAATCTGACTATAAAAACACTTACTTGGCAGTTTAGAGTGATTGCCAGCCTTTTTATTTGTCTATTCACTTTACTTTTTGAAGCAAGGCCTTACTATGCTGCCCAGGCTGTCGCTGAAGTCTCGGGTGTCCTGCCTGAGCCTTCTGTGCTCTGGCATTACAGGTGTGTAGTTTAAGTTTTTATTCTTAAGAGAAGCAATTGAAAAGCCAACCCAACCTATTAAAAACTTGTAAGCTGAATATGATTGCCTGGTATTGCTATCTATCAAATAACTATCATATTTTGCTTCTTTTAAATGGGAAATTTACTTGTTATTTGTGTGAATTAATAGCACCCACAATAGTAATCTTAAAAGGCTATTATTGTTCTTATACGTAGTATAGACTACCTTCTAGTTCAGTTTGTGGAAAATGAAAAATGATGTTTCATCAACTATAATGGTTCATTTTGTTCCTGTGGTTTTGAATGAGGGGCAGTTATTTATCATGAGCTTTTAACTTTAAGCCACTCGTACTTCAGATCAGAGTCTTCTCCTTGAAATATCTATAAGATACCAATAATTCTATTTATGTGTGCATGTGGTGTGGATGTTTATGTGTGTGTGGTGTGTGTATGTTTGTGTATATGGTGTGTATGTTTATGTATGTGGTGTGTATGTGTTTGTTGTATGTGTGGTATGTGTGATGTGTATTTTTGTGTATGTGGTGTATGTGTGGTGTGTATATGTAGGTTTGTGTGTGTGTGTATGTGTGATTTGTACCGTGGAGGTCAGAGGACAATTTGCAGAGTCTGTTCTGTCCTTCCACTGTATGAGTTCCAGGGTCTGAACAGACCTCCAGGCTTGGCAGGCAGTGCCCTTCGCCTGCTGAGCCGTCTTTCTGGGCCCGTCAGTTCTGAATGAGTTTTTGTGAGACATTCTGTATAGAAAGAAATAGTGCTTAGTGCTGAAAGGCATGACGTTCTCCCAGCACTGGCTGCGAAAAGAAGCTTGAAAAGGCTACTTTCAAATTTACTTATATGTAGATTTTTATTTACTAAACAATTTTAAGCTGTATTTATTATATATATATATGAGAATTTTGCTTCCATATATGCGTGTGCAGCACATGCATACTTGGTGTCTGGAGGCCAAAAGGGCGAGAGTCCCTCAAGAACTGGAGTTGCAGATGGTTGTGAGCTACCGTGTGGCTTCTGGGAACTGGACCTGGGTCCTCTGGAGAGCACAGTGCTCTTAGCCGATGAACCATCTCTGCAGCCCTACACACAAATTCAAACGCACATAACTTGTGATTCTATGAAGGCAAAATACAAGGAAGATACATTACGGTCTTCCGTGTCCTCCAGGTCTGTCTTTGCTTCCCTCTTTGCAGCCCGTGTTTGGCTGGACACCGATAGTCCTGGGAATGGGGTCTCCCTAGAGGCTTCTAAATCGAACCCATGCCAGGCTGTTCTTGTCTTACATAAGAAGTCTCCTGTTTGCATGTTAGCAATAACTTAAAAGTTTTTGTCTGTTATCAGGCTCAAGCAAGACATCTTGACTAAGAAGACGGAGTTGGAGGCAACACTTAAGGAAGCTGAGTCTGCGTCCTGCTCAGTAGAATTACTTTTGCCATTATTTAAGAGCACAGTGGAAGGCATTAGTTTAGAAAATGTAAGTGTTGGACTTAGAATGGTTAGTGAGATAGAAGTGTGCATCATACCCAGAGTGCCTTGGCCAAGGACTCAAAGCTTAGTGGGGAGCCAGGTATGGGTGCATGAAACCAAAAATGGGCACCCCTCATTCCTGTCGTTAGCTGCAGTTCTTCTTTGCTGTGCACATGGTAAAGACCGCGCTGGGAACTGCAAGTTGATGTGTGGCTTACCTGGCCTTGAACTAGAGGATGAGATTTTCTGAAGGGTGGACTTAAAACATAATTGTGGTCTGGAGAGATGGTTGCTCTTCCAGAGGACCAGCTCTCAACTCTGGTTGCAGGAGAGCTGGTGCCCTCTCCTGGCCTCTGTTGGGCAAAACACTTAAGACAGAAATAATAAATCTTAAAAGATTAAACGTCTTTGAGTGACACTGTGTATGTTTTCTGTCGCATCCATTGGAGCAGAATGATCTTATAGTTTCAAATAAACTTCACTTTGGGACAAGAACAGACCGCTGTGCAACTTAGTGGAACAAATACTGCAAAAGCTGTGGCGCTCTGCAGCTTCCCTTTGTTTTAATCTAACATCCCGTGTAGTACATCCTCTCTGGTATTGGTCAGTTTGCCAGGGCTTACCAATACTATGTGACAAATAATGATTTCGATACTAGGGAAAAGTTCCTATTGATGGCATCACTCTAGGGTGTCTTATGTAATGTTGTCTTACTATGTGCTGCTTATATTTTGTCAGGCTAATCTTTCTGCTATCAATTTGAAGAAGATTTTTGAACAGAAAGAAATATTATCAAAAGAACTCGACGCCTTTAACCGTGTGAAATTAGCCTTAGAACATCTTAAGCAGACAGACTACGAACAAGTAAGGCACCTGTGCGGTGTGCTCCTGCAGTAGTGCTGCCTCCCACTGGAGGATGTTTCATTTCTCCTAACTGGATCTCAAAAGTTGATATATTGAAATAGGAGTAATTCTTTGAATTTTTGTTTAAAACATAATTATTAAACTTCTGCTTTCAGTGTTACTTCATTTACACGGCTACAGAAAAATCTAAAATTCTCATAGTTTACACTCTCGTGTGCTGTTATTTATACACACTTTCCCCCATACAAATGAAAGGTTCTATGCATGCATGATCCGTTTTCACCCTATGGGACGATATGCCAGCACTTCTGGCTCCTTCTGCAACTTAGTCCCCATGGACCAACCGCTCCCATTCCCCCCTCTCCCAGCTACTCTCTGACATGGTAACTAACCTTTACTGTCAATCCCTATAAAATCAGCTGTTACAGTCCACATATATATGACATGATCTTGTCCTTTAGTTTTTGTCCTATTTTACCTAACAAGGTTTTTACTTGTATTCATAGTAAAGCAAATGGCAAGGTTATTTTTTAAATGGCTGAACAGTATTCCATTGTGTATATATATATATGCCTATATGCGTTATCCATCAATTAATAGATACTTAGGTTGTCTGGGCCAATTTATATTCTTGGCAATAGCATATACAATTCCCTATTGTTCCTATGCTTGCCAGCACTCATTTCAGTAATCATTTCATTACGCAGTGTGGCTGTGATTTGCTTCTGTCTGATGATCCGTGATGCTGAGCACTAACCTCTCTACCTGTTAACCCACTGTGTCTTTCTGAGAAATGTCTATTTAGATCTATTGATGACATAAAAAATTTAGTGTCTTATTCAATTGAATCTTTTTTATCTTTGCTTTACTAGCATTTATTAATTCTATTAGATAATAGGGTTTCATTGTGACATTATAAACATGTGTATAATATATTTGGTCATTTCCTATCTTTTTCTCATATCCTGTGTCCCACTCCTGCTAGAATTTTGAGTTATAACACCTCTTTCTAAACAGCACTCTGAGATTCTTTAGAAAATAGGCGAGTTTGTATGTGTGTGCATGTGTGATTTTTTTTTTGCATGTGTGATTTTTGTGTATCATTGGCCTATACTTTCTGAGGCATTCTTTTGAGATTAATTTAGCAAAGTAACTGATCATAAATTATGTGCAAAGTAATCCTGAGAGTCTTAGCTAGTGGAATCTGTAGGTGCACAGCAGCTGACCATGCTGGTCTTTGAAGGGAAGTCTGTGCTGAGTCACCCTTCCTGTGCAAAGCGCATGCCCACAGTGCAGGGGGCACACACCATGTAGAGTGGTGTGCTTTCCTTGCTAGGATTCCTCATTATTAGTTTCTAGAAAGAGCTAATAATGTAAGGGTAAGCTTGGGGGAGGGAAGAGAATGACTTTATGTATGTAGTGGAATTACTTAGGATACTGGAATGTGTAAAGGATATTTTTTTAAAAGATACACAATATACAGAATGAAATATAAAATATAAAAATATAACTATACCAAACTAAAAAGCTTCTAAACAAAGTAAGAGATAACAGTGTAGAGATCATATACAGAATAGGAGAAGATATTTACAGAGAGTTGATATCTATAGAAAATGAACTCTCAAACTTGACAGATAATAATCATGTTTAAAGCAGAGAAATGTGGTTTTAAACATTGATGTTGAGTATCTCTTCCTCACAGACAGGAGACAACTTACCCAGCTTGTGGAAGGACCTCAGCCACAGTGAAAGTGAGAACAGTGTAAGTTTTCTCCACTTGGTAGCCGTTCCCTCTGACTCTTTGTATGCTGCTTGGGTTTAGCCATTATTACCAAAGTTGTGATTGTTTTAATTATTACCTTGTATTTCCTGAAGAGCCTTAAGAAGAAGGCACTTGTAACGGAGACCTATATCCAGGAACTTTCATGCCTGTTTCAAGATGAAAAGGTAAACACACTTTGATTATTTCATCTTAATTAATTAATATTTTGTTTGTATTGACCCCCTTTTCCTTCCTTGCACCTGTTCTCATATCTGCAGTTATAAGCACAATAATAGCTTTTTGACAGTTTAGATCAGTGTAGATTTTATGTATCAAATAGAACATATTAACTCTTAAAGGTTTTTTTTGTTTGTTTATTTTATTTGGGGGAGGGGCTGTGCTGTTTAGGCCACTCCTGCATTGAGTGATGGATCAGTTGAAAGACCAGGACCTGAGCTTAGTTCCTGGAACCCTTGTAATTCTGCTCCTGGGAAGGGCAGAGGTGGGAGGACCCCCGTGGGTTGCTGGCCAGCCAGGCTAGCTGCTGAATGAGCTCCAGGCCAGAGAGGGAGCCTGCCTCAGAGAGCAGGTGGGTGGTCCTGAGGCTAGCACCCAAGGCTGTCCTGTGCTCACCATGTACACTCTGTGTGCGCGTGCGAGTGTGTGTGTGTGTGTGTGTGTGTGTGTGTGTGTGTGCATGAGTGTGTGTGCGCGTATGTGTCCCCAAACCTGGACATAGTTGAAAACGTGTGTGATATGCACACTCACATTTAAGAAATATAAATGTATATTTTAACTTTTTTAGCAAAATTAAATAATTTTGCTAGTTGGAGGAACATTTTTGACATACTTACAGTTTACTTTGGGGGAGAGATGGGAAGATTTATAGGAGATAGTTAGAAAGATTGGATACATGTGAGAGTTTACATGCAGTGTGTTCATGCAGCCAGAGTGTATGGAAAGGAGTGCTGTGCCTCCAGCTGCCCAGGCTGAGTCTGACCCAGGCTCTACAAAGATGAAGGGCACACAGTAACTTAATATTTTTCTCTTCTTTTACAGGAAAGAACTTTGAAAGCAAACCGGTTTTCTCAGTCAGTCAAAATAGTACATGATCGTCTACAGCTCCAAATTCAGAAAAGAGAAGCTGAGAATGATAAATTAAAAGAACATGTACAGGTTATGAATATTTATTTTTATAGTTAAGTGAGAAAATTAATGAAAAGTAACACCATTGCTTAATTGTGAAATGCAGTGATAATCAAAGAATGTTATTTTGGCATTTCTGTGGGAAACACACTGAGTATAAATCTTTTTTTTTTTTGAGACAGGGTTTCTCTGTAATACAGCTCTGGCTGTCCTGGAACTACCTCTGTAGTCCAGGCTGGCCTCGAACTCACAGAGATCCACCTGCCAGTCCTCCAAGTGCTGGGATTAAAGGTGTACGCCACCACTGCCCGGCCCCTGAATATAAATCTTAATCATAAGGGTCCTGGCCTGAACATTTAGGTCCAAATCCCTGGATGAAAATGTTTCTGTTTTGTATTTCCATCCAAGAAGAATGTGTGGAGATTTACTTTCCAATCTTTCTCATGGTACAATTAATTTATATTTACTGTGGATATTTTTATAAATTATGGAAACATAAGTTAAAATAGTTTAAGAACACCAAAAATATCATTACATTTTTGCATGTTATTCTAGTCTGTGTTCTGTTTCTATATAACCTTTTATGAGTATTCATTCATGCATGCATCTCATAGGAAATCAGTAAGTTAAATTTCTTTTGTTACCAATTATAGTAATTGTAAAATGAGTGTATTTTTGTATTTAGACCACTGAGAAGTTCCCTTTGTACTTGCGCAGTTAGAAGGAGTGTCTGGTTTAAATATGTATTCCTAATCACAGTCATTTGAGGTCAGAGCCTGGGAGTGCTGTTGCATGTCAGACCTAACTGGATCCACTATCTTATTTTTTGCCAAAGGAAAAGAAACAGTACCCTATCTTCAGAGACTTCTACAGGCCAAGGGCGAGGATGTCTAGGTAGACCTCAGTTTGTTTTCATTGTTCTGACTCATAGCAGACGTCTGCAAGCGGTAGCACCTGCTTCAAGAACTCTATGTGTCCCTCAGTGGATGTTTCAAAGGACATTACTGCCCCTTCCTAAGGATGCTGTAATTTATTACAGTTACGTTTGTTCTTTGACAGTTTCATGTGTGTCTGCTCTATTCTGGTTTCTCCCCTTTTACTTTTTTCTATTTCCTTCCCCATCCCCACTGCTCCCTTCCCTAGATATGTGACTAATGGGGTCAGTAATAGCCAGTGGAAGGCACTGACTCCCTCCCCTGACTCTGTCCTGCCCACCTGTCTCTTAGGGCATCTGCTCCCCGTAGCTCCCGAGGACTTTTGATCTTTGTATGGGTGACATAGGACAGGGAGCGGCTGCTCTGCTGTGCCAGTGCTGTCTACACGCACACAGGCAAATGATGCATTCTAGCTTGTCAGCCACCTGCCTCAGGTCATCTTAACACAGTCTTAGAATGTCCTTTCGTAGCAGTTGAGAATGTTTTTAAAATCTAAGTGAAATAATGAGGTCTTTTCAAAGGTAAGTTTTAACAGTATTTTTTGTGTGTGTGTCTTTTGTCTTTTAAAAAATTATATTCAATCATCTGGATACAGAGCATGGGTAAAATCCAGAGCTCTGCTGAAGTGTCCCCAGCCTTGTGCTGGATGCAGCTCCCCCACACTGCCGCTGCTGAGGGCACTGAGCAGGAGCCACCTTAGGCCCTGGCTGTTGTGCTTTCTTCTCCCGCACTTTGATTACATTCATATTTCTTTGTATACATTGATTATATTATGTGAAATAAATACATACATATTGGAACTTAAAGCAGTAAACAATGTGGAGGAATTAGAGTTTAGTTATTAGATTTTGGGTTTAACAAGTTTTTAAGTATAAAAACAGAATTCAGTCTGGTAACATAAGTCTCGGGTTTTTATTGTTGTCATGTCTTGGGCCTTTTAAAAAAGCTACATTTATTTGTGGATAAATGGATTGAGCTAGAAATGATCATAATGAGTGAGTTAACCCAGAAGCAGAAAGAATCAAATGGTATATACTCACTTATATCTGCATACTAGCCCAAGGGGCATGTCCCACAAAAGCCTTCACTTACCAGGAAACTGGGACAGAGGGGAAGGCATCCTATTGGGACTCTAAATGAGAGACGCATGGGAGAACAGCAAAATAAAAGGATCCAGAGGGTCCTAGAAATCTACAAGTAGAACAATATGATAGGCAGATTTGGGCCCAGGGGTCCCGCTCAAACTAAGGCACCAGCCAAGGACAATACAGGAGGTAAACTTTAAACCCCTTCCCAGATCTAGCCAATGGTCAGAATATTCTCCACAGTTGAGTGGAGAGTGTGATACGACTTTCTCACGTGTACTGGTGCCTCACATTTGACCATGTCCCCTGGAGGGGGAGACCTGGTAGCACTCAGAGGAAGGACAGCAAGTAGCCAAGAAGAGACTTGATACCCTATGAGAATATATAGGGGGACGTAATCCCCCTCAGGAACAGTCATAGGGGAGGGGAATAATGGGAAAATGGGGGGGGGCAGGAATGGGAGGATACAAGGGATGGGATAAACATTGAGATGTAACAAGAATAAATTAATAAAAAAAAAAAAAAGGAAAAAAAAAAAAAAAGCTACATTTTAGATCTTTCAGAGCTATCCCAAAGATGCTTTGAGCCATTTTTTTTTTTTTCTAAATTTTTGTAGTTTGTCAATTGGAGTTAGACTATTTTCAGAGCAGCTAGGGGATAATGACATACAACAGAGTGGTTCTCAGCCTCCGGATTGTGATGCCATAAGAGTCGCACATCAGATATCCTGCACGTCGAATATTTACCTTAAATGCCATAACAGTTGCAACGAAGTGGCAATGAAATAATTTTGTGACTGGGGCCGGGGGTCATCACGGCATGAGGAACTGTATTAAAGGGCCACAGCCTTAGGAAGGTTGAGAGCCACTGGTGTAGCAGGATCTGTATCTTACTGTCCCGAGAACATGCATACATATTCTGCTGTCTCCCATGTGTCCGTCACTTGGCAAATGAATGAGGTTTTTTTGTAACTAAAAATAATATGCCAATTTCAGTCTATTCCTGGAATATTAAAGTGTAATGTTTGAGTCTTTCATAGATGTATACAATGTATTTTGATTATAGTCATTCCTGCCCACCTCCACTCCCCAAAATGTACCCCTTCTAAGTTTATTCTCTCTCTGTGTTTTTAAAAAAGACTTCTTGTGTAAGAAGTTTTTAAGCAAATGTACAAACTGTTTATAGTATGGTGGTGACACCTTGTGGCCATCTAGAGGAAAGACTTGTGCATTTCTTGTGGGCGGGTCCTTTCTCACAGGGAGATTTACCTTCTAGTTTGTTTTTCTCCAATTATTTATTGTAGTGCTCCTTGAGACTTCTTTTGTTGTTTGTTTAAGATAAATTTGTAAAGGCAGCTCAAGAGAGAGTTGCTGCTCCACATTTTACCTAACCAGTCTACAGAGAAGAAATCCCAGGACGTATTTCTTTCTTGTAATGTTAGTGGAAGTGAAGGGAAACATAGCGTGTGTTGGTCACAGGATTCACATCCACTGTGATCCTGAGTTTAATTTCAGTTGAAATGGCTGACCCAGGCATGGGGGTGTCAAGGACAGATTCTGTAATTTCATATTCTTTAACATATGTGCAATTTAAAATAAAGAAGCATAATAATCTTTAGTCGTTAAGTCTTATGTACTTAATGCTCATAATATTTACATACGCCACTTAATGCTCAGATACTTAGAGTAATTTGAAAGAAAAATGTTAAATTGTCACCCTAAACTGGATCTTTCATGTGTTAGAGAGCCTGTTTAGTGTGTCAAGGAATTGGTCCTGCCAGTTAGCCCCATCCCGTTCCCTGGCCTCAGTCACAAGTATTAGTCTCTTTAGTCATAGTACTTTCAGTTTTGTAGAGACTCAAGTATTTTGAGTTCTCATGTTTAGAAGCTTTGGTCATATCATCTCTTACCACTTGAACTTTGTAGCTAATCATGATTAGTCGCTTTGATAACATCTGTATGGAAGATGATATGTGCACTTTTTTTGCAATGTTTATATATAAACATTTAAGCTCTGGTATAATTTAACTGCTTTTACATCTTTTAGAGTTTAGAAACACAAATAGCCAAGTGGAACCTTCAGGTGAAAATGAATAAGCAGGAGGCTGTGGCCATCAAAGAAGCAAGTAGGCAGAAAGCCGTGGCTCTGAAAAAAGCATCGAAAGTTTACAGACAAAGGCTGAAACACTTTACAGGGAACATCGAACACTTCCATTCCCAAATTAGAGAGCAGGTGAGTGTGCGCATGCTTATATAAGATGCCTAACGTGCTGAGATACCACAGTTAGACAGCATAGGCAGTGAGGCAGACATATAGTTGGACAGCATAGTTAGTGAGCTAGCATAGTTAGACAGTACACTTAGACAGCGTAGGTAGTTAGACAATACAGTTAGCATAGTTAGTTAGACAGTACTGTTAGATAGCGCAGGTAGTGAGCTAGTGTAGGTAGTGAGACAGACAGTATAGTTAGCATAAGTAGTGAGACAGATGGTACAGTTAGACAGCATAGGTAGTGAGCTAGTGTAGTTAGTTAGACAGTACAGTTAGACAGCATAGTTGGTGAGCTACCATAGTTAGACAGTACAGTTAGACAGCGTAGTGAGTGAGCGAGCATAGTTGGCATGGACAGCACAGACAGCACAGTTGGTGTAGTTAGGTAGCAGAGTTAGCATTGTGAGGCTTTAGATAATAGTGTCATTCTTATCCATGTTGCTATTAATGTTATAGAACTTTGCTCATCTTTTTTGCTTTAGACTTTTATTTTGAAAAGTTTATATAATGTAAAATACAAAATCTGAATTATATAGCACTTTATATATAAAGAAGGGCTTACTGAAAGGAAATGTAAGTGTATTCCATGCCTCTCCCCAACATACACCAAAAAGCTCTTATGGCCTGGCTTCCTCCATCCTGCCCACTGGAAAGTTAACAGTGCATATTAACATATTAAAGGCCCCAAGAAGGCTTTCAGAGTGCAGCAACGAGGGAATGGAAGTAAGAGTTTCCCACACTTCACCACAGAGCTCTGCTTGTACCCACAAAGCAGCCCTTGGAAGTGCTTCTGAGAAGTCTCAGTTTGGGAAATGCTGATTTATGTTGTTAGACCATATGACTTTATTCAGTCACTTACTTCTTTAACCTCTGTAATGCATTTGAAGCCATATGCTGACGTAAGCAAACATGTGAAAGATATCTCTGAGTATAATACAGGCTGTAGAATGGACTTAGGGCTTTGTTCTTCTCGACAAATCATTGTTCTTACCCAGTCACCAACCAATGCTACAGCCATTGTGTCTGCGTCTCACTAGCATCCCACCTCTTAAGAACGTATGCTAAGGCTTATGGATTTATTAGTGGCTTTTGGAAATGAAAACAGACTCATATAAAAGCCTGTACAAACAAAACAAGTTAATATGTTCTGAGCTCAAATGTTACCATTTTAAGGCTCTAATATTTAACTCATGTTCATGTGAGTATAAGTAGGTATTAGAGTTGAAGACCAGGTTCAGTGTCCACAAGGTTGTAACCTGGCTGAGCATCTAGATGCTCAGCGTGGTGGACACCACCCCTAGCACTGCCACTCCTGAGCTTTCCCTGCGTTAGCACCAGCAGACTGCCAGGCCAGTTTGGAAAGGCTCCTGCGCTGGTGAACCCCTGTGACTCTAAGACGGCACTTAGCCTCTCTGACCTTCTGCTTCTCATGAGCAAGGGGTAAGAACACTGCTTACCTCAGATGACTGTAGGAGCGTGAGAGACAGATGGGCTGCTACAGGCTGGCTCCTCCACTCCCCTCGGTGCACGGAGCTGGCTACTCTGTTAATTTGCTGCGGCCTCTGGCTTTCAGTCCTCCCTGCTCATTGTCACCAGCTCTTTCCCGCCTGACAGTTGCCTTCTCTCCGGAGAAGGTGTTCCCTTACGACTCTTTAAGTAGCAGAGCTTTAACAAGTAGCCACATTAATGTCTGAATTTTGATGGTGTTTATTTCATTCTGAAGCTATCTCCTGTTTTCCGATTCCTCCTCCTCAAGTGTATCTTAAGTTTGAAACACAAATGAGTTCAACACTGAAACTTACATTGAATTGCCATTTGGTCTACTGTGTGTGTACACACATTACAACAGAGAACTCAAGGAGGGCCTGTGAGGTATGTGTGAATCAGAAGGTGACGGCAGAAGGCTCTCGGAAGCAGTCCAGTGCAGCGGAAGGTGACGGGCTCCTGCTTTGTGTCTTTTCATAAGGACGGGTGAAAGAAGAAATGAATACTTCACATATATAATAGACACAATTCTTCCATGAGGTTAATTCCTCCTCCTTATCTCACATTGTACATTATAAACAAACTCACTTTATCGTATATGCTATACCCATGTCTTACTTCACAAAATGTGAAATAAGGTTGTAGTCTTCAGTGTAACAAGCAGTTCTGCCAAAAATGTAAACAATGTCTTGTGCATCCAAGGTGACCAATACACTCTTTTCTATGAATGAACGGATGAGAGGAGAACAGAGGAAAATAGTATGTTAACTGCTATCCAAACTATTTTGGGTCCTCTGCTTTGTGCTTAACTGGCATTCTTATGCCCAGTGAGTTTGTTTTTCTGTAGAGTGGACCAAGCCGCAGTGGCTAGAGCTCTGTGGCTAGATCTGCAGAGAGCCACCACATCTCCTGAGTGTGTGTTGTGTTCCTGGCACCATTCCAACCCCTATAAACAGCGATGAACGAAACAGATAAAACCCCCCTTTGTGGATCTCACATTCAGACTGGCCTAGCCACTGCCACTGCTCTTCTCTGCTGGCAGCAGCAGTGCTGGCAGGCGGACGGTGACCTCTGGAAAGACAAGGAAGGCTGCATTCCGAGGTGCTGTGCAGCTGTGGGATTGCAAATAGTTTCTCTATATCATGGGAAGAGTTCTTCTCATGTGAATGTGGCTGTTAGCGCTTCTTTGTAAAGGCTGGAAAATGAGGATGCATTCAACAATAAAATAGAAGTTATTTTTATTAATGGCGAAATATTACTTAAAACTAGTCACATCAACATCTTAAAATGGTAAGTTGAAACTTTACTGGGTGCATATAAAGTAATAGGCATGTAGGTATTTTATTAACGCTTCCTTTATCACTTTCTTCTATTGAGAGCTGCACTCTTAAGCTGCTCTATAAGAAAAGTTGCATGTTTTACAAGATGAGTCCTCAGTGTATTTGTGTCCAGGACCTGAAACACACATACACACACACACACACACACACACACACACACACACACACACGTGTGCGCGCACACACGTACACACACTTTAGTTACAAGATGAATGCTTTATGTATTTTTAGGAAGCCAAGTTGTCTGAAACAGTTTCAGCTTCCGATGCCTGGAAGAGTCGTTATGAGAAAATCGTAATAGAAAAAATGGAGCTGGAAGTTCAGATCGAAACAATGAAAAAGTAAGCAAGAATTTAGACTCACTGTGTCCTAAGAGTGCTGGCCTCCTCTTCAGCGCCGCATGTGCGGTTCTTCTCATTCTCTGTGGTAAAGGTGCTGTCAGCAGTACTTACGTTCCCCTTCCTCCTTCTCCATGCAGTCACTGCGAGTGCCAGTTCTAAAGATGAAACTTGCCGGTTAGCATTTTGTGTTTGAGTATGCATCACTATTATTTCTAATAAATATGGATGGATACTTTCTCCTAAATGGAAGTGACATTTCTCAATTAAACAAGGATCTGAAACTAGCAAAGTTAATAACATAAGTGCTTTAAAATCACAAAATTACTATCCCTTAATCCAAGTAACTAAAGTGCATCACAGAGAAAATCAATGAGTGAACATAAATACATTTTGTTCTTTGACCCTGCTGCTAGTGGAACAATAACAGACTCCAATATTTGCTTTAAGTTTTGTTTCCATACTGTTATGCTTTATCATGGAGAACTGCCATGTAATTTGCTTCTAAAGATGAGATGTCACTGCCTGGCTTGATCTGTCCTTTAAACTTGAGTGTGTGTGTGTGTGTGTGTGTGTGTGTGTGTGTGTGTATGTGTGTGTGTGTGAGTGTGTGTGTGTGTATGTGTGTGTGGTCCGTGTGTGTCTGTGTGTCTGTGTATTTCTGCATATGTGTGAATGCCAGGGACAAACAGACATGCATAGTAATGCTGTAGGCTAGATGGTGTCATCCGTAGGTGAGTGTTTCTAATCCTGGTTGTCCTGAGCATAGGCCTCGGCTACCCCTTTTGTTTCCTTGCTCTATCCATCCTGCTACCTTTCTGTACCTTTTCAGTTTTAACCAGTGCATGATACCAGAATAATTTTTTAAAATACTTAAAATCTGTTATTTGGATGAAAATATCTACACTTTGACTTATTTTGTAAAGGCAAATCGCTCATCTTTTAGAAGACTTGAAGAAAATGGAAACTCATGGAAAAAATTCTTGTGAAGAAATTCTTAGAAAACTTCACTCACTTGAAGATGAAAATGAAGTCCTAAATATTGAGAATGTGAAATTAAAGGTAGGATGTGTGTACACACGCACACATGCTTGTATGCATATGTGTGCCTATGCATGTGTGCATGCGTGCGCGTGTGTGTATGCACTTAGTAGAAATAGTGTGGAGTAAAGGCAAGACTGGGCAATGCTTATGTATCATTTCGTCTTTCATGTTTCTCATGATATTGGATTATTAAGATAGATATTTTTTAGATCTGTCAATATATCTGTCTATACTATGTATCCATGCATATGTCTTTGTTCATCTATGTAAAATTTAAGGTTTTTAGTTACATATACAAAAACAAGCTTACATGACATTTAGCAGGACAAAGATTTTGAAGTTGAACAACTCTCTCTTTGTCTCAACTTTAAAACAGTTTATTTACTCTCTAATTTTAGCAGTGAATCATCCAAAATTGCATTAGCTTTACTGCACAAGACTATTTGTAGGTGTCATGGTTACCATACGATACAACATCTGACTGGGTCTGTTTGAAACCAGAAAGTATGTTCTTGGCTGCTTTATAACCAGAAAGAATGTCCAAGTAAGTCAAGCCCAAGGAGTGATTGGTTTCTGTGTGCCCCGGAGAAGAGATGTGGGTGGAAGATTTCAGACTTTCTCAGAAAAAGGAAACCCGAGTTCTTAGACAACAGACTTGCCCACGCCTGGGTGGGACTGGACTGAATAGGAGGGCACCATTCTCAGCCCTACAAAACAAAAATCAGAAAACAAATGTTTGGACCATGAAAGACATAATCACATAACTCTCCAGAGTTGTGTTCTCGAAACAGAAGAAAAGTTTAGAAAGAGTAGAAAAGATTTGTCTGTAACTCCCTTTCTCCCCAAGAGGGAACTTCAACAATTATGAAATGCAAAGCCTGGAATCCCATCATTTTTCTAAACATCCTTTCATTTGGTAATAATATTTAAACTTCCTATATTTTTCTTATCAACAAGTGCTCAAAAAGTTTCAATTTTTCCCTAACATGTACATATTTTTAAATATCTAGTAATCATAATTATTTCAAGAAAAGAAAATGCTTCATTTCCTTAACGATGAAAATTCCACAAGTTCTTTCTCATATTCGTGTTCCTGGAAACCCATTTTCCACTTCTATCATGTGCATCCCTGGCCAGCCCCACCGGGATGTCCCCAGGTGTCCTCCGGGAGTGTCATGGCTTCTGTTCTTCTCCTGGAGCCCATGCTGATCAGCTTAGCATCTCTCATTTTGTTAGAATAGATCCTCAGGCCATTTCTGTAACCTTATAAAAGAGAAAATATAAATAAGATGATGTTAAAAAACATTTTGTATGTCTGAAAATACCTTTCTTCTGCCTTCATTTGCCTGACTCAAGTGGACAGAGCACCCCAGAGAGAAGGCGATCTTTAATTTCTTTTGCAATTTCAGTTAACAGAAACATTCTGTTGCTAGCCTGATTCTTATTCTTTGGAAATGCTACTTCAAATTTGTGTTGGCTTTTCAAAATATTCTTTTATCTTTGTTGTGTTGTGATTGCATGCCCACTTGTATAGGCGCTCTGTCTCTGTGTGTGCTGTGGGAATGCGCTCTCTCCTCTCCCTTCCCGTTTGCTTGAGTCCAGGATGCAGTTTGCTGAAGCAGGCAGTTAAACTTTTTCCCTAATAGCTTCAGTTTATTCAAGATTTATTTATGGCCCATATTTTCTATAGTGGTTTAAAAACCAACACTGACCGTATTTTACATTGCTGTGTATTTCCCTTTTCCTTTTTTGTTGTCTTCTATGTTTGTAGTACCTTGACAACTTAATTCTTTATGTATTTCAGTATCTAGTAAGAACAGTTACGTCCACTTAGTGTCATTTATAAACTGTTTAGTCTTCCTATTTGTTCTCCCATATGAGATGTTTTGTATTTCCATTTTTGGCTTGATAATGGGTTTTATTAAGTAGCGACACCTGGCCGAGACCTTGCAACAATTCCACTGCCTCTGCTTCATAAGGATGGGCCTTATAGTCATGTGCCACCATGTCCAGCTGCCTTCTGAGTTTTGAATTAATTTTGTCGTATCCTCTCCAACTGTTACACTTTTGAAAAATGTTAAATGAATGTAGAAAACGTGACATATCAACATTATTGATTCTTATTTAGAACACATTTATTTTTAGCTCTTTTTTGTCAGTAATTTTTAAAAAGTCTGTTCTGTATACTGATTAAATTTATTAATGAGTATTAGTCATTAATTTTAGATGGCAATTATCTGCCATCAAACGGTTACTCTGTTGCTGCTGATGAACGAGATATGCTTTAATAATTCCTCAGTGTGGACTGTAATGTTCTGACAACTGGAAACCCTATTGGTCACGTGTTTTTTCTAGAGTACACTTGATGCCTTGAAGGATGAAGTTGCTTCTATGGAAAGTGAACTTGAAGAACTGCAAGAAGTAGAGAAACGGCAGAAAGCCCTCATCGAAGGATATAGAACTCAGGTGACCTGCACTTGTTTTAATGCTTGTTAAAATCTGTAGATAACTTATAACACTGTGACTCATGTGACAGAACTGAAGAGATAGGGTGAATGTTTGTGATATAATATATTGTGTTTTATTCCTCGAGACCTCATATGCCTTCATAACAGTAGCCTTGCCAATTCCTGGTGCTAGCTCTATTTATGGAAACATTAGATATTCCTAAGAGGAATTTTTAAATTGGTTGTATAGGCATAAAGAGAATCTTAATGTGCAATCTTGTTAGTATATTTAATGGCATTGGTTTAAAATAATGACTATCATGTAGGGTCTTTAAATCTCAGAGCTTCTCTTCTCCTAATAAATAATGTATAATTCAAATCTACTCACCTGAAATACTTGGAAAGAAACATATGAGGCTCGATGAGGTGAGTCAGTTGCTTGTCATGCAACTGTGAAGACCTAAGTTTGGACCCCCAGGGCCCAACTAAAAAGCTGTGTGCATCTGTAACCATCATGGGGGAGTGGGTCATGCAGATGCCTGGAGCTCCTGTCAGGTCAACTCAGCCCAGTAGAAACTCATTTCAGTGAGAGACCAGCCCTGTCTCAGAAAGTAGACAGTGACTAGAGAAGACATCTGACACTCACACGGAAGTGCACACACATTCACAGAGACACAAAAGAACACATGGTAGTTTATCTAAAGTAGAATTATGTCCAATGATAAGTTACTGTTAAGCTTTCAGTTTAGGAAATGCAGAATTGAAGGAAAACTTTGTGGGAAAGACTGGATGTACATAGATACTTGCATGATAGGAAACAAATGGGGCATTAAAGAAAGAGCTGTTATTGGGAGAGTGTGACTTAAAGAACAGTGGTGGGCTGGGAGTGTGGTGCAGCGCTCGCTTGGCAGGTGTGAGGCCTCGGGTGCAGTCTCTAACATTGCAGGGAAGAAAGGGAGAGAAAGGAAGGAGGAAGGAGAACTCAGGAGGGAGGAAGGAAGGAAAATGCATTGCAGGAAAAGCTGAAGGTGAGGCAAGTGTAGCAAGCAAGAGGGCTGCATCTAGGCTGGCTGCTGGCACAGTCCCACCGAGACACGCAGCTGAGGTGCTGCGGGTATGGAGGTACACACAGAGTCTGGAGGACTATTATCTGTGTCCTGCCTGCCCACTTGTGTTTAAGGCCTTGGTGAGAAGTCTCATTGGAACATGTTGTAGCTCTTTGGATGGATTTTGATTTGGTGGGAGAAATTATTGGAAATGAGAGCTAGTTTCTCCCCTCACCTTTTTATTGAAGATAGATTTTTCCCCACGTAATATTTCCCTATTCTGCATTTTCTCCCTTTACTCCTCCTGGTTCCTCCCCATCTCCTCTCCCATCCAGATCCATCCCCCTTCTGTCTCTCTCATTAGAAAACAAACAGGCTTCTAAAGGATAACAAAATATAATATATTAAAATGTAAGCTGGGCATGTGGCACATGCCTTTAATGCCAGCACTTGGGAGGCAGAGACAGGCACATTTCTGTGAATTCAAGACTAGCCTGGTCTACAGAGTGAGTTCCAGGAGAGAGCTACAGAGAAACCATATCTTGAAAAACTAACACATCAGAATTGGTCAAAACAATTAAACAAAAGGAAAAGAGCCCAAGAACCAGAGAGTTAGTTCATACACTCAAGAATCCCATAAAAACCTTAAACTCAAAGCCATACTGTGTACGCAGAGGCCCTGGTGCAGACCCGTGCAGGCCTGTGTTATGGCTTCAGTTTCTGAAAGTTCCTGTGAACTTTGCTCATGCTGGTTTCGAGGGCCTTGGTGTCCTTTCTTCCCCCGGGCGCTTGCACTCTTTATGCTTCCTGTTCTGCGGGGTTTCCTTCACCCTGCTGGGAGGGATTTGGTGGAGACACCTGTTTATGGTTGAGTGTTCTAAGCTCTCATGCTCTGCGTAATGTCTCTGCATTTGTTGCCATCTGCTGCAGGAGGAAGCTTCTCTGATGGTGGCTGAGCAGGCACTGATCTCCGCGTATAGCACAGCATTATTAGGAGTCATTTGATTGCTACTTTTTGTTTGTGTATGTGTTTGCTTACAGTTTGGTTTTACCCTAGGGTCTTGGGCTATCTGTCTCAGATTCTTGTCACCAGGCAGTTTCAAGTATGGGTTCCATGTCATGGAGTGGGTGTTAGGTCGAGTCAGGTATCTCTTGCCTACTTCCACAAGCTCCTCGCCACCACTTTACAGTGGTTCTCAACCTTCCTAAGGCTGTGACCTTCAATGCAGCTCCTCATGTTGCGGTGTCCTCCACTCATAGAATTACTTTTGTTGCTACTTCATAACTGTAATTTTGCTACCTTCATCTGAATTATAATGTAAATATTTCTGCAGATAGAGGTTTGCCAGAGGAGTCACAACCCATTGGTCGAGAATAGCTGCGCTAGTGTGTCTTGCAGGCAGGACACCACTGTAGGTCAGAGGGTTGGTGGCTGGCTTGGTGTTTGTTTCTCTCTTTTGAAATGTGCAGACTACCTTCCCGTATCAAACACGCTGGAACATTCGGGTGAAGGCTCTATGTAGGCACCAGCTCCACTTTACCATCTTCAGTGAGTTGTGTAGGTGCTGTCTTCAGCAAGGAGGCCTTGTGAAGTTTGTGGCATGCTATCTTGGCAACAGCCTGGGTTGTTTGGAGATTCCTGTGGGACCCCTTTGGCCAGTATCTCAATTAGAAATAACCTGGTTCTGGTGCTGGAAGCTTTGTTTGGTGACAACAGATAGCCAGTTGGGGCTTTGTCACTTTCACTCTTTAGAGATTTCATTGGGACTGCCTTTATATGTGTTTATGTGGTAGGAGGCTTTTAGTGTATTAGGTTTCCATACTGTCTCTCAAATAGACCTTAATTTTGGCTGTCTCCCCCCATATTCTCTCCCTTGTCTCCCTCTCTCCCCTGCCCCTGCCATTTGATTCCCCCATTCCCGCTCCACCGCATCCATAACTATTTTCTTTCCTTTTCCTAAAGAGATCTGCCTGCCCCTCCCCCTCAGTCTCAACCTCTACCTAACCTCTGTGCTTCTATGGATTGTAGCTTCGCTGTCATTGACTTAACAGCTGTTATCCACATACAAGCAGCAGATACCAATTTGTCTTCTGTATCTGGGTTACCTTACGCGGGATGGTTTTTCTAGTTCTGCCTCCTGCAAATTTCATGACTTCATTTTATAAATATCTAAGTAAGAATCCATTGTGTAAACAGACCACATTTTCTTTATCCATTCTTCTGTTTGAGGGACATCTAGGTTGTTTCCAATTTCTGGTTGTTATAAGGAGCAGCAGTGAACATAGTTGAGCAAGTGCCTCTGTGGTAGGATGGAGTATCCTTTGGGAATATGCCCAAGGGTGATGTAGATGGATCTTGAGGTAGATTGGATTCTATCTTCCTGAGGAACTGCCACAGTGATTTTCATAGTCTCTGTACAAGCTTGCACTCCGATCAGCGACAGATGAGTGTTCCCAGTGCTCGGCATCTTCACTAACATGAGCTGTCACTTTTGTTATTGATGTTAGCTGTTATGATAGGGGTTAGCTGAAATGAGACACTACGTTCTTAAAGGATCAGTGACCTGAAAGTGAAGGGTCATGTGGTCTTTAGAGCATCGGTGGGAGAGCACAGGTGGGTGATGAAGGGTGAGTTCGAGGAGAGCACCAGAAGAGTGTCAGGAGCGATGCTGGACATGCTGAGTGCCGGCAGGGAAATTCAAAGTGAAACAAATGCAAATGTGTGCTTGCTTTTACTTCATGGTATTCTTAAAATCATGCATGGTACTCTATAGTCTGTGTGTTTTGTTTTTGTTTTGTTTTGTTAGGTACAAAAGTTGCAAGAAGCCGCTGAAGTGGTAAAAAGCAGATGTAAAAATTTGCTACATGAAAATAACCTAATAATAAAAAACAAAAACAAAAAGTTAGCGAAGGTAAGTTTGCAGTTGAAGTAATGAAGTATTTTGCATATGTGTGTGCATTTGACCTGCTTGTCTCCGGCTGCTCTCTTCTCAGGCGTCTCACAATGCGTGCCTAGGATTGGCCCTTTCCAGGCTCTGCAGGAGTTTTTCCTTTTCCTCTTAAAGATACAGTGTTGCCCCAGGCTTGAAATGTGTATTTGTGTGATCTCCCTTTTACTTTTTTAAATTTGTAATTGAGAAATAGCATAAAGGCCTCATTTTTCTGATATAGGAATTTACAATTTAAGAGGCCCAATTATTTATCACTGAGATCTATCAGCAGTAAAATGAAAACTTGTCTCTCTTTCTCTTTCTATTTTTAAATCTTTTGTGTCTAAAAGAATTGCAAAGTAAATATTCTCTGGTAAATGCATTTTGGGAAGAAAAATGATATCTTAAAAAAACCTCTCCTTTTATTCATCCCATTGCGACAGAATGAGTAGAAGCCAGTGTTGGCAGGTGATGATGTTTTTGTGAATACTTTTAAGTTTTTAGATGGAACCACATTCCCTTTTGGATTTCGCATTGTTTTGGGAAGGAAACAGTGAGAGTCACAGGACACTGATTCCTACGGAGAGGTCAAGAGCGTTAGTGGTCAGGCGCAGAGTCTATGGCCCATTTGAGATTGGGAATTAAGAGAGAGGTCAGCCAGAGCAGTCCATCGGGGCACCAAATGAGGAATCCTATCCTTTTTTAGAGCTGTTTCTTACCTATCTTAACAGACTATAGAAGGTGCCGTTTCATGTCTCTTTTCTATTTGTCATGGTACAGTCTTGTGCACATAGTCCCTTTCCTGCTAGGGAGCTCAGTGAAAACCCAATTCAAAACCTGTTCAAAGCTAGCGATGGGAAGAACCTGGCTTTCCAGCTACTGTCATTATAACATTTTCTGCTGATAGATCCAAGAAAGTATGTTTGTTTTTTGAAAAAAGAAATCATTTTTATTTCTCTGTTACTTACATCTCTGATGTTCTCCTGTGTTCTTAGCTGTTTTAGGGGTTCAGAGGTGTGCTTCGTTCTGGTTTTATCTTTTGTCAAAGGTGACCAGATGTTGCACTGAAGCTGCGGGTATCCTAGCTCAGGAAATTGTACCTCTTGTGTTCCCACGTGGGGACATCCTAAATGTCACACCTCAGCTGTTGGCAGCCACACATGGCAATGTGGCACTCCTTAGATTGCACCGCCACCCTCTCCTCCATAATATAAGGCAGTGCTGTAGTGAGAGAGGGCAGGGGTGAGGCAGCACTGCAGGTAAAGTCAGGTCTGCTCACCACGCCAGGACAACTACCAGATGCAGTCCACAGCCCATGCATGAGCTGCCATGACGCAGTGCCCATGAGCTCCACTGATTTTGCCCAAGGAGATTGGCAGGGCATGTATGAGTTATAAGGTGCAATCAAGTAACAGCTACAGGATAGCAGAAGGTGACTCAGGGGAGAAGAAGCACCTGATTCCTTAGTCACATCTGTTTGTGTGCAGCACCTGAAGTAGGCGCTAGCGCCATGCTTATTCCTGACGGCCTATTTGAAAACGAATTATTCTTAGTTATATGTCTCGTGTAAATTAACATTTATAAAGTACTTACTAATAACAAGCATGTCTAGTCTTTAAGAGAGTAAGAATATTCCTGCCAAATGTGTGACTTTGCGTTTATTTCCCCTAATGCCACCTCAGATGAGAGGCCAGGTGGAGTCTCATTTGAAGCAGGTAGAGCGAGCCCGCATCTCCTTCACGTCAGCCGACCAGAGACTTCACGAGTGTCAGGAGAATCTGCAGCGCTGCAAGGAGAAGTGTGCCAAGCAGGCACACACCATTAGGGAGCTTCAGGGCCAGGTGTCCCCTCCTTCTGCGTCTTGGACAATGTGTTAAAGGAGCATTTGGCATCATCTCACCAGTTGAGGGCGCTCGTGCTGGGTTGAACTTTTTATTCCTACCTACGTCAGTTGATGAATTATTTTCATGCAGATTCTCCACTGTTTAGGCTATAGTATTTCCTGGTGACACCGGTAATAGAAAGAGGTTATTTATATGAGTCTGCTTTGCACTTGGAGGACATAGTGTGGTGATGTAATGAGAGGGGGAGCAAAGCTGGCCTTGCCTGTCTGTTTCTTGACATCAGCATAAGGCAAATAATAATTTACCCTGCAAAAATTAGAATGCATTTTAATTAGAATTGTGCATCAAGCTTATTGAGATTGATTCTATTCTTTTAATTAATACCCATCAATCCATCAAAATAGGGACCGTTATGTGTCCTCGTCACCACTCATTTCCCTCCTCCCTCAGCGCATGTCACACAGACAGTACTCTGTATGTCTTTTAAGATTACTTCATGGTTTCTTGAAGAAGCGTGTCTGAGTCTAGTAGCCAGTCTGTTTCTTTACTTGCAAGACATCTTCCAGGAAGAATTAACTTTGTGGCTTTTAAAAACACAAAGTAAAATTCCAAGAAGAAATTCTTCTAGAAAAAATAGTCACTATATTTTACTTAAGTTACTACTTTACTGAGTGTGAAAAACAATTTTACCTCATGTATATGTGGGTGTTCTGTGCCCCACATGCATGTAGTGTCTAAAGTGGCCAGAAGAGGGCATCATAGTCCCTGGGACTGGAGTTATGGGATGGTTGTGAGCCATCTCATAGGTGCTGGGAATTTAATGTAGACCCTCTGGAAGAGTGACCAGTGCTCTTAACTGCTGAGCCACCTCTCCAGCCCTGATGAGAAAATATTTGTGTTATTATTAAAGCTACCTAAATGTTTTACCTCAGAGTGGGAAGCAGTGGGAAGAGTGATCTCTCTTGACCTGGGCAACCATGTCTTTGATTTCTTTGGCTCTTATCACAGTTAGCATCTCCAGAGATGATTATCATTAACCTAAGTGGAACATTATTGAGATGAGAAACTTAAACCATCTAGTGAACAATGTGTAAGTTTTTCGTGCACATTTTGTTTTCTTTTTTGTTTTGTTCTTGTTTGGTTTTTGAGGCAGAGTTTCATGCATCCCGACTGGCCTTGTTCTGAGGATGAACTTAGATTTCCTTCCTTTTCTTCTTTTTCTTTTCTTTCTTTCTTTCTTTTTTTTTTATTTTTTATTTTATTTTGTTTTGATTTTTGTTTTCTGTTTTGTTTGTTTTAGTTTTTTGAGACAGGGTTTCTCTGTGTAACAGAGCCCTGGCTGTCCTCAACTCACTTTGTAGACCAGGCTGGCCTTGAACTCACAGAGATCTGCCTGCCTCTGCCTCCTGAGGGCTGGGCTTACAGGTGTGCACCACCTCACCTGGCCTGGACTTAGATTTCTCTGCTCTCTCCTCTGCTGCCTGAGCTGGGAAGGGAGCAGCAGCCACCACACCTGCTTTCTGTAGCGTTGGGTTTACACATAGTGGGAAAACTGTTACCAGTGAGCCACATCTCCAGTTCCTGAAAAACTAAATGCCTCTTTACTAAAACCTTGCTTAGTATATTTTAACCACCATCACCCAGAAAAGTGTACTTAATTTTCTAACATAGACAACCCGCACTTTTAAAACTCAGTGAGGGCTTGGAGAACTTGTGTGTTAGCATCGTAAACATGGCTTGGTGTCTTCGTATCTTCTTGTTTCTTATGCTTCTAAATAAAATATGTAATTTCCTTGGAAGTTGATGAAGAAAATAATTGAAAAAGTGTGGAGTTTTTTGTTTGTTTGTTTGATTATTTTGTTTTGTGTTTTTCCTGCTTAGGTTGATGGAAACAATAGCTTTCTAACTAAGCTTTCTCTCGAGGTGGAAAATGATCTCATTCAGTTAAAGTGTGAAAACCTTAAAGAGTAAGTGTCAAGTTGACTTAGAACTGATACTCCATTTCCCCTTGCACTATTATATGTGTGTATATGTATATGTATATATGTGTGTGTGTGTATATATATATATATCTTCATAAAGGAAATTAGAGCAGATGGATGCAGAGAACAAAGAGCTGGAGAAGAAGCTGGCTGCCCGGGAGGAGTACCTGCAGCGCAGCGAGCTGGAGCTGAAAGAGAAGGCTGCAGAGCACACGGCACTGTCCAGGCAACTGGAAGCTGCTTTGGAAGAAGGAAGACAAAAGGTGCAGATGGCCTTTGTTTAGACGCTTCTAATGAGTTTGCCAGGGTCCCTCCCCATGGCCAAGCCTGCAGTCATTGTTCCGCGCTGATGACAGGGCGGAGGGAGCAGCTCCATTTTTGTTCTTTACTTAATTTTCCCTTGGAGCAAAGTGCAGAGATATTACAGGGCCAGGACTGCTTTCCCAGATGCATGGTGATGTGGCGGGGAATGGGCAGAGATGCAAGGGCCCTGGAGAGTGTGACCCCTCCACACAGCTGTGTGTGTGTGTGTGTGTGTGTGTGTGTGTGTGTGTAAATAAATAATTACAGGCTTTGCTCTTGACTAGGATCCAGGGAGCTATGAAGCTCAACTTCTCTATGACAAATATTTATTATACAAACAAGTGCATACAGGAATTGTATTCCAGTTAAATCTGTTAAGCCCACATTCAAATTAGCCATCCTCTTGGCATGTGGGCACTTGGATTGTGCTTCACAGGCAAGGATGAAGAGCCAGTGAGCCCTTGGACACTCAGTGTAGTAAGGTCCATCCTACAGCAGGTTCTGTGGTAGAGGTGGGCTCAAGCGACACCAGAAAAAGTGGGTATTTCAACCCAGGTGAAAGGGGATGATGAGAAGGTGTCAAAGAAGAGTTGAATTTATCAAACAACTTGAAATCTCACGTTGAAAGACCATATTGTGAGCTTTGGAGTCCCAGTGGCTGATTTGCATCCTGGATCTGATGCAAGGTGCCCTCACCAAGGGAAGGCTGCCTTACTAAACTTTAATTTCCTCATCAGCAAAATGGGGCGTGTGGCCTTCCTTGTACGATGAGTGGAGTTAACACAGTGACCACGTCTACCCTGAGGACTCCCATGCCCAACCCTACTCAAGTCTACTTTACTTGGCATCTCCACTTAACACTGACCGGCCAAACCTGTCATGTCTTAAGCCAAACTTTAAATCCTTCCCTCCTTTAACTCTCTTATTTATTGCATTCTTCAAAGTCTTAGTGTCAGTTCTGTCAAGGCAAAACTCTGATATCTAACAGTGTTTTGAATTATCTTACGCTCCAAGAAACCAATTTAAGTTCAATAAAAGCTAAATAATAAAGAGTGGTGCCAGTTGTAGGTGAGCTCTGTGGATTTCTCAGCCCCACAAACTCTGACAGGAAAATGAGAGGTCTGCCTTGAGCTCAGCCTAAGACCTTCACAATGCCAGATGCTCTTAGCCTTCTCCCAGGTGGCTGCCTTCCCCTCCCTCCTGCAGTGGTGGATTGTGGCGATGCCCCTCATGTCTGACTGCTTGACAAGAGCCATCTTTGCCTTGTCACCCTTGTCCACATCGAGGGCATGGGTGTGCCTCTGGCCTTCTCCTTCCCGGCTTGAGAACTCACTGCTGCTCTTGCCCATTGTGTTCGTGAAGAAGTTTATGAATGTTCACAGGAACTTAGAACCGAGTCCTCGGAGTTCGTTCAGAGCAGCCCTTCCTGCTTAGCCCGTTGTTCTCAGGTTAGCCTCTACCCTTGCTCTCAGGCTTGAGTCTCCGAACCAACATAACATAAGCAACCAGGAGAGACAACTCCCAGTCAGGCTGCATTGAGAGTGAGTAATGCAATGCTGCCAATCTCACGTGTGGGCCTAGGTGCTGTGTGGTCACTGCCCCGCCATTGCTTATCTGGACACGTAATCAGCGTCCATTGAGGCCTAGCTATGTGTCCACCACTATCCCAGATACCACAATGACTGTACACAACTACTACAAACAGTGCAAGTGTGCACACTTCCCCATCTCAAGTCAACTTTCCAGATACGTGTGCTACATAGACACATAAATATTCTATGTGCTTCTTCAAGTTAAACTCAGTTTTCCCTTTGCAGTACTAGGATTGAACTTAGGGCTTTGCATATGCTAGGGAATCACTCTACTAATGGAGCTAGCTCCTCAACTCAAGGTAAAATACATAGAAGTATTTTCTAATGGAATTGTTTAGTACCGAACTAGTATTTACTTGAGAAAAAAAGAAGTATACTATGATTATATCAGGGCTTCAACATATATTTTAAGGAAAGCGTATTTAGTTATTTTATTCTCTTAATGAAAATTACAGGTTTCTGAAGAAGTAGAGAAGATGTCATCTAGAGAGAGAGCTTTACAAAACAAAATATTAGATCTGGAAACTGAGCTTAGAAAGAAAAATGAAGAACAAAACCAACTTGTGGGCAGAATGAACAGTGTAAGTATTAGCATGGCTCGTGTTATAAAAGTGAACATTTACCATGCATTCCATGTGGCATAGATTTGTTCCTAAAGTGCAGATGGAGGGGAGTTGAGCCTTTCACTTTACTGCTAATATTAGGAATGGCAAGTAATAAAAATGCAAAATTATGCTGTCACAATCATGCCAGAGATCTCATCACCCTGTTTTGTGGCAGCTTCAGGCGGTTCCCTGCACAGTATGTTTGGGTAACCACTGCTCCCAGAGAGCTCCATGTAGTAGCTACTCAAGTTTTATTTATTTGAATTTGAGTTTTCATCCTTTTTTTTTTTTTTTTTGGAAGGGGGTTAGTTTTTTGAGGCAAGGTTTCTCTGTGTAGTGCTGGCTGTCCTAGAACTAGCTCTGTAGACCAGGCTGGCCTCGAACTCAAGGAGATCCACCTGCCTCTGCCTCCCAAGTGCTGGGACTAAAGGTGTGCACCACCACTGCCCGGCAAACACACTATTCACCTTTTTTTCTTTAGATTTTAAAATTTATTTATTATGTATACAGTGTTTGCATGCATGTATGCCAGAAGAGGGCACCAGACCTCATTATAGATAGTTGTGAGCCACCATGTGGTTACTGGGAATTGAACTCATGACCTTTGGAAGAGCAGCCAGTACCCTTAACCTCTGAGCCATCTCTCCAGTCCCAAATTTTCATCTTTTAAAGATACATGCCATTTAAATAGTTGTGAGCTAGATCTTTATATCTGCCTTGATTAATGACTATTATATCTTAGGGAGGTATTATTTTAATATTCACCATTGTCCAATCTGTGTAAAGCATACAGATACTTTGATCCACTCAGCCATAAAATGAGGGTAGCAAACTTGGCTGTGTTTAATTAGTCTCTGAATATTCATGAAACAATCTATTGGCATAAAATACTTGTGAAGCTGGCATTAGTTGTGCTTAAATCACATAATAACTGTCTATGTGATAATTACATAGAAAATGCTGGCATCTTATTTTTCCAGGAGATGGATGCTCAGTGAAAACTCCTTTTTCATTTGCAAGTCTCTAAAAATTTATAAACCTAAAAGGTTCAAAAGTTAAATTATTTTGACATATACTATTTAGTCTTATTGCCTTCAGATGTTTAATGAAAATTTAATAACAGTAAAGCATTTTTAATTTAATACAGCTGTTTGCTTGGTTTCTAAACTTAAAAAGAAACTTCCCATCAGAATTCCTGATATTGTAAAATATGCCTGTTGCTCTTTGTGCAATTGAAACCCCTGAAAAAATAAATGAAGATGAGGTGGATTTCTCTCTTCTGTGTTTAGTACTTTATTAAGCCTGATAATTATTATATTAGTAAACTATTTAGAATTCTGAGCCTAAGTATAGAAATAGCTAGAAATGAGTTATTGTGCTCTGTGCCTCCCAGGGCATAGACAGCGCAGTGGGTAACTAGCATTCATGTGCACATACACTAGCCAGACCGAGTTCTGAGTGTTCAGAGAGCCAGAGCCGGAGCCTGGCCATATGATGGGCTCCCTGTCTTCCACAGTACATGGTGCACTGCAGACCTTTTCATGGTTTTGGTCCAAGTACTTTGGTTGAGAGGTGGAGCGAATGCACAGTTTGAAGGATGGCCTCACTGCTCCACAACCATGGCAACCTTACTTCTTGTCCCAAAGTTCATCTGCATTTACACTCTCCCCTGCAGTGTGTGACTTGTGTGGCTACTGTTTTCTCCTACGGATGCTCCATAAAGACCAGCTGCATTTGTTCTGTGACTTGTGAGGTCCAATCTAGGCCTTTGCCACACACCGCCCTTCTTCTTCTGCTGGTGCTGCTCAGTTTCAGGTGCTGGGGTCAGAATATCTGCTATGAGAGACACAAAGGGTTTCCATTCCTGGTGTGTTTAGGTTTTAGCTGACACATCTTACCTGAAGCATTTGCAGTAAGCAGCCCATCTCGAGATCTGTGCACAACCAAAGTTCAAAAATTGTATGCATCTAACTTCTTCATCAAAGGATATGAATGACGTTTTGTTTTGTTTTTGTTTTTGTTTTTACTTTTTAAAAGAGTTCAGGAGGAAACATTCACGTGGATTCTATCAGTTTTTAAAACATCTTCCTTTCAGGATGTGAGTTCTAATGGTACAGCAGGTTGTTGTTTTTAATTACAATGTCTTTTTTTCATAGTAAAGTTTATAAAATGAAAAAGTTTAAAACAGTGAAAGTCTTATGGGATAAAACATAATTTTTTGGCAAAAAAGAATATGAAAAGATGTTATGATAAACATAATAGGAGCTAAGAATGACTTCTCTAAATCAAATCATCTCAATCATGTTAAATGTGTAATGCTTTTGGGTTAAGTTAAAGTATTACAGTCAACTGTCAATGCAGAATGATCAATATACTTTAATCACTATGTTTTAAAGAAGATGCTATTTGAAAATTCTTCAGAAAAAAATGATTTATTCAGATATTATATATATATATATATACACACACTTATAACTCTTCATCTGGCATGTGAATGCCATATTGATTATCTGTTTCTCTCTTCATTTAGAAAGCCCAGCATCAGGATTTATGTTTGAAAGAAATACAGCACAGCCTTGAGAAGTCGGAGAATCAAAATGAGAGCATTAAGAATTACTTGCAGTTTCTTCAAATTTCCTATGCAACGATGTTTAGATAAATTGTTGAATTCCACTGATTGTTATTCTTACGATTTATAGGTCACTAGTACTAGAATTTATATGTGAAGATATTTCAAATGTAATTTATTATCTAATTGAAACTTTAGAAAATGATAGTTCTTAGTATTCTGCTTCATTCTTTTTTTTTTTAAAAAAGTAATTTTTAAAGTACTTTTCTCCTTACTTTAAAAAATCAGAATTATTCTTATGAACCATTGAAATCAATTTGTAACAAATCTAGGCCAATTCTGAGCTAAGTAAATGGTTTTAAATAATGTATTTTCTTGTTTTATATTTCACTGCTCTATGAATAAAATATTCAGAAATTTAATTTTAATAATGGTACAACATACATTCTATGAATAGGAAATGTCTCACTGTATTGTTTCAAGTATATATGTTGAGTTTCTATCATCATTTCTCTGAGACTTTAAATATAAAATATCAGATCATAACTATTCAGTGAGAGCTGATGGTAACAGAGGGAAACATGTTGGCGGCCTTGCTTCCTTTATAGGCGTCCAGGCTGTGTGTGGAGCTCCTGCTTCCATCTCGTGCTAGGGATTGTCTGGTGTTATTCTACAGATCCCTGAAGCCTTGGTGTTCGCTGCAGCATCAGAAGGAGAACAGCTTACCTGCCCTTCCCATGGCCATGAGATGATTGAAATTATGCGTTCTCAACACCAACAGACTTTGGGATACGGCCTTTTATTTTATTTTAGAGATTATAATACAATTATTATTTTTTAATTTTTTATTAATTTATTCTTGTTACATCTCAATGGTTATCCCATCCCTTCTATCCTCTCATTCTTCCCTCCCTCCCATTTTCCCCTTATTCCCCTCCCCTATGACTGTGACTGAGGGGGACCTCCTCCCCCTGTATATGCTCATAGGGTATCAAGTCTCTTCTTGGTAGCCTGCTATCCTTCCTCTGAGTGCCACCAGGCCTCCCCATCCAGGGGACATGATCAAATATGAGGCACCGGAGTTCGTGTGAAAGTCATATCCCACTCCCCACTCAACTGTGGAGAATGTTCTGCCCATTGGCTAGATCTGGGTAGGGGTTTAAAATTTACCCCCTGTATTGTCCTTGGCTGGTGCCTTAGTTTGAGATTATAACATTTCTCCTTTCCTTTTCTTTTCTTCCCTCCAAAACCTCTCTGCTCTCCTTCAAATTTGTGGCTTCTCTTTTTCACAAATTGTTATTGTGTGTGAGTGTATGTGTGTGTGTGTGTGTGTGTAAATATAAGCTTGTTAGTCTATATCATGTTACTTTTATGTATGTACTGGACAACTGGTTGGTGTGCTCTCCCTGGGGAAGACCGTTTCTCCTGCTCCCGGCTTTCCTCAGTTGCCAGTAGCTCTTTGTGTAGGGTTGAGGCCTCACGACCTGTCCTCTGTCCACTTTGGCATGGCCGTTGTGTCATCCTCCTTCAGCTTATGTTTGGGCGGTCATGTTGGTGTGTCCTCATGGGTATAGCTTCTGATGTTCCCAGGAAACACAATCTCATAGCAGAACCCTGATTTCCTGGTCTCACAGTCCTCACGTCCTGCTTCTGCAGTGTTGCCTGAGCCTCATCTGCATTAGTGTTTTGGAAGATGCATCCAGAAACTTGCCTAACTTCTCAGTGCTGGTGAAGTCATGGTGAAGAGTTCGCAACTACTGATTTACCAAACCAGCATAACTCCTGACAACCACCTATAGGCATTTGTCCTTAGACCCACAGGTAAGTGCAGTCTTTGTGCCTCATCAAGGAAGCTTCTCTTTACAACACATAGCGATCACAACAGAAAACACAACCAATCAGAATGTGGAGCCCAGTCCCAGTGGGATAAGGCCTTCATTATTATTGGCATGTCATCAAAGAGAGACCTGGAATCTATTTCCTGTCATCTCACTCACCATGTGCCACCGTGGGGTATTGGAAATGGGATGGATGTGGCTTCTGGAGATTAGGTGATTATAGGTCCTCTTGCACAGGGACTTGAGAACATTGTTCAAAGACGCACTCACTGTTAAAAGATTACTCAGGCTGGCATTGTGGCACAGGCTTTATATCCTCAGCCTCTGGAGGCTGAGCTAGGAGGATTGAAAGTTCCAGACGTGCATGGACTATAGAGTGAGTTGGAGGCCAACTTAGTAAGACCCTGTCTCAAAGACCGAAAAAAAAAAAAAAAAAACCAGGAAGGAAGGAAAGAAAAGAAAGGCTGGACATATACCTCAGCAGTAGATCTCCTGCCTCACATGTGAGTTCTGGATTCAATCCTCAGTACCACAAATAATAATATATAATAATGATAATAAGTAATGGTACTAACAGTGGTAGTCGTGGTAGAAGCATGCATAGAGGTGGATAGGGTCTCTCTCTATGTAGCCTAGGCTGGTCTTGGGCTTGTGGCTTTCCTGCCTTACCCTCCCAATTCCTGCAGCCACATTTTCTACCTCAATCCAGATTTTGCTTTGCTTAATGTAATTCAATATAGAGTGTCAGAAACTGTTTGTTTTTCCCTCCCTCACAATTGTCCTTTTTCTCTGATGCAGTCCATCTGAGTCTGTTGTTAGTTCTCCTAGGGCCTTAGGAAGTGCCTGCAAGAACTCCTGACCACTCCCTCCAGCCGCTCTCTGCTGGCCAAAGGCAGACATGCATGCTGTTTTTGTTGGTGTCAGGTCCTGCATCAAGCTTGGCCATATCTTAGGGACTCAGATGATGGACATGGGTAGGTTTGATGGATATGGAAAGGGATGGCTGCCTGTGCTCATGTTTTAGTTATGAAAAGACAATCAGAAGCATAAAGGAATTAACTGCCATGGCTGCAGTGTGAAGCTCAAGTTCTGAAGTTGGCATTTGAGCTCAAGGCTGTGGCTCCAGAACTCAACTTGTGGTAAATGGCCATCTTTACTATGTTAATCCTACTGATCCATGAGCATGGGAGATCTTTCCATATTCTGGTATCTTCTTCAGTTTCTTTCTTCAGAGACTTGTAGTTTTTGTCATATAGCACTTTTACTTGCTTAGTTAGAGTTATACCAAGATATTTTATATTATTTCTGGCTATTGTGAAGGGTGCTATTTCCCTAATTTCTTTCTCAGCCTGTTTATCATTTGTATAAAGGAGGGCTACTGATTTTTTTTTTTTTTTTTTTTTTTTAGTTAATTTTGTATCCAGTCACTGCTGAAAGTGCTTATCAGCTGTAGGAGTTCTCTGGTATAATTTTTGGGATCACTTATGTAAACTATAATATCATCCACAAATAGTGATACTTTGATTATTAAGTATCTTAAATAAAGATACTTTGATATCTTCCTTCCCAATTTGTATCCTCTAGATCTCCTTTAGTTGTCTTATTGCACTAGCTAGGATGTCAAGTACTATATTGAAGAGATCCTGGGAGAGCGGAAAGCCTTGTCTTGTCTCTCATTTCAGTGGAATTGCTTTAAGTTTCTCTTCGTTTAGTTTTATGTTGGCTGTTGGTTTGCTGTATATAGCCTCTATTGTGTTTGGGTATGTGCTTTGTGACCCTGATCTCTCTAGGACTTTTGACATGAATGGGTTTGGATTTTGTCAAATGCTTTTTTGGCATCTAGTAAGATGATTATGTGGTTTCTTTTCTTTTAGTTTGTTTATATGGTGGATTACATTGATGGATTTTCTTAGGTCAAACCATCTCTGCATCCCTGGGATGAAGCCTACTTGATCATAGTAGATGATGTTTTTAATGTGTTCTTGGATTTGGTTTGCAAGTATTTTATTTTGCATCAATGTACATAAAAGAAATTGGTCTGAAATTCTCTTTTCTTGTCAAATCTGTGTGGTTTACATATTAGGGTGACCGCAGCTTCATAGAATGTGTTTGACAATGTTTCTTCTGTTTCCATTTTGTAGGATAGTTTGAGGAGTAGTGGTATTAGCTCTTCTTTGAAGGTCTGGTAGGATTCTGCGCTGAAACCACCGGGAGCATGCAGAACCATCTTCCTGTTGGAGCCATAGTCGAGGTGGGGAATGTTTCTTAGCTGTTAAGTGCTTGCCACAGTCCAGTCTAAATGTGGTTCACGAGTGACTCACTCACTCTTCAGGAAACAGAGGACATAGAAGTCAAGCAGCCTACCCCCTCACACAGCTGGCAGTTGGGAGGCACATCACTCCACGTGCAGTATCCACTCCTGCTATCCTACTTTCATGTACATTGAAAAAATAAAGATAGTGACCTCTCACAAGGATACACTTATTTAATGAATGGTTCCTGTTTGTCCGTAACTGCATTTTGATCAGGGTAACTTAGGTCTAGCCTTTAAATATTGGTACCTGCCGTGTTTGAGCTAGAGTGTGGAAGAAGAGACAACAGCGTTCCCTTAGTGCTGCTTTGTCGCCAGTGATCAGGCCAGAACCCAACAGTGTCTGTCCATTTGCAGGATTGCAGAAATTTCAGTGTCTGTGCCTCACGTTTCCCTGTGAAGCACCGAGTCCCAGGACCTTGAGGCCCAGAGTCCTCGCAGCCTCTGAGCAGCTTTGTCTCCCCACTGTTCTAGGAGATTTGAGGGGTTTTCTTCTCAAGTTATGTAAGTTTTCTTCTGCTGTTCAGTTATTATCATGTCTTCCTGTGTTCCTCTCTTCCTAGTTTTATTCTCTGGATCTGATCTCAATGTGACTTGGCCATCTGTCAATACAGGATCTGTCACTAGGCATCTTGTAAGGTCACCCATCTGATTTCTTTGGCCACTAATAACGTTTTGGAAGACAGTAATTCCCCTTTTTGGAATTTTTAATCTAAAACTTATGTGTTTCTTAGTTCCTAAAAGTATTCTTTTGAGTTATGTAATTCCATTATATTTTCATTTTCATTACGGTCTCTTCTGTCTTCCATTGGTTCTACTTAAGTAGGCTTCTCTTATTTTGGTCTGCTGGCCTTCCTGCCTTCCAAGCCTCACAAGTGAGTTTCAAGTTTCCTTGCCTGCTTATGGCTGTGGTTTCCTCCACACCTGCCAACAGCCTGTTGTGTACATCTGCTGAGCAGTGGCAGACCAAGTGGTGAAAGGTGTGGAGACCTCAGTTCTCATGGGCCTCTGAGCCACACTGCCATCTGCTAGGAACTCTTCTGCCCCCAGACTTTTTTGGTTATAAGCAACCATTCTTTCTCAACTACAAAGAGTGGGAACACATCACTAGAGGGGCCCCTTCAAGTTTCTCTGGTGTCAACAGGTCTGATAAGGCACACAACAAAGGAAGTTTGTTCTTCTTTGGAGGTAAGCATGGTCAGTCGTAGAAGGAATGTGCAGCAACTTAAACACTGCTCTAGCTATTGACTTCTGCTTTATTCATTTAAAATTTTTTTAATTTGAAAAATTAAAAATCCCCAAATATTGTGTTCATAGGGAACACAAAATATTTTTGCTTGCATATGTAAGTTGACAGATACATGGAGATGCAGGGATGTAGACAACCTACATGTAGTCTGAGGAAACCATTCAAACTCCTGTTTGTTTTGGTTATCCTAATGCAGTTTACAATTCTTTGTTCATTTTGTACCCAGATAAGTAAAACTATCGAAGGCAGGTTTTGTAGGCAGGAGTGGGATGGTGGGATTAGGGAGAGGTCAGGGTCCAAGAAGGGAGCACTAAGATGGGATTTTCAGAGCTCTAGTAATTTTAGACAAGAGGGAAAGTGAAAAGACGGCTTCTTGAGGTTAAGATGGTGGCCACTAGGGTGAGGGTGTAGAGTCATGGTGAAGCCTGGGGTGGTAAAGCTGGCTTGCTGTGCTGGGAGTCTGAGTACAGCTCAAGTGCCCATGTTGACCGAGCAGACTGGATTGGGCAAAGGGAGGGGTGGACACAGGGAGAAAACGTCAAACTGGGAAGTAAGACATTGCATGGGAAGGTAGCGATGCAGACCTGCAGAGGTAGCTGGGTCCCAACAGACTGAAGCCAGGCGTTACCACCATGTGCTCTTGGCAGACATGCTCTACACACTCATGGGGCCTCAGGAGCAGCCCCTGCAGAGCCAACCTCAGAGGGGTGGTCACCACCAAGCACAGCGGGACTACAGCTCTTCTCTCTGACAAATCTCAGAGACTGATCAAGTCTCCCTGCTTGCTGCTAAAACAGCAGGTCGTGGGGGGCCTCTCTGGTCTCAGGAGCAGTGTTCCTTCTGAAGCATCCAAGAGCCAGGCTGAGAGGTGGACTCCAGAAGCCAGGTTTGTAGAAAAGCAATGCTGGGCCCTTTCCTGCCTAGTTTTATGTCAGTTGACCCAAGCTGAAGTTTCTCAGAAGAGGGAACCTTAAATTAAAAAAATGTCTCTTTAAGATTCAGCTGTAGGGCATTTTCTTAATTAGTGATTGACAGGGGAGGGCCCATTAATCCCAGCACTTGGGAGGCAGAGACAGGCAAATGTTTGAGTTCAAGGCCAGCCTGGTCTACAGAGTGAGTCCAGGACAGCCAGGGATACACAGTGAAACTCTGTCTTGGAAAAACAAAAACAGAGAGAGAGAGAGAGACAGACAGACAGACAGATAGAGACAGAGAGACAGAGAGAGACAGAGACAAGCTGGGGGCTGAGCGAGCCAGTAAGCAGCACCCCTCCATGGCCTCTGCCTCAGCCGCTGTCTCCAGGTTCCTGCCCTGTTTTGAGTTCCTGTCCTGACTTCCCTCAGTAATGGACTGTTACCTCAAAGGGTAGGCTGAAATAAACCCTTTGCTCTTTGAGTTGCTTTGTTCGTGGTGTTTTATCATTGCAGCAATATCTGCCCTGACCAGGACAGGCCATATTGTGGAGAGCCTAGTGAGTTGTAATTGCCTGGTGTGTGTAGACAAATGAAGCATAAAATGGAACCAATCAGGAGAGAGCTGTCTAACCTGAGTGAAGAAACGAGAAAGCCCACCAAACCCTAAGAGTGGCCTCAGGGTCATTACCTCCACTCCACACATGCCCATGATGTTGTAGCACATGGGGAAAGTGACAGGCAAACCCCTGGTTTCCATCTGTTCCTGCCAGGGCTCCAGTTGCTACCATGTGAAAGCAGCCTGTTGTGTCAGAGATTAGCGTTCTGTTTCAGCTGCCAGGTCCTTGGTTCCTGGCTGACACAAGGAAAGCCTCAATCAGATAGATTGCAGGCTCAGGCTCCGATGCTTAATTTGCTGTGACTGTTAAGGGGTAGCCTGCTGGTCTCAAGACTGCTTCTGTGAAGGGCCCACCACCTTCACCCAAGAGCTGGCTGCCACTATCACCAGTGTCTGGATCACCAAGGGCTGAAGTTCTCTTACAAGTTAGCATTTCCTTTCAGTAAAGATAGAGATTCAGAATTCATGGTCCATTGCATGGACCACCCGGCAAATGCTGGAATCAGCTGGGGGAGGGAGTCCTGAAGGGGAGTTGAATCTGTGCCTTGAGAAATGCTACTGCCTCACCTCTGTTGTCCCTCTCCCCTTCCCTTGCCCTCCTCCTTGGGCCAGATGGGGCACCATTAACAGACCAAAGAAATAATTATACTAAAGTCCAACTTGACCAACTAATGAGTTTATTGGCATTTCTTTTCCAGAGTATGGGTGACATAGAGGCAGCTGCATTACTCCAATGACTGATGACTCAGAAGCTGAAACCGGGCAGGCTCTGTACAGCGTGCGTCAAAGGGACAGGTTAGTCTTTTCTCTACCCATCCCTCTTTTCTGCTGATATAAACTTGAGGAGGGAGGGGCATTGTGACTCTTGCAGGTTTGGGGGACTTCCTGAGGCTTGTGAATTGTTTATTTCCTGAGGCTTCAGAGTTTCCCACTATGGAATGTTTCAATCTGGAATTAAAGTCTTAAGGATGCTTCCTCCAGGGTGAGACTGTTTCAGTTCAGAAGATAGTGGTGTAAAAATTTCCTCCCTTTCTCCCTCCCTCCCCCTCTTCCTCTCTCCCTTTCTGGGTCACCACTTCCTTTCATCCCCCTGTTTCAGGGTCTTTGATCCCATGAGATTTCTGAGATTATGAACTGTAAAAATCTGTTGTTGATCCCATTTTTATCCCTAAGATTGAACTGTAAATCCCTTTTTCTTCTGGTTGAACCCTAACACACCTTTAATCCAAGAACTTTCTGTACACAGGATTTAATGAAGTTAACCCTAGGCCAAGAGGTGGAGCAAGAAACCAGCTGACAGGAATTAAAGAGTAGGAAGGACTTTGAGTTGAAGGGTACTTCACACAGTGTGTGGCATTAGGAGTCTCTGGCGCTTTTAGGTCTTGGGCTTTACTCTAGGGATTTTAGCTCTTAGCTCTTGAGCTCCTAAGCTCCTTGGCCTTTGGCTTTTGGGGCCTTGAGCTAGCAAGCCTTTGACCTTGGGTTTTTTAGCCATCTCCTTCTGGTGTGTCAGCTGAGCTAGTGAGCCTTTTGGGTCTTCTCCATTGGATGTGAGCTGAGTAGGAAGTTCAGCTGGGTGCTTTCACTGCCTCTCTGAGCTAGCAGGTTTTTCACCACAACATCTGGCTCCTGAGTCTTTATTGGCAAAACAGAATGGTCAAGGGCTTACTTTTTCTTTCTTTCTTTTTTTTCTTTTCTGATTTTTAGGAAGTTTATTGTTACCTTTTTTTTTTTTTTTTTGCAGTAATAGATGAGGCACAAACACCTTCTGCTTCTCCAACACAACAACAAAAAGTACAATAGTCAAGGGTAACAGTGAAATTAAAAAACAAAAATAAAAGCCTAAGGTCTGGGAGACAAACTTGATTACCATCTATGTGTAGAAACTTGTAAACGACTCCAGCTTCACCTTGCAAACACTGTCTTCTTTTCTGATTGATCACAGAATGTTCAGGGGTTTTGAATTAAAACAACATTCTTTCTTTTTTAAGAAGGAAAATCCTGAGGGGCTGGAGAGATGGCTCAGGGCTAAGAACAGTGGATGCTCCTGCAGAGGACTGGGGTTCTGTTCCCATCACCCATACATAGGTGGCTCACAACCACCTCTTAACTCCAGTTCCTGTTGATCTGAGAACCTCTTCTGGCCTCTGGGCACCAAGCACTCACATAGTGTGCAGTTACACCTCAAATAAAACACCACATACATAAAATGAAGAAGTAAAAAAATATATTAAAAATCCTGTGTGTTACATGTTTCTCTTCTGATATACTGAACTGGAGACGGTACTTAGATCTCAAAAGATTACTTAATATTTATTTTAGTTGTGACTCTCTTTTCTTAAAATTTTGCTTAAAACTTCAAATTTTAAGATCTATTTTAAATAATAATTTAAGTATTTTTCTCATTTTATTTATACTTTGGCTTTATTTTGGTAGGTGTTAACAGTAAGAGAAATATTATTACTAAATGAAGTTGCTATTGATAATTACTGTTAAAAACATAAAGGTGAAATCTGTGATTTCCTATCATATTGCTTAGTGACAACAATGTACCATTGGATAACTTCACTTTTTTCCCAAATTATGTAGACTTACGCAAAGTACGGCAACAATGACATTAGTAGGTGAAATAACCTTAGCTGGCTATAATCACATATGTGGCTTTCACCAACTAAATGTATTGTGTAACTATTTAACTAGAAATGTTGTAACTCTCTACTGGGGCCATGTTTTTGTTTTAACAATTAAAAAAAAATCTTTCTATAATTAAATATAACGATCATTTTAAAAAAGGGAACATAAGAGAAAGGGCATCTAAACTCAAAACAGTAAAGTCTATGCAAATGGTCTTCACAAAAGAAAATGTTTTCATTATAATAGTGACAAGGTAATAGTTTTCTTTTTTGGTGCTGGGTTTCTCATTATCTTCTGTATAAGTGAAACACTCACTGCTGAGCTATAGCCCCGCTCCAACAATGTTTTAGATGTCAACTTAATGTAACCCCATCTAATGCTTGTTATTTGTCTATTTTAAAATTTGTTCTGTTTCTATAGGCAAGTTATAGTTAAGTACCATATGACTCATAAATTCATATTTCTAGACTAACAATAAAACAGCCTTATTGTTTTTAATTTGTTTTATTTAAAGAATTTAATTTAGCATTTCTGAAATCATCCATGTACTTTAATTTTTATTTTATAAAGCCTTACAGTTAGAAGTTGCCTTGTGTCTCAGAGAAAAATGTAAACTTGACTAGCCCAAGGGGCATGTCCCATGAAAGTCTTCACTTACCAGGAAAGTGGGACGGAGGGGAGGACATCCTATTGGGACTCTAGGTGAGAGAAGCATGGGAGAATGGGGAAATAGAAGGATCCAGAGGGTCCTAGAAACCTATAAGAAGAACATTATGATGGGCAGATCTGGGCCAAGGAATCCTGCTGAAACTATGGCACCAGCCAAAGACAATATATGCAGTAAACTTTGAACCCCTACCCAGATCTAGCCAATGGACAGGACATTCTCCACAGTTGAGTGGAGAGTGGGGACTGATTTTTCACACGAACTCTAGTGCCCCATATTTGATCACATCCCCTGGATGGGGAGGCCTGGTGGCACTCAGAGGAAGGAGGACTTGATACCCTTTGAGCATATACAAGGGGAGGAGATCCCCATCAGTCACAGTTATAGGGGAGGGGAGTAAGGAGAAAATGGGAGGGAGAGAGGAATGGGAGGATACAAGGGATGGGATAACAATATGGGATATAATATGAATCAATTAATAAAATATATTTTAAAAAGAAAATTAAAAAAATAGAAAAAAAAGGAGTGTAAACGTGGACTTTCTTCTTCTTTTTTTTTTTTTTTAAAGGCAGGATGCCATTCAACACAGGCTGACTTTGAACTTGCTGTTTTTGTTAGTTGGTTTGTTTTCTACTTCTATTTGGGTGTTTTTCAGTTTGGTATCTATTGCCTTTCATTAAAATATTTGGCCAATGTATATTTAACATAATTTAAATATAATTCAGTATATACCTACTATCTTACTAATTGTTTTCTTTTTCTGTTTGATCCATCCATTTATGTTCCCTTCCTTTCCCTTAGATTCTACTTGTAAATTGTGAAATGCTTTAAATTTCACTTTTCCTTTTGTTTTTAAAAGGCTAGAAAAGCTGCAGATGTTATCTTGCATTTTTAAACCAGGGCTGACTTTCAGCATGGCAAGTCTCTCTAGGTGTGTGAGGAGGTGGGAGGAAGCCGTGTTGAGCAGATCGTGTAAAGAGGCACTGATAACCGTAACCCAATGGTTAGATTAAATTGTGTGTCACACTTTTTATGTTGAGGGCCAACCCTCAATATCTTAGGATGTAACTGTATTGAGATAGGGCATTTAAAAGGTAACTAAGTTAAAAATGAGGATGACAGGAACATTGGAGTACAACCTATTTCAATCTGTTTATAGAAGAAAGAGATACCAAAAACAAACAAAAAACAAAAACAAAACCACACACACAGGAAGAGAAATAGAGGAAGGCCTAAACATGTATAGAGCCAAAGGAGTCGTATGTAAGACAACAAACAGGGTCAGGAGAAACAAAGCTAATACTGGTTCTTACTGCTTTACTCTTACTTTTTATTGAAAAATTTTCACACAATATATTTTTATCATATTTCCCCCCTCCCCCAACTCTTCCTAGACCCTTCCCATCTCCCCATCTTTCCAATTTCATATTCTGTGTCACTTTCTCCTCTCTCTCTCTTTCTCTCTCTCTCTCCAAAAGCAACCAAACAAACAACAATAAGAAGAAAAAATGTCAAAACAAAGCCTCTATCAACAAGTAGAACATTATGATAGGCAGATTTGGGCCCAGGGGTCCCGCTCAAACTAAGGCACCAGCCAAGGACAATACAGGAGGTAAACTTTAAACCCCTTCCCAGATCTAGCCAATGGTCAGAATAATCTCCACAGTTGAGTGGAGAGTGTAACATGACTTTCTCACGTACTCTGGTGCCTCACATTTGACCATGTCCCCTGGAGGGGGAGACCTGGTGGCACTCAGAGGAAGGACAGCAGGTTGCCAAGAAGAAACTTGTGATACCTTATGAGCATATACAGGGGGAGGTAATCCCCCTCAGGAACAGTCATAGGGGAGGGGAATAATGGGAAAATGGGGGCGGGGAGGGAGGAATGGGAGGATACAAGGGATGGGATAAACACTGAGATGTAACAAGAATAAATTAATAAAAAAAAAAAACCTCTATCAAAAAAGTCCATTAAGTTCATTTTATGTTAACCCACTACTTCTAGGGACGAAGCCTGCCCTGGAGTGAAACTGGTTTCCCCTTTCTCAGCAGGTGTCAATTGCAAACAACTTCTTGGTTAGGGGAGCAACCTCAGACCTCACATTCATTCATTTCTTCTCCTTCTCCTTCTCCTTTTTCTTCTACTTCTTCTTCTTCTTCTTCTTCTTCTTCTTCTTCTTCTTCTTCTTCTTCTTCTTCTTCTTCTTCTTCTTCTTCTTCTTCTTCTTCTTCTTCTTCTTCTTCTTCTTCTTCTCCTTGCTTTTCCCTCTGAGTCCTGGGACCCTGTCTGGCTTGAACTGTGCAGGTTTTGCATGTACAGGCTGCTGTAGTCTCTCTATCCATGTGCCCTTTAATTCTGTCATGTCTTGAACACACTGTTTTCATGGAGACACCCATTAGCTCTGGCTCTTAAAATGTTTTTACACCCTCTTTTGGGTAGATCCCTGAACCCTGAGGGGTTTGACGACACCCAATTTAAGGCAAAGTGCTCCAAAGTCTCTTGCTTGCTCTCGGCACATTTTCCATTTGTGAGTCTCTGTTGATCATCATCTGCTGTACAAAGAGGCTCCTCTCATGAGGGCTCAGTGATATTATATTTCTGTGCTGTGATAAAACATATTTCAGTCATTTTTGCTACTGAGTGTGATACTTTGTTACAGCATCTCTAACAAGCCCATACATCCAATTAGCAGATTTGGAGCTGCATTATTATCTTAGTAAGTCACACACCATCTTTGGCTAAATGTATATAAATGGTGTGTTCCTTTAGGCTTTGGTCTGAATGTCTAATGAGTTGTCTCCCCTTCAGCTTTGACAGGGGACAAGTAAAATTCTGACCTGTGTTTTACAATGTTCAGCCCAACACTTCAGGCACACATCTTATCTGTGCAAGACCAACGTTTCAAGACCATGAATTGTGTTCATCTTCAGTTTTCTCTGTATTCCAGTACAACCACCACAGCCTCTGCCAGTTTCTGATATCCCTTGCCCTCCAGAGATGCCTTGTGCCAAGGGCCACAAGGGATTCACAGCTTATAGTCATGTCCAGAATTGGCAGGTGTACCCTCAAAAATGGCAGCTCCCTTCAAACCTTCCAGCCCATTTGCCGGAGGGCTTTCTACTCTGGTAGGTCTTTGTCTTTCATCACTGTGTGAGTCTGCTTGAAATTATGCTTTGCTTTTCTGTGGTTTTCTGCTTAGCTCTTTAGTCTCCTACCCTGCATAGCTTCAGAACCTGACAAATATGTTGAAGTATAAACTAGCCATGCATTTGATCCAACTCTGCCTCCAGCTTTGTCGCTCCAGCCATCTGAGATCTTCAAAGCCTTTGCCAGGGTCCTGAGCCGCAGCTGTGGCTCCATGCTTTGCCAAGCTGAAACTCTTAGCCTGTGCCCTTTCTGGTAATCCCTTCACTTATGTCTGAAAACGAGTTCCTCCAGTCATCCTTGCTCCCGGGGTTCTCTGTTATCTTTTGAAAGAATTTGTATACTTGATATGGGCTTTCTTATTATTATGGAGTGGCCACCTAGCCAAGTTTGTTTGAGAGTGAGACAGATCTTGGGATCGAGGGCTTTGGAAAAACCAGGATGGTTGGTGAGCCTAAAGATCTGTAAGAAGTCTAGATGGCCACAAAGCATCCTGAATTAACTATCTTCTGCAGCACTAGGAAAACCACTCTTACTGACCTGTGCTTTTAAACAGTGACAAGGAAGGGTAGTTTTCAAAGAAGACAGCTCTGATGAGAAGGCCTCAACAAAACAAGCAATTCTGTGCTTTATCCATGCTTGTGAAATTGTCATGATTGCTCATGCTGCAAAATAAGAGAAGTGAAGGTAAAGTTGGTGACTTAGATCTTACTTTCCGGTACAGATGTGGCCTATAAGCCACAGGAGGGAGTGGTAACTCTTTTACTTTCTATACGTCAGGCCAAAGGGAAATAAGGAAATGGGAAAACTCATGGATGACACTATGTGCCTATCGCTGCACTTGATCATAAACACACAAAGATAGTTAAGGCCTCTTTCCGTGACTTATGATAAAGCTTAACTTTTTGAAAACCACACCACAAATTTATACATACATACATACATACACACATATGTAAAACTATCCCTTAAAAAGTCCACGTGGTTGCTTATAGGTGGTGTGATTCATGTGATTCTCTATCCTACCTGTCCTCCGCATTTATAACCTCTTTGTGTCTGCTTCCATTTGTTGGCCTTTCATCTTACATTCCAGGCTCTCCTTAGCAAGTGTCATGTGAATTCTGTCTCATGTCCCTAGGGAAGCTATGGTGCTTTGGTTCTTAGAGGGCTTTGGACCTGAGGTTGTGCATGTGTGTATGTATGTGTGTGTACGTGTGTGTGTGTATGTGTGTACTTATATATGAATGTATGTATATGTTCTCTCTCTCTCTCCTCTCCTCACCTTAATCCCCCAAACACACACACAGAGTGAGCCTGATCCCTTCACATCTCTTACCAGTCTGGACTCCTATTCTCTGAGACTTCTATACCACTCACGGCTAGTTGCAAAGAGGTAGAAACCAGTGTCTTGCCAGGCTGTTTCTGCCTCAGCTCCATCTTTTCTTTCTCCACCCAACCTGTATTGAAAGTCGCTTGAACCTGGGCTGAAGAGACTGTACATTGTGTAAACTGATTACCACGCAAGCTTGAAGACCTGAGTTCCAGTCACCAGCACTCACAGAGGAGCCAGCACTGTAACTCTGGTCCTAGAGGGTAAAACAGGAAGATCCCTGGGCCTGGCTGGTCAGGGTTAGTAGACCTTGTCCCAAAACCAAGGTGGAGAGTGATAGAGGATGACACCCAACATTGACCTCTGACCCCCACATGTGTATGAATACATCAGTGCACCCATATACAACATTTAGACACATACACACCACCCACAACTCCCTCCCATTAAACCAGTAATTAAGTGTGGGTATTACTGTGGATGATAGATATGCAAGATTGTCATCATATATTCACATATGAAAAGCCTTTAGGTTTGATAGGATATCTTTTATAAGATAAATATTTAGGGAAAGTAATTCTCTCTTAGAGAATTCATTCTTGGTAGAACTAGATTATAACTGATGACACAATCATACAAACACTCAGACTGAGAGACTGGAATGCCAAGGTAGTAAGGTCCCATAGGAAGTCTACAGAGCTGGTACTGATGAGAGCCTCACCAGTGATGGGCTGCATGGTTCTGCTGGGAGCAAGCCTTAGCCAAGCGAGTGATGTTTAGTGAGGCAAGGCCACACAAAATGGTAAGGGCCGAGTTCCATATAGACTTTTATGCAGCTACAGTGACTTCCCAGTCCCAATGGCCACAGATGAACTAGCAGCCTCACGCTCCTCAAAGGAGGAAGGGCGTGGCTGTGATTCTCCAGCATCCTTCTGTTCAGGGATTCTACAACTACATACTCAGGGCATGACTTTGGGATTCCTAGGGAGAGTTGTGTTTACCAAAACAAATAAGTTAATTGCCTACGGTAATCATATTATAAGTTGACACAGATATATTATAAAATGAGCAAAATAAAGTTTAATGGTTACTGATAACTTTTAAGATTCACGTGTATTATGTGCATGCGTGTCTGTTTGGGGCATGGTCACATGGGCACAAATGCCTGCTGAGCCCCTTGGGTCCCCGGGAGCTAGAGTTTACACTTGCAGATGCAGAGAACTACAGTTTGCTCTTCTGCACAATCAGGGCATATTCTTAGCTACTGTGCCACCCCACCAGCCTCAGGTTTAATGATTTTAAGGCAAATGGAAGAGAAATTAAATCATACTTACTAAATGTTTACCGGTATATTTTCTTAGTTTCATTTCAACTGCTTATACCTATTTATTAGTAAAATTGTCCTCAGAATTTCATGTTTTTGTGGAGAATAGTATTCACTCTAACTCATAACTCCTTCATAGTTCATAGCATTTATAGGTGCTGCAATTCTTACCTGTACTTGGGTGTGTTATTGATTCATTTTATCAGTCTTCCAACTGATTTTTCCATGCCTTTCATAAAGTAGCTGTCCAGATTGTAATGCTGTCATTAGTATTGCACCACTCTTGGGTATCAGTTCTGGCATCCTTGCATGGCCTTGCTCACATCAGGACCACCACACTGCCTTGGTGGAAGTGCCTGTCATCTGTGCTCATTTGTCTTTATTTTCAGGACACTTACTGGCCCATCTTTCACCATATATAATTTCCCACAGTCTGAATTTGGTTAGTTTATTCTCATGACATTGTTTAGTGTGCTTCCCCATTTCTAGTTCCTGTAAACTAGTAGTTAGGGCCAAAATCTTGATTGAATTCAGGTTTACTCTTTTTTTTTTTTTTGGCAAAAATACTTCCTAAGTGGAGCTGCGTTTTCAGTCTCTGGTGTATCACATGAGGGGGCTGTGGAGTCTGATTGTTACATCCGTCAGGGTTAAAATGGATGTGTTTCAGGTGATGTCACACCATTTCATTAAAATAATTAGGCCAGCTTTTTTTTTTTTAACTTGATGCTTTTAAGCAGCTGCTGTTGACCTTTGCCAAAATCCATTAATTTGTTAAGTAGTAATTTGTTAAGTAGTAGTAAAATGGTGACCTCTCCCCATTACTTGTCTATATTTATTTATTGTGCTTTGTCTGTGTGGAAATTTCCTTCACCAACTGCTGATTTATTCTGACACAGGACTACAGGAGAAAATTAAGATGGATGCTTGACTCTTCTGAGTAACAAACCCAACCCCCCCCCATGTGCTTTCTGTATGCTTTGTTTTATTTTATTTCTACAGAACAGGGGAGTAGAGACAGATTCGTGTCAGTATATTTTTATTCCAGCCCAAAGCAATACTCAAAAGTTTTCTTGTTTGAATTTAATCACATCGTGGGCTTGGATTTGTTTTGAAATGTGTTTATTTATATCCCATGTGTAGCGATTTTTCAAGTTTGAAACTGGCAGCTCCTACTTTCTTTCTTCACTAATGTTCATTTCTTCGGTAATGTTTAGCTTCCAACTTCATTCTGCTGTTAACGGTTAGGAAGCGTACTTTTTTTTTTTTTTTTTTAACTTGAAAATGAATGGAAACAGTGCTGAGGAACACAGTAGGACAAGTACAACTTCATCTGTTTCTTGTCTGGAGTCCAGTGCCTAATTAGCCGCCATTTGTCTTCCCCTAATCTGCAAAGTCCAGTTCTTTGAATAATCTGACCCACTTATAAAAGGGACAAGAAACTTCAGTGAGTCCTACGTTTGAGGTTATTATTAACTCTTGCCGGGCTGACAAGTGATGACATGGCAAGTGATCACTCTTTTAAATTGTCTACTGTTCCCTTTGAGTGAAAACTGAAACTTAACTCTTTTTTTGGTTTTGTCTTTTTGTTTTGTTTTGTTTTGTTTTTTATTTTTCAAGACAGGGTTTCTCTTTGTAGCCTTGGCTGTCCTAGACTAGCTTTGTAGACCAGGCTGGCCTTGAACTCTCAGCGATCCCGCCTGCCTCTGCCTCCCAAGTGCTGGGATTAAAGGTGTGCGCCACCACGCCCAGTGGAAACTTAACTTTTAGAAACTCATCCTTTGGAAACTTAACTTTTAAAGGATGAGTTTCTATGTTTCCGGTAGGCGTAGCAGGACTTTGTTTCCGGTAGGCGTAGCAGGACTTTGTTTCCGGTAGGCGTAGCAGGACTTTTAATCATCTGAATCTGTGGAGAAATGGCAAGTGTGTTTGATCAGGTGCACTGTCAGTTGTTTGCAGCTCAGTATAATCCTTGTAAAGCCACCTATTCCAATACTGAAGCCACACTGAACCCTTAAAGTAGGTTGTGTACACCCAGCGCGTAAGGCTGAGACTTAATTGTTCGCTCACCAGAATGTCAATTATGCCAAGTGCTTTTTAATTATCCCACCGCCCACTCGGCTATTCTTAGTCAAGGGCATGGCTTTTCAGAAGCAGGACACTCCTCTGTGGCAAGAGTCAGCAGCGCACCCCTAGCGACCCCACCCATGAAAAAGCCCAGTTAATTAGAAGTTGCTAAATTAAACACGTATTTTTAACAGCTTCAATTTTAAAATCTATTTTGGCATAAAAGTTGAAGCTTTTTTTTTTTTTTTTTTTTTTTTTAGCACAAAAATGCTATGTTGGCATTCCAGTATATTTTGGGAATACTGTTGGTTGTTTGGGACTGTCCCTTTTACAGAACTTAGGAAGTTTCTCAGAGCACACTTTTCTTTGTCCTGAAGGGGATATAGTTAGTCAGTTTTCCCTATCCATTTTTATTTTTGTATAATTTTTTTACAAAGCAATTCTGAATCAAGAAAAAATAAATAAAAGGAAAAGACTGTATGTGTAAGGAACCTGGGTGACCTGAAATACTATTACCTGGGATGTGGAGGCAGGAGGATTAGAAGTTCAAGGCCGTCCTCAGGGACACAGTATGAGTTGGAAGTCATCCTGGCCTGCATGAGATGCTATCTCAAAGATAAAACCTAAACCAACCTAAAGCCCACCAAGCCCACAAAGACAACTTAAAAAAAGAAGAGGACATAGCATTTATTCTTAGGGCAGGACTGAAGGGAGAGGGAGAAAGTTAGGAGGCTCAGGTGTTAGCATTTCACGTACTGATGAAAATATTAAGTACAAACCAAGAAGATAAGAGAAAATATATCCCACAGGTTACTGATTTTGTTTACTACATTTAATTCTTAGTAATGGAAAAATCTATTTTTCTCCTTTAATACAAATATGTAGCATGCAAAGCTGAGGGAGATGCTTGTACTAGGGAAATGCAAATTATAGGTGAACAAAGCATGTGATATTGAATAATATGTTTGTTTGAGAAATAGTTAATTAGCACCTATGGCATTTAAGGTTCTGTACCATCAAAGTCCACACTGGAGCAGGGGTAGACACCGTTAGCCACCACAGAGAGGTACATAATGAACTGTCATGAGAAGCCGGACTCCCTTGCCAAGGCTGGCTGAAAGAACTGACTCTGTGGTCCTCTCAGATGCCCTCAGCCTTTGGAGAGACCCACAGACTGAACCAGAGCCATCCATCTGACCTCTCCCAGACTCTGGCCCCTCCCTCTCTGTGACATTGACAGTAAGCTGCTGAATGTAAGGGCAATTTCTTACTTGCCAATAGGGAACTAATAAACGGATGGACTTATTGTTGTGCTTTAAATAGTTTTTGGGTTTTGTTTTGGTTTTAGTTTTTCAAGACAGGGTTTCTCTGTGTAGCCTTGACTGTCCTGGACTCACTTTGTAGACCAGGCTGGCCTCAAACTCATGGAGATCCACCTGTCTCTGCCTCCCAAGTGCTGGGATTCAGGCATGTGCTACTGTGCCCAGCTAAATAGTGTTCTTTTAAGGTATCCAATTTATGCATAGAGTTCTTCCATAGGGCAGCAGGGGAGAGTTCAGGAAATGGCATGGCCTGTGTTTGACACAGCTGCTTTTGTTCATATGAAGACACATGGCTTGACATGCTACTGCCAGCACCTTCCAGGTGCTCAGTGCTGACGGGTGTGAGATCTCCCAGCACCCATGTTCACTGTTCAGGTCAGAAGAAGTTCCACACTTGCCTGAGATGCTGCTGCTTTGATGTGGATGGCAAATCACTGAGCACACTAACAATCAAGGCAGTGTCTCCTAGTGGAATAAGACACAGAACTGACAAGCTAGGAATATGGGTGACTTATTTAAAGATATTGGGGGGTGGGGGTGGGAGGTAGGGAATTGTGGGTGAAACACAGAGGGGGAGGTGATGTTGTCAGAATTAGAGTTGAGATACTGCGGCTCTGTAGGAAACAGCCTCCTCAGCTGCCCCAAACACAAATCCTCATGTGTGCTGCTTGAAACTCTCTAGTAGTTGTTCCTGAATTCACATTTCAGCCTGTTGGCTTTGGGCCAGGAAAGGATAGTTAAATGTATTTGTTCTTGTGGGTTTACCTTGTAGCTTTATGCTGTTGTTAGTCCGGACCCAGGAGCCAGTGTAAGGCCCCACACTGCTCTTTTTGGTTCATCTCTGAGTAGTGTTGAGTATACCTTGTGGAACGGGCAGCATCTCAAAATTTCAGGTTCACGTCATCGAGAATCTTCCTCCTCTCCCAATACCCTAACCATATGCCTGTCATAATAGAGGTGTCTTAGGGTTTGATTGCTGTGAAGAGAGACATCATGACTACAGCAACCCCCAGCCCCAGACAGGGTTTCTCTGTATAGCCTTGACTGTCCTGGACTCACTTTGTAGACCAGGTTGGCCTTGAACTCACAGGGATCTGCCTGCCTCTGCCTCCCGGAGTTCTGGGATTAAAGGCGTGCCCCACCACTCCCAGTCACTGCAAGTCTTATAAAGGAAAACATTTCACTGGGGTCACCTTAAGTTTCAGAGGTTTAGTCCATTATCATCATGGAGGGAAGCATGGCAGCATACCGGCAGACACAGTGCTGGAGAAGGAGCTGAGAGCTCTGCATCTTGCTCCACAGGCAGCAGCAGGAAATTGATCCACACTGGGAGGAGCCTGAGCATAGGAGAGCTCAAAGCCTGTCCCACAGTGACACGCTTCCTCTAACAAGGCCACACCTCCCAATGGTGCCACTCCCTATGGGCCAAGCATTCAAACACTTGAGGCTATGGGGCCAAACCTATTCAAATCAGCGCAGGGAGTAAAAGGTAAGAGCACTGAGGAGGTGGCTGTGCTCAGCACAGGTAGAGCTGTAGGATGGAGTTGATGAGTGAATAAGTAAAGTTGTTAGAATTAGACAAAGAACGATGTGCTTGGGCCAGTGTGATGGCTGTGGGGGGAAAGTCACAGGCAGATTTCCCCTTTATTCTTTTACATTATGGTTTGAATGTGAACTACCCCTTCAGCTTTGTGCATTTGAACATTTCGCCTCCAGTTGCTGGTAGTGTCTGGGAAGTTGTGGACCCTTTAGGAGATGGGTCTTAGCCACAGGAAGTACGTCAGTGGCAGTTTCCTGTTTGCTCTATCTGTTTCCAATCTGCTGAGATGTGAACACGGAGTTAGTACATGCTCCTGCCAGGCAGCTCCCACCAGCGCACCTTCCCCACTCAGGATCCCCAAGACCAAGTTTTCAGCACAAAGGAGATTTATCTGCCCTAGAGGGACAGAGGGCAGGGAATAAGAGACAGCAACAGGAGATAGGGGCGGCTGGGGGAGAAGTGGAAGGGAGCAAAGAAAGAGGTCAGGGTCTTTGTCCTGGAGGGGGACAAAGAACCGCCTCTGAACAGAGAGGAGAGACATGGCACATAAGCAAACGTCAGTTTATAAAGGTACAAGGGGAAACCTCGAGTTAGGAGGAGGTGTTTAATTTTAATTGGGCGTGTTAATTAGGTGAGCCAAAGGGGGCTTTTGATTGCTGGACTTCAATACTTTGATAGTAGGTCCTTGGTGGTCAGCCTCAGGAGGAGGAAGTGGCCAAGTAAGCGAGCAGACCTTGGTGGCTAGCTTTAGGAATATAATATAACAGTTTTCAGCAAGGCAGAGGGAAGGGAGAAGAAAGACAAGGCTTCCCAGAGCCATGGTCACCACATGCGAGCTGGCCAGAGTCCCTTCATCCACCAGAGCAGTCTGTGTCGTCTCAAACCCTGAGTCAAAGTGAAACTCTCCTTGCTTGAGTTGCTTCTTGTCAGGATTTTGCTCACAGGAGAGAGAAAAGTTACCAAAGGAAAGTAGAAACAATCACTGATGAATGAGTGGGTATGGGCACCTGAAGAGTCTGTGGCAGTCTTCAAGGGAGAGCTCCCACCACGCCTGTGGGAGAAACTGAGTGGGCATGACTCTGTGTTCTCAGGAGTGACTAGGATCAGTGGAGGAGGATATATTTAGGAGATAAAGCTCCTGTGAGTCTGGAATGACCTGTGACATTTTCAGCAAAAATTGTACTCAGACAATGGAGCTGGGTGGGTGGTTGTCCACCTTACTTATAAGAGAGGTTGGGGCAGAAGAAACAATCCAGGGGCCATTACAGACTTCAGAGAGATTCGTGGTGTTGACTAACTTACCGCACACAGACTCTGAGGGTCGAAGTAATGTGCTGTTATGTCAAGCTGTGGAGAGCCATCCCAACTGACATGAACTGTGCAGATCCGCGGTAGATCACAGTACTAACGAAGTCTAGCTCAGTGGTACTGCAGAGGCCCCTGCGTCCTCAAGGATGCTCTAAATATGTGCTAAAATACATACAAGATGCCTCAGGAAATTTTTGGATAGTTTGTTCATGTTGTAGAGCTAATTGTTGTTGTTGTCATTGTTTAAACTTTTCCAGATAAGCAGTTACAAGTCTGTGCCTCAGATTCATTTTGGCTCTGCACTCTGTCCAGCATCAGATGTGTGGCTTTCCATACCATCTTAGAATTAGTAGTTTTCAACTCCAAGACTATGTGGTTTTATTATTTTAAATTCATCATTGTGTATATGAGTATCTGTGAGTATGGGTGCATGCGTGCCACAGCACGTGTATGGACATTAGAGGACAACTGTAGGGGCTTCAATGGAATGAGTTCCCTCTTTCCATAGAGTATTCCAGAGATCAAACCCAGGTCACCAGGCTTGCAGGCTGAGTGTGTTTTCAGTCGAGCCATCTGAGCAGCCTGATTGTAGTTGGCTTTAGATCGTCTGTGTGTTTTCCTGGGAGGCTTGTGCAGAACTTCTTGATCCAGAGCCAATGTGCAAGGGAGCGAGACACGTAGAAGCATCTTGCCCTAGACTTACAACACTGCTGGGTTCCAATCTGCCTAGTGACAGGGGGCTGCGGCTCACTGCAGGGCAATATGAACCCTCAAGAGCATTTGTACTTGGCATATCTGCACACGGCTCCCTTGCTTGTCTAACTTTCATGCTCCCCCTGGAGTTAAGAACCATCATTTAAGATATTTAGTCTTCCAGAACAGTAGCAGTGGAAATAAGTTCTCTACTGGAAGACAGTGTAGGTATCTGGGGCCACCTGTCGGGAGGAAGCAGAGTGAGAGGATGGCAGCCAGGTAATCCTGCACAGGTGCACAGGCTAGACAAGCTGCTGCCCTGCCCTGTGCAGCTTAATGACAAGAACGATGTCAGGGTAGTGACAAGTGTACGTGGCATTCAGAGATGTTTGTAACAATAACTGGAAGCATGCAAACGTCTGTTTATTGTTGGTGACAGGATCGCTCATTGTGGTCGGTGTAATGTGATCGGCAGTTGACATTCGTGATCGGCAGAAAGCCTGAAAGTCAGTCAGAAGCTTGTGAGGACAGACCTGGGGAGGTAGCACAGTTGATAGAGCGCTGAGCTAGCATGCACAAGGCCCTGCATAAAGTACAGGTGCAGGCCTGTACTCCAAACACTGTGGACATAGGAGGACCAAAATTCAAGGTTATCCTTGGCTGCGTAGAGCATTCGAGGCCAACCTAGGATAGATGAGAACCTGTCCCAACAAAGTTAGTGCAAATAAATATCTCATTTCCCCCCTCCATTTACATTTACATGTGCATTCATGGACCCTTGTCAGAGCCCCGGGGCTTAAGTGTAAATTAAAATATTATTCTTGGACACTTTAACACTAAGAATGCTGCCTTTGAGGGGCAGTGTACTTTTATTCCTCCCCAAGTTGGAGCACACTAAGAATAACAGGTTCTGAAATGAGTCAGTCTGGATGGTTTTACGGCAGATGGAGCTGTGTGAGCAAGCCTGCTCACAAACCCCTTTATGAAGCCCAATTCTAGCATTTGGGAAGCTTCGCTACCTAACCCTTCTTCTGCACACTTGACCAACGGAATCACTGATGATGCCCCACCCACACATGGACTCTCAGCCTCCGCTTTGTAGACACAATACATCTGTGATGTGGAATTGATATTTTAGCACAGCAGATCAGTTCCTGTTGGCACCATAATTCCTTAGGCATCACTGCTTCCGTGACTTTCCTGTACCAGTAACAGTGCTGAACAACATCCAAACTCGGCCAGAGCCCCTCTCTCTCTCTGTCCACCCAACCAACCAGAACTAATAGAGGCAGTGTCAACTGGTTTCAGGCTGTTAGGAGGAATTGAGGAGCAAAAAAAGGTCAAATGTGTTCATCTAGACAGTAGTAATACCAGAAGTTGTGGTATTGGTGAGCATTGGAGCATTGGAGATGCTGAAAGCAAGATGTTTGCTACCCAGAGACTCCCCTTATTGTGATCCCCAAGGTATCTGGACACAAGGCATCATTCTAACAAAGGAAATGAGGAGGTGCTCTCACAGGTGCCACAGGGGGCCTGGCATCCAGCTTGCCAGCTGCTGTCACTGTCATTGTCACTGTTTTTTCCAAGACCCGGGTTTATGGAGCGTGTGTATGGCCCCTACTACCATGTTGACTGAACAGATGGATGTGCTGTGGTTCATGCTTCCTGCTGCCGTGTATGTCAAGCCTCTTCCAGAGGGAAAATCTCCTCCACTCTAGCCTCTGACTTCCTATCACCAGGTTGTCCCTGGGACACAGCTGAGAAGGATACGTAGAGAGGGCAGGAACATGATGATGAGGAAAGCTCAGGAGGGTGGAAAAGAAGATGAGAGGCAAGGACCAGTGAAATACTATGTTTCCTTTCAAACACTTCCAGTGAAATGTGCCCTTCCTTTAGCATAGCTTCTTGCTATGGTTCTGCAGTTGTCAGTTTTTCAGCTCAGCAGTGCAGGAAGGGAGCTGGGATGGACACTGGGTTTCTTTTCTTGCTGTTGTGATAAAACAAGCAAACAAGAGCAATGCAGGCAGCAAAGGGTTGATTTTAGCTTACATTTGGAGAGGGATCCATAACGTCACATGGAAGCAGACATTGTAGCAATCAGAGATGGCATGGTGGCAGAAGCAAGGAGGCCTCAAGGACAGAGTTCAAGCAGGAAGTGGGGTCTTGCTGTAAAGCCTCAACGGCCACTTGCAGTGAGCCACTTCTTTCAGTAAGGCTGACTTCCTAAAGGTTCTATACTTTCTCCAGAGAGCACCGCCAGATGGGCACATGGTGTCAAGCACATGAGCCTATGGGGGCATTTCACATTTAAGATACAACACCGAAGAAGGCAACCAACTTCAGCTCCATAATAACCTGTTGTGACTCTGACAGAAGAGTGGTATTCTAAATTGGCCATATTAAGGCTGGTCCAGGCTTTAATTCATCCCTCTGTGCCAAGCTCAGGATACAAAGCTTATCACTGAGCATAATCTCAACTACCTATTTTTAATATAGTCCAGTTTCTAACATATAATTAATAGCGGGTGATATATTTACACAGTTCATATTAGCTGGCGAACATTACTAGTAGAAAATTCACACGTGGATATAGTGGATAAAAGGAACTGAAATATATTTATTAATTATGCTTGATTTTTTTCTTGTACTGGGCATAGCTAAGATAAACATGGTACCATATGTCTACCAGGCTTAGTGACATAACTCACATTTTTAGCCAATATAAAAACATTAATAATGCTGTTCCAAGCCACAGAAACACCAGCATGAAATTAAGTTCCTTCTAGTCATCACCTTCTGATTTTAAGAAACTGGAATTAATTTAAAAGAGACCATGTCTGGCTGGGATATTTTAACAGTGGGGAAATGACAGAATATTCTATGGAAGGGTCAGTTTTATATCCAGTTAATACCCCAGGCAGAATCAAGTTAGGCTTTTCGCCATATTTAAAATGGAAAATATTTCTTCCAAATGTTTTAATTTATGGAGTTCTTGGGATGTGTGTGTGTATAAAACATTGTTTCTGTAATTTTGGAGATGGAAGGTTGAAGCCTTGGCCTGCCATTGTCTTGGTTTTGGGATTGTATAGCTATGGTTTGAAGGATAGAGCACACGGTGAGACAAATCTGGAGTCCCTGATCTAAAGTAATTCAGAAAGCAAAGCCATACTTCTCAGACCTTCCCTATCTAAAGTGTGCTACTGAGCTCACTCCAGAACTTCCTTAAGTCTAAAAGCCTAGAAGAGACCAAGACAGAGTAATAGTACGTAATGAGGAAGGATAGGGTGGGCAGGAGGACACAGAACACTTGAAAGAGGAAATGAATAGGGCGCGGGGGGGGGGGGGGAGAACACAAGGGAGAGAGTTGTGGAGGTGAGGAAGAGGAAGAAACCCCCAAACACACATGGTTCAGTACATCGCAGTGATATATAGCACATATGTGAGCTCTAAAGAAATAGAAAGAGGTTGAGCTGGGAGGTCAGTGGGTAGACTGGACATCAAGGGCCACACACATAGGGGCAGGACGAGGGACTAGCAGGTATTGCTGATTCCACTGAAGCACTTTTTGCTGCTGTTTCTAATGTTAACTGTGGCTGTGTGTGACTTGTCATTTTAGTTCTTTTAATGACATCATGACTGTAAGGCACCTTATACTTTTGGTTCTCTGACAACTACAAAGTGAGAGGGCAGGGTAGCTATCTGTGATATCTGAAGATACCTCAGACCTGGGCCCTGTGAGTTCTGGACTGTGTCTTCCAAATAAGGGCTGGGTTTTATTTAACCTTCATTACCAGCAACCTGGTCAGCCTAGAGTGCCAACTCAGAATGAGGTCACCTTCCTTCATTGAATATATATTTACATAATGAAGAAAATTTCATTTAAGCAGTTGTCAGGAAATGGAGGGCCTTATGAAATATGGAGTGCTATCATCCACTCTCTTCTTGGCCATTCAGGGGTGGTGTGAAATGTCTCATCTCAGATTACAGACGAGAAAAGCCAGAAACTCAGTTGAGACTTGGAAAAGGTTTTTTTCAAAAAAGTAGTCCCATGTGTGAAGTCTTGGAGGACAAGAGTCTAATTCACTGAAATACTGTAGGCTTAGATTTTTCAAAACCTACTTTATTTATGGTCCTTAAATACTTCTAGCCCACTGATCAGAGGAAGGGGAGAAAGACTGTTAAAAAGAAGAAGGGGTCGTGGACCTGTTTACATGTAGCTCCTTGGGCCAGTTCCACTCTGCTTTGTCAGGATATTAGCAGTCCAGTCCAATAGCCAACACCAAATGCCATCATGAATCCGCAGAGGTGGCGCAATCCTGCAGAAACAGCAAGGCTCCATGGAATCAGCCAGAATCAGTGGAGTACCATGAGAACCTCTCTGGAACATTTCTCTTTGCCAATATAAAACCAGCAAAGTGTGGCATGGCAGCATAGCAATGCAGAAAAGCCTAGTGCCACTGACCGTGGGGTGCTACTTACGCTCTTTCCAAATATCACGTGCCCTCTCACGTGTCTCCTTCCAGCAAAACATTACGTGCCCTCTCACTAGATATCTTCCACAGAAACACCACAGGACACAATTGAGTCTTCACAGAGACCAGAAACTTCCACGTCAAGTTCCACTTCTCTGACTTTACTAGAAACATTTCATTGTTTAGCTTCTATGCATGGGTTTTTATTTGGACCCTATCAGAAGAGGCTTGAAGGAATGTCGAGTTTGTCTTTGCTCCAGCTCCTTGCCGCCTCTTCTGCATGGCCTGGGCAGAGGAGAGACCAGTCAGCACCCAGAACAACTCTTGTAGTAGGCCAAGAGACTGGGGAAAGGAGAAGACACAGCACAGAGGATCTGGGGAACAGAAGCTGAAGACACAGGGAGGCCTTTTGCTTCCAGAAAGAATCTATCTGCGAGAAGTCATTAGATTTGAGACTACGTTCTTTGTGGATGTCACTCCCATGAATGTAGCTGTTCCCACCAGCCGTGCTTCTCGCTGGAATCAGCGACACACGCTGGCCCTCCTCTTCATGCTGCCCCTGTGTGAGAGAGAGCTCCCCTCTGTCATCTGCCATTTCAGCTACAGCAGCATGAAGCAAGGGTAGAGACAAGATGAACGGCCCCTAAAAGGCTGTTATGCAAACTGGTCAACTAAACATTTACATAAATCTTTAAAAGCTATTAAAACTGTCCTATCCAATGTGAATTGTGGTAAACTTTATAATAGTTCAAAGGAATAAGAAAGATGGCAATTTGGTCTTGTGGAAAATTGGCTTTCTTTAGTTGATTTTTGGTGAATCGACTTTACACTAGAAGGATTCATGCACATTTACTTAGCAGAGACGGGAAGGGTGCGTTCTGGGTATGCGAGACTCAATTGGAGAAGTAAACAAGAAATAAACATTTTTTACTTCTTCATCAAAAGTACCAGAGCACAAAAATGTCATAATAAACTGAGCAATTTGGGTCACACGAAGCTTATGTTGTTCCCTTTTGTATAAATATCTTCTAAAACATTGGTTCTAAAATGTGCGTGTGCATGTGTGCGCACACACACACAGACACAGAGGCAGAAAGACACACAGAGAGAAACATTTTCGATATTAGATATAAATTGTAACTAAGGATATACTATGGATAGTAGATAAAATGAAAATAACTGAAATTAAAGGAACTAAATATTTCTCTTAAGAAAAATGTTGGAACATCATCTTCAGCCTTCTGGCCCAATACATCTGACAGACATATTTGTGAGGCAGGAACTATTGAGGACTTGCTTATCCTGTCTTGGCAGAGTTTGTCCATTGACTCTGCCTGCACCCAAGCTTGAACATTTTGCCCATTGGCTCATTTGTCATAGTTGAAGCTGTCTCCAAAAGGAGGTTCTTTGATGCTCATCATCCTCTTTGAGGTAGGCTGGGTATTGCCAGGAGTTAACATGTCTCATTGTCTATGAATCTTTAAAATAATAAAAACATTTTTGAATGCCATATTCTGCATGTCTCTGAGGTTTTTGAAGACCTTATCTAACTATCCTACCTTATCTTTCTATAGAGTCATATCTATCTGCTGCACCTAAGATGTATATTCTTGTGATAAAAGTAGACTAGTAATTGATATGACCATGATTTGACCACTAACAATTAACTTGTATAACTTTTGTATCCCAAACAGCCTGCAATAGTACTTTCAAACTATTGGAAGTAAACTTTGTATCATAATTGAGTTATAGTGACTTCTCAGATAGCAAATTGTCTTTGTCATCTTCTCATTTGGGAAGCTACTAATCTGCACTCCTGGTATACTCAGATAATCAATTTTATTCCTTCTCAAGTCTCTGATGGGGTTAAATACTAGATAGTTTAGTTTTACAGTTAAGCTTTCTTGTTTAGGGGTTAAGATGTTTTTAGGTCTAGATAGATGTTTTAAGTTGATGTTGAGATGTGGTAGTTACTGATTTACAATTAGAATTTTAGATGCACCCAGATAGGAAAAATGTTTTCTTCAAGGTTGCCAAATACAAATAGCCAAAACACTGTGAATGTAACCTCTACATGATTCCTGATTGTTTCATGATTCTTGCTGTTGGTAGTTTATTGTATACGTGTGTAATAATATAAGTGTATACGTAAAAAATATATTTAATAAAAAAAGAAAAAATAATAAAAAGTTCATGAATTTAAACTTTTCAATAGGGGCATAGAAAGCAGAAATTTAAGAATAAAAATACAAGAAATAAAAGTTAATAACATTAATAAGAGCCAGTTCATCCAATATTCTAATTATAAAGGTAAGTGTTTAAGTCAGACTGGATGAATGATAAAGAATAGAAATACATCTATTACAAATGATAAGGATATATTTTCACAGAGGTTAAACATAAAAGCACAATGACAATACATAACTACCAGGAAAATATATATAGGTTAAATAGTTTAAGCCAGCGGTTCTCAACTTTCCTAATGCTGTGACCATTAGGTCACATTTAATACAATTCCTCATGTCGTGGTGACCCACAGCCATAAAAGTATTTTGTTGATACTTCATTACTGTAATTTTGCTACTGTTATGAATTATAACATAAATATCTGATATACAGGATATTTAATATGTAACCTCAAAGGGGGCTGTGACTCACAGGGTGAGAACCACTCATTAAGTTAACCCAAGTCAACTTAATAAAAAGACAGAAACCTAAGTAAGTTGGTAGCTATAGAAAAATGTCTTAAAGATGCTAAAGTCAGCAATTTTTCTTGGCTAAATTCTCTAGATCATCAACAAAAATACCAAACTATGGAATCTCAGTTATGCCAATGGAAATGGTGTTGTGAGAGGCTGGGGTGCAACTGAGCAGCTGCAAGATGCACCAACCAAGAACTATAAAACCATTGATTAGCTGTATCAAGCCCAGAATATGTAAACAAAATAGCAGAATATTTAAACAATGATTTCATGAGCTTTTCTGTCTGTGATAGAAGAAAACCCACTAATAAAAATCAATTGACGATATGTAAGTAATCAGGTAGAAGGGAGGGAAAACAGGTGCTTGTTTCCATAGATACTAACAGGTGAAATTCACCATTCCCTCTCATAAAAACTCATGGTCATAAACCTACATGACATAATTACAAAGAATCTTGCAAAAACCAACTACGAAGACAACACAGGTGCCTATTACTAAAGGCTACAGAAATTGTCATTCGAACGAGGACCAAGGCACAAACCAGTAAGTATGTAGAGCACCTCAGATGTGAGCCTCCAAGCTCTGATGGGCTTGTCCTTCTGTCCCCTGTGACATTAGCATTTGATGTGGTTATTCCAACTGCAAGTGATGTGCATGGCTCTGTTAAGATCAGCCATTGTCTGGGGGTGGAGACTCCCTAATGCTCCCCGCTGTGGTAGTGACAGAAGCGTATGCTGAGATGGTGTTTGTCTGACTCCCGAGGGACCACAGTGAGAGCTCATGAGTCTGGGTTAAAGATGCATATATGGGAGAAAAGTCCCAACCCATCTAATAGACTCTGGTCTGAGATCTCCAAGATGTTTCGTGCTGCCTCACACTGTTGATCCCGTTGGAGCCCATGCTCATCTCTGAGGAAGTGTAATTTATCAATTAGGCATGTTAGGAGGCTCACAATAAGCAACCATAAAATAGGACAACTGTAACAATATATTGTGATAATAGTTATTTAAAACCTATACATTGCCCATGCGATTCTCCATTTAACATTTCCAGGCCGTGGTTGAATGTTTAGGTGGAGGTGATTAAGGCTGCAGAACATGCAGCCGTACTCAGCCGTCAGCCCTCTGTGCCCAGCAGAGCTCTGTCTTTCTGACTGATAAAGGGTTACTCTTGGTAAATGGTACTATTATGGCGTAAGCAGCAATGTAAATGAGATGAAAAGTAAATTAGACATAAAGAAGGGAGAAAAAGATAGAACCTTTCCTGTTATTAGTCAGGCTTTCTACTTAAGAATCTTAAGTGATCTCTTGGGTCAGGCTAGTAGAGCAGAGATAGCCTAGACAGGTGACTGGTAAACAGCAGAAATGGAGTTTTCTGCCTCTTTTGAACTAGAAGTTCAAGCTCTGGCGCCAACATGGTGAGGTGCTGCTGAAGGTCTCTTGCTACTGCTGTGTTACAGATGGCTGCCTTCTCATTGTCTTCATGTGGCACAGGGCAGAGGGAGACAGCACGTGCTTTGATGGTTCATATGGACACTGCTGTCATCACGAAGTCTTTACGATGACCTCATCTAGTCCTAGTTACCTTCCCAAGACTCCACCACCAAAGCCGTCCTGGAGGGGAGGATATAATTTCTGTATGAGTTTTGGGCAGGCACAAAGCTCAGTCTGACGCAGGTTAGGAAGCCAGAGAGCAGGGCTGGGGAGTTGGCTCAGTGCTCATGAGCACGTGGACAGCACCTGGGCATCTCCTCGGACTAGCTGGAGCTATATGTAAACAATATACATACACATACATTAAAGCATATATACATGTGTATATAAATTAAAACAATTTTAAAGTCCAGTTGGGTGGTGGTAGCACACACCTCTAGTTCCAGCACTTGGAAGGCAGAGGTAAGCCGATCTCTGAATTTGAGGCCAACTTGGTATATAGTGTAAGTTTCAGGGCAGCCAGGGCTACACAGAGAAATCCTGTCTTGAAAAACCAACTGGGGGGAAAAAAAGGAAAAGATAAAGAAAAACCAACTGGACAAACAAACAAATAAAATAGCAGCAACATCGAATTTAAAGGTCTTAAAAAAGTAAGAGGACCTAGAAAATATTTGGGACCAATAATACAGTTAAGCAGCCAGATGTAAAGCAAAAAGTAGTGAGTGGTTTTCATACAAGTCAGGAGCTGACCTGAGCATGACGGCACACACCTTTAATTCCAGCACTCAGGAGCAGAGGCAGTGAGAGCGCTGTGTGTTTTAGGCCAGTCAGGGCTACATAGTGAGTCCTAGACTGGCCAAGCATCCTGTATTGTGAGACTGTCCAAAAACCAAAGAGAGAGAAAGGGAGGGAGGGAGGGAGGGAGGTGGGAAGGCGGGAGAGAGAGAGGGAGGGGGAGAAAGTAAAACTTTGCTAAGGGGTAAAATAAAAGGAAGCATATACCAAGGTTCTACATAAGGTCTAGAGGTAATAACAGTTCCTCTAAATAATTCAGTACTTCACAGTGGAATCCTGCAACTTACAGGGCAGACAGGGGCTAGTTTGTGCTAAATATGGAGAGTAAATAGTAAAGGAACGGTATAAAGTAGGGGTATTCTAAAGGGTGTAATTATTTAACTGCAATGCTACAGCAAAGTAGCAATAAAGTATTCTCTGAAAAGACAGGTTGGATTGTCAAATTAAAAAAAAAAAGAAAGAAAGAAAGAAAAAGAAACAAACCCTTTGCTAAAACTATAGCATCTAAATTAGAGTGACTGAATACATACGGGTCCTATAAAGAGCATGGTTGCCGTTCTTGTGATTCTTCTCCCAGCAGAATATGGGAAATATTTGAAGACACTGAACTTAAGGCAACAAAGAACAGTCATCACTGAGAGACAAACAAGCTAAGGGCTATCGTGGCCAGCTTGCTATCTGAGTTTCCCGTGGGAGGGCCTGCTAGGGGACATTCAGGAGAGTTTGCTGGATAAACTAGGACAGTGGCAAGGGAGACAAGGATGGGCTGAAGTGAGCTCTAAACACCCTGCCTCTACCTACAGAATTGGGTCTTCCTTTAATACACACACAAAAAAGGGGATATACACTTTACTGCTTCTTCAAAACATGGTTAGGTAGTCTAGCTTCCAAATAAGGCAAAGGGGTAAAGAACACACAGACTAAAATCACTATTAACTGGCATGATCACCTACCTAGCAAATCCTTCAAAATCTACATCTCTGCAGTCTTAGAAATCCTTGGTGATGCTAGTAAATCCAGCAGGGTCACAGAGTACAAGGTCCATGGGCAAAGACATTTTCTGATAATAATGGAAAAACCTAGCTGGGATGCGCTCACTGCTCTAAAATAGTGGTAGGACCTGGGAGAAGGGAGCCTAGAAATGGGGTAGACTGAAGTTTCACGCATAGCCAACTTCATTCAGAGCATCAGACAATTTATACTCTGAGGGTTAAGAAGAGCGACATAAGGAAAGTATGCAGTCACAAGGACAGGCTGCACATGGTGGGCCAGCCTCATGCACTGAGGCCACATTTTTCCATAGAAGCATATAATGAAATGAATCTGAGGTAAACTCACTCCTACCCACTATACCTGGGAGAGGCATGGCAGCATAATCCAAGAACGACTTTGTGAAGAAACAGGGGTCATAAGACTCTTGCTTTCGTCGGGTCTTCTCACAAGCACTTGGAATTCTCCTCACATGACTCCATTCTTACAAGGACTGTATTCTGACAGGAATATATTTTAAGTTGCCATTCACAACAGTGATGTGAGCTTTTCCAGTGGCCATGTCCTGCCCGAGGAGCTCCAGTAGCCAGGCCCCATCCCCCAGACTTCCCCAATGGCACTATGGTCAGTTTCATTTTCTTTCTTTAAAAAAAAAAAATTATTTATTTATTCACTTTACATCCTAGCCATAGTCTCCTTCCTCCTTGTGTCCCAGGCCCGCCCTCCCTCTCACATCTCCTCTCTGCTATTTCTTGAGAAGGAGGAGCCCCCTTACCCACCCATCCCAGCTCATCAAGTCTCGCCAGGACTGAGTTCATCCTTTCCCCCGTGGCCTGGCAAGACAGTTCCCTCATCGGAGGAAGTGATAAAAAATCAAGCAACAGAGTCCATGTCAGAGGCAGCCCCATTCTCATGAAGGCTGAGCTGCCCGTTAGCTACATCTATGTGGAGGACTTAGGTCCAGCCCATACATGGTCCTTGACTGGTACTTCAGACTGCACAGGCCCCTCTGGGCCCTGATTTGTTGGCCCTATTGGTCTTGTGGAGCTCTTATTACCTCTAGGTCCTATTTTCCTTCTCACATTTCCACTAGACTTCCTATGCTTTGCCTAACGTTTGGCTCTGAATCTCACTATCTTTTTTGAACTGCTGCTGGATGGAGCCCCTCGGAGGACAACTCTGATAGGCTCCTCTCTGCAAGCATAGCAGAGAATCATTAATAGGTTAGGTGTTGACTGTCTCCCATGGCATGGGTCATGGGTGGGGCCAGGCAATGGCTGGACATTCCCTTAATCTCTATCTGTTATATCTTTATCCCTGCATGTCTTGTAGACAGGGTAAGTTTTGGACCAAAATTTTTGTGGGTGGGTTGGTGTTCTCCTCCATCCACTAGAGGACTGAAGAAGACACCTTATAGTCATTTCCTAATGACTGTTAACACATTCTTAGTCCTGAGGTGGGAGAGTGCCCAGACCCCACCCTACAAGAAAAATCCCACCAATCGCTGAGCAGGAAAACCTACCAATCCCCTAGCTACCCCAAGCGTAGGGCTTGAAATCCCATCAGTTCTCACTCTGGAAATCTCTGCCCTGGAAAGCTCCCCATAAGGAATCCTATATAAGCCCTGCCTACTATTTAGTTTTCTGTTGTCTTCTCTGGGAGCAGAGGCAGCCACCCCTGAATTCGTTCCTTGAAACCCTGGATTCGTCCCTCCCAATAAGTCACTTTTATGAGATTTGCTGCCTCCTGTGACTTTGTCATTGGAAAAAGCCAAGAAGCAAAGAAATGAGGAGTAAAGGGCAGGACTGAGGCTCCTGTGCTCCTCCGTTTAGTTGAGGATACCCTCGGCTTGGAGCTGCAATGAAGGAATGAGACTGTTCCACTGTAGCACTCCAGCTCAGCCAGGGATATCCTCTCTCAGGGCTGCAATGCCTCTGCTGACGAGGCTTTCTCTCAGAGCTGTGTGGTGGTTTCTGGGCTCCCATTTCTCAGGATGCCTTTCTATTATGACATTGTTACACCTGAGAGCTGTGTGGCTCCTGGGCTTCTGTGTCCCAGGATACCTTTCCATCCCAGCAGGAATGCTGACACCCTACCCTTCCACATTGACCTATAGATTTAATGTAATCCCAAATACCATAAAAAGTCAATTTTCTAATATGTATGTCTGTAGAAAGTTTCTTTCTATAGATAGAAACACACACACATATATATACATATAGAAAATTTCTCTCTTTAGGCATTCATTCCTCCAAACCCTAGATTTGTCCCTCCCAATAAGTCACTTTTATGAGATTTGCTGCTTCCTGTGACTCTCTTATTGGAAAAAGCTAAGAAGCCAAGAAACGAAGGAGGCATACATATTTGCAATGGTATAATGTCAGGTACTTATCAATGCTATAAAAAAGAGTTTTCAAAGTAGCTCCTATATTTTTAAAAATAAAAATTCTTGAAGTCCCAGCTCATGTTTCATTCTGTAAGTATTACTTAGTAGTCCCCGGGATAAGCAAAGGGAGAGTATTATGCTGGAAATGTGGCAGGTAAGATTATAACAGAGTATGAAAAGACTCTGGGAACAATTTTCAAACTTTTGGCAATGTGAAAATCTGCGAATGTGGCATAACGTGACATATTATTGAGTAGCCTTGAGGCAAATTTTGAAAATTACTGGTGGAATTGGATTCAAACTGAGTAAAATTTTGGACAGGAGGTGAAATAATATTCCAGCACTGTAAACAAGTAGAGAGAATCAGCCCAGTCTCTTTTTCTTTATGAAGGCACGTGCTTCTGAAGTGCTTGTGAGTTTAAACTGACAGGAAGCGAATAACAAGTCTTAATGTCCTGTGGCTTGAAGATTTAGTTCCCACTCAGTTTGCATACAGCTTAGAAACAGTCATAAAGGAAAACTGACCCATTTTGATGGCTTGCCAATCTGTCACTTTAATTCATGATGTCACTCTTCCTTCAGAGGCTCTTCTCCAATTAGGCGTGGCCCTTCTGTTACTGGAAATGACACTGTTTTATTATTATTATTATTATTATTATTATTATTATTATTATTATTATTATTATTATTACATACTGCTAAACCTGTAATGAAATATCACATTTCTAAGAGTTCATTAAGAAGGGGTGAATTCAATAATGTTACTAAGAGTGGATGAAAACAATGAACCCCCAAAAGACTGAAATGAAGTGTCTTGACAACAGACATCAATAGCAGCTAAGAGAGCTAAGGACATCAGTGCGCCACGGTCAGAGCCCCCTGCTCTTATCTGGGCCTGGCCTTGTACAGACGGAATCCATTTTGACATGGCCATGACCCTGGCTTGTCCTAGGGAGACCGGAGTGAGTCTAGTTCTGTGGACAGCTCCACATCCTTATTACAGTCCAACAAGCAGCCTCTGACCTTGATTCTGAAGGAGAGAGATCTCTGTGAGGTCCTGCCAATGACGGCATTTCCCCTAGAAGGAGTCTGTTGCAGGCTGGGTGCTCTTCTGTCTACACCACCCCTGACAATACCAAATCCTCTAGTGGGCTGCAATAAACTGATTGCTTGAACCTAGAGACCCATCTAAATGTGTTGCTCTCACCGAGGACAAAGACAAGCCAACATATTGTTTTGTAGTTGTTTTTTAAAGGCAGATCCAAATATGGGGTCTTACAAGCCTTAGAAGCTTATTTGTATCTCATTTAACAGGTCAAACGTGAGCATTGGGCTCACAAAGTCATCCAAGTGCCAAGGCTGGCGGGGAAACTCTGCCATCTTCTACACACAGCTTTTCTCTCTGGGTGTAAGGAGTAGCTGCCACTGTCTGCAACTGCCTTGTATCCACATTCCAGGCCACAGAAAAGAGCACATGGCACACAAGCAACTTCCTCACAAGGAGCATGAGGTAGAAATTGTAGCTATAATACTTACAAAGTGAAGCCATGGCTTGAAACCTCACTAAGATCCAAGAGTAGAAACTAACGCAGAACGAAGTGGTCACTGGCCCAGCGGAAGCTTAGTCAGCACAAGGCGTTTTCTCAGTCAGAGAAGAGATTGGCTGTGACGGAGTGTTCAAGAGAATGGCGTTGTTTTTGAGCCACCAGAAGTCTCTTACCTGTAGCCCAGGGGCTCTCAGCCTTCCTAATGCTGCGACTCTTTAATACTACTATCTATGGCCCTCGACCATAAGATAATTCTTTTGTTTGTTTTCTGTTTTTTGAGACAGGGTTTCTCTGTATAGCCTTGGCTGTCCCGGACTTGGTTTGTAGACCAGGCTGGCCTCAAATTCACGGAGATCTGCTTGCCTCTGCCTCCCTGAGTGCTGGAATCGAAGGTGTGCAACACCATGCCCGGTTCCATAAAATAACAATTTTTGCTACTTCATAAATGTAATTTTGTATTGTTATGAATTGTAATGTAAACACTTGTGTTTTCTAATGGTCTTAAATGATCCCTGTGAAAAGGTTGCTTGACCCCAGTGGGGTCGCAACTCAGTAGTTAACGACCACTGCTGCAGGACCGGGCATGGCAGTACATGCCTTTAATCCCAGCATTCGGGAGGCAGAGGCAGGTGGATAACTGTGAGTTCAAGATCAGCCTTGTCTACAAAAAGCAAGTCCAGGACAGCCAGGACTGTTACACAGAGAAACCCTGTCTCAAAAATACCTAAAACAAACAAACAAAAAGAACCACTGCTATAGCCTGTCACCAGACAGCCAATTTCTCAATACAAGCATATGTGAGGGGTGTGGGGCATCTGTGTGAAGATCAGAGAGTAGAAGATCTGTGTGAAGATCAGTCTCTCCTCCTAAGCAGCAATATGGCAGGGAGAGGGCCAAAGCTATTTGACCCTCTTGGTAAAAAAATAAATACCTAGATGTTAAAATATATCAACTTCTCCATTTTCTGTGATGAATACTGCTTTGTGTAGATGCATGGGATTGTACTTATGGCAGTAAAGATAGCAGGCCTGTCTGCTGTGCTTCCAGGATGCAAAGACATGAGACCGATCATTAGGGGTGGATTATTTAATTGATAACTGCTCCAAGGAAGTAGTACAGGGTGATATGTAATTACGTGTACAGCAAGAACTTTGACCAAGGCTGCAGAGAACAGGAATGTCTTTTCTTCTTAAAGCAACATTTAAGTATTAAAAGAATTATGGACAGTTTTACCAACAAATAAATTTATCCCTGCTTGTTGACAGATTGTATATTATAGACCTTTTTATTTCTCTCATTTAGTTAGGTTATGGTAGTTTTAGTTATGTTTAGCTATATGTTAGGACTTTTGTCCTTTAAAATACTATTCACTTTTAGAATAGGCTTTCGTTTACTTATTTTAAATATTAATAATAAGATATATATAGAACCTCATTTCTTTCTCACATTTCTAGCATCCATAGCTCTCCAATGAGAGACAGTTGTTTATTTTTATATTTATCCTTGGTAAGAATTTGTATTTCATTAAGGTGTCATGGCACATGCTCGTAATTGTAGTGCTCAGAGGCTCAGGCAGGAGGATTGCTTCAAGTTCAAGGCCAGCCAGAGGAGTGTGTTTAAAACAAAACAAAACAATATAAAGAGAACTAATGTTTGTATAAAAATGAATGTGGTATATTTGGTTGTCTTTCTTGACTTTTAAAACTACAGTTAATAGAAAACTATAAGCATTATTGCCTTTCACTCTTTTCATTCAATGTAGTATGGAGATATTCTGGTATGTACTTAGAAAAATGTTCTTTTATTGTTCCTCCACCACTAACATCTCATTTATCTAAACACACAACTGATATTCTTGTCCAGTTATTTATTGGTCAGCATTTAAATCATTTCTGGTATGCTGTTGCTAGCAGCAGACAGTGCTTCAATGAATTACATGCAGACATTATTTCATTCTAGGCGTTATCTGTGGAGTGAGTTCTTAACTCATTTGGGACGTGAATTGTAATGACTGACAGAGATCAACCTGTATTTATTTTCTCTACATGGTCAGTCTCCTTGTTCTTCTCCAAGGAGAAGGTGTGTGATTCACTGTAACATTGCGTGCTCTCATTGATTTAAAATATTATGTGTACGAGTCATAAAGCTCTACTGATCTGAGGTCTATGCCTGGCTATATGCACTGTGGTGCTTTCTCTTTGGCTGTCTCCATATCAGTGTTGTATTGATCATGGAAGCTTTACCCGACAGAGAATTTTTCTTCAGTGCTCTCCTTTCACTGGAGTTTCTTTCTTTTTATGTTTATTCCGAATGAACTTAAAAATCCCTGGGTCTAGTTCTAGAAGAAAAACCCTTCAAAATTGTTATTAATTAAATCGTACTAATTTTATAAATGAAATTATATAACCAACATTTTTATGGTGTTGAGCCTTCTTACCAAAATATACTTCCATATGCTGACTAATCCTTCCTTTATCTCTCAAAATGTTTTGAAATTTTTTATAACATAATTTATAACTATTATGTTAGACTTAGTTAACAGATTCCCTAGGCTCTTATCTCCCATTATATTTTCAACAATATTAATTACATATAGGAAGCTCTATGTTTTAATTCTGTATCATGCTGGTTTGCTGCAATTTGGGTTTGTAGTAGCAGTGTTGCCTGAAGTCCTTGAGTTTTCTAGGTGAGCCAACATGTTCTGCATATACTGATAGCATTACCACTCTGTTGATTGTTACATTTCTAGTCTCTTCATCTTGTATAATTGTACTGTCTAGTACTGTTTGATACAATGTTAAATCATAGTAGTAATAGGAACTTTCATGACTTGTCTCTGGATAAGGATGCTCTCATGTTTATTTCTGAAATATAATTCTGATTTGGGAACTAAAATAAATGTATCCTTAGAAAAGAAAAAGTGGACTTCAAAAGACTTGCAGGGTCCTCTTACTAACATTTTCCTCTGTTGTTTAGGCTAAGGAAAGTAAGCAAAGGTCTTTGACGAACTTACCTTTCAAAATGTTTTAATTTTCTTTTTATAATGCAATTTATTATAATTAATATATTAGACATGATCAACAGAGCTTAAGCTCTTTACATAGAATAGAATTTTAGCTCTTTGATAAATTTTCTTCTATGTAAATGTGTATGTGAAAATATAAAACAAGTACTACATTTTTTTAGTACTGGATATTAAATCTACAGCCTTGACCATGATGGGGTCACTTTCAGTATCCCTTAGAAAGAAAATAGTCTATTTTTGTAAGATTTTTTTTTCCCCGACCTGGGGATCTTGGCTTATCATTTCTAGTTTTATTAGCACACTCTTCATTTTTCCCTTGATGAGGTTGGCCAGCATTCCATCTACTCAATTTACACTTTGCAAGGCATCAGCTTTCAGTTTGTGCTTCCACTTATTCAGCTCTTTTATCTTTATTGTTTCCTTCCTTGGCTCTTGTTTATTTTGTTTTGTTTATTTTCTGACTTTTTAAGTAGAATGTTGAATTCATTTATTCTTGTTGTTTGATGTTTGCAGTCAAACACTGAAGGCTATGCTTGCTCTCTGTATTTTTTTTTTTTTTAATGCTGTCAGTAGTTTTCTGAATGTCGATTTTTAGGTCTTCAGTGGTCTTAGTTTTATATTTTTCCCTTGGATATAAAGAGTATTAAGGGAGACTGTTTTCATCAAAGGATACGGACTTTTGTTTTCTGTTTTTATTTTGGCATCTAGTATTTCATAATAAGCAGAGAATGTTATCCAATTACTTCTGTATAAAGGAAGGGTTGAGATATTTCTGTGAATATTTCATAAACATTTAAATAGGATGTTGTTTTCTTCTTGAGGGCATGTCCTAAGAGAGGTGAACAAAGTTTTCTTCTGTTAGTAAATATCAATTCCTCTTTGTGTCCCTTTCACTAAAGTGTGATTTAAATAATTCTAATTGTTGTATATTTTATTGTGGATTATCCTTGGGTCATTACCCAATAAACCTGTGAGCAATGCGTATCTCACTTCTTGTTGGTTAGGGGCATGAGGACCCTCAGGTTGCCATGTAGTGGACTTAGCTCTCAGGTCATTTTAGTCATTGATTTTTCTCAGACAGCTTTCTTCCTTCCCTGACCATCACTAGAGAACCATCAGAACATAAGGATGCAAAAACCGGAAGTCAAGTTGTGCTCCATGGGTCCCTAGAGGCAAGAAAGTGTACTACAGCTACCGTTTCCTCTTCAAGTCAGGCTCATTAGTCATGCCTATAGGAGAAGCACCACCCTGTACTACGCTAGTATGTCCCTCAGTGCTGCCGAGGGACCACTCCAATCTGATCCAGGATTACTATGTGCTGTTCTCTTTAAAAGATTTGGTTCATTCTCTTCTGGTAAAGAAGCATAACCAGCAGAGATGATTGCCAAAGACAAATGGAATACAGAACAAGAAGTGAAAACAAAGTCCACCATGGCTACCAACATGCTCCTGACTTCATTAGTAAGGACAGTGGAGGAAGTGGGAGGAAAGTCAGGCTGCTCCACCATGTCCCTCTCTGATGATGTCATCCCTCATTTCGCATTCATACAGAAAATAAATTCTCTCATTGTAAAACATGTCTTTGTGCAGCTGTTTTGGCTCAGTCAGCCATCACTCAATCTACATACCTTTTCCTCAGATTTCCTCATTGCCAATTCCTATCATACTCTTTCCAAGACCCTGATCATTTGGTTAAGCCATGGCCATGGCCATAGGTCATATATTAGAACACAATCAGACATCTGGCCACTTTCTTAAGCAAAGGACACAAGTGGATGCATTGCCCAAACAACTTCCAGGGAGGATTTCTCTTCGGGATTGTTTTTCTGGGATGTTCCTGAAGGAACTGTGGTGCTGCAGCTGTCCTCTCTTGGGTGGTTCATGCATATCACACGGATCATCTGTGACAGAGGACACACTCTTCTCTTCCGCTGTCTCCTAATAATACAGAGCATAGAGGGGAAGTGAGAAGACACACGTTATGTGAGGCAGCCCCTGCCATCTTCACTTTAGTTCGGCATGGGATTCTTCAGTTTCATCTTGTAGGAGTTTTTCAATTTGTTCCCATTGCTACTTTTACAACTAGAGCCTTACCTAATATTCTTGGGTGCTTGCATATTTAGACACATTAAGTCCTATATATAGAAAAGGATAAAACTAGGATGTTTCTTTTTTTCAACTTTGTCATCCAGATTTAGAATTTACTTTGGTTTTGTAAAGTATTTATATGATGGCCTTGAAGGTGTCATTTTAAATGACATCATTTTATTCCAGATCTGTGGCAGTTGATTGTTTTCCCTTCTGCTTTCTTTCTCATTCTAATTTTTTTTAAATGGAATAAGCTCTACCTTACTAGGGTACAAAATAGGTATAACATAAACACTTTTATGTTACTCTGATATCCAAATTCTTTTGGTTGTCATACAAACTGTGGTTACATCATGTATTAAGTCTCGTCTTGATGAACTTATAAGATCATTTTGTAGCTATTCAGTTACATACCTGCTTTAAGAAAAACTGAACAAAAGCATCGGGAAATTATGCACTCAAAAACCCAAGAATTATTTGAAAAGAACGACATATTAAAACACTTCTCTGGCAGAAATCCTTTTCATTTGGCTTTTCCTCTTCTCTTTCCAACTTAAAAAAAAAAGTAAACCAAGAAATCAAAAAGCAACTATTGTCAAATCCATGTTGAATCCACATATGGTCTGAAAATATTTGAGTTCTAGCCATGTGGAAGAAAATGCAGATACATAACTCTTTCTCATTGGCAGTATCAGCATTATTAACTCTTCGATGATAAGATACCACACAACACTGTAGAATTGGAAATCCTTTCCTCTCTCAGAGATCAAGGCTCCAGAGATAGCCCATGACCCACTGGTACCCAGTAGCCATCAAGAAGATGCCACCCTCCCTGTCACATATGGACCTAAGTCTTGCCTCCAAGTCTGTGACTAAAGGTCTGTAAACACTGAGTGATCCAGGCCACCGGTCTTAATTAGTACTGATGTCCAGGTGAGTGGAACACTTCAGAAAGAAGTCTATAAGAGGTAGTTAAGAAAAGTGACATTATTTAATGTTCTTTGGTGGCAGATGGAAGGAGACACCACATAAACTACTTATTGTCATTGTTTAGTAATAGAAGCAGTGGAAGAGAGCACACACAGCAAGAGTCTAAAACATGCTTAATATTTATTCAGCTCCATCTGTGAGTTACAACTGTCTAAGTCTCCATTAATTATGCACTGCTGGCAAGCATGGCTTGACATTTGACCTATACACCTGGCTTGGAAAGAATATCGGTGTCAGCCGTGTTCTTGGACTTGCTTTCTTGAATGACATTTATCAACACATTGATGCCAGCTGTGACTGCAGAAAAACATTCAAAGCAGCATATTTAAGTGCTTTAAGACACAGTGAATAGGGATTTTATTGAGTCTAATAAAATTACTACCAAATGAGACATTCGGAAGCAAGGCAAACTTTTGAACACATTTGAAAATGCAGCAGTGTTGAAAAGCTTCTGTGTACATTTTGAATCTTGGGACTTTTTAAGGTTGATTCTAATCAATGTATCTTTATAACTTTGGCTCTGGTTTTCAAAACTAACTAGAAGTATTATTTAGATAAGCTTAAAATTGCATAAACTTTTGTTCTGGCTACAGGGTCTTGCTGTGTACCTCACGCTATCTCCAAACTTAGAATGTAGCCCAGGGTAGACTCTGATTTGTGATCCTCCTGCCTCAGCCTCCCAAGTGCTGAGATTAAAGGATTGTGCCTTCTTGCCCAGATGAAAAATCTTCTGGCTATTTTGCTCTATGGTGATTGGGCCTTGAGCTTCAGAGAAAATGGCCTCTAGTGGATAGTTCAGTTAGAGTGGTTTGAACTCATGTCTTAGGAAGAGGCTTTTAGCATACGCAGGTTAGGTCACAAGCCTTTTTAGCTGCAGATTGCAAATAGAAACGTCAGAGATCTAGCCTTTTGCATTTCACTTTAGACTGTATATGAGGTGGAGTGAGAATAAACCATTACATCTTCTAGTTGTTAAGGCTCCCTGGGGCTTTGTTAGTCCCCCAAAGTCCCTCATGCCACACGGACAAAGACAATTTAGGCTGAGTAATCAGTCGTTTCTTTTCTACATGAGAATGTTTTAATAACACTGTATTTACTATGATGAGTCAGCGCAAGTCAACGCACTGGGCATGCACCACATGATGTGATCGTACAGCAATTCTATGATGTAAGCATGGTTCCTCCCACTGAGCAGGTAACCGACGCCCAGAAAGTCCACATAGCTTTTTGGAGTCTAGCCACGAAGCTTATATGTTCTTAATCAGAGCTCCCTCGAATTCTTCCATCTAAGCATGCTATCTATTTTATTAATGTTGGCTTTGCAATATTGTCATATGGCAGAGGTTAATCATCTTTCTTTGAAAAATTTAAGCACAATAAATATTTAAGTAAACACATATGGAGAGTACTGACATTTGGAGAACAAATGTCGACTTGTAGGATTTCGTTGACATTTACTTGAACCATTCTTCTGATGCAGCCAGTATGCAATATAACTAATTTTGAAGATAGAAGGATTTTTTAATCATTAGAAAATATATGTTGTGGACCTACAGAGGTGGCTCAGTGGTCAAGAACACTTCTTGCAGAAGAACTGAGTTCAGTTCCCAGCACACACATGGTGGCTTCTAGCATGCTGTGATTCCTATGCCATGAATCCAAAGCCCTTTTCCAGCCTCCACAGGTACCAGGTATGCACATGCAATAGTAGTAAATACATGTTTAAATAAATAGAGTAGAAAGGAATACCCGAAACTATACAGTTTTAAGATTGTGGTATAATTATGTCTTAGGTTCCTACTGGACAAGATGAACTACGGATACTAAGAGCACACAGCCCAGGAGTCTGCTGCACTGTAAAGTGTGTTAAGTAGTAGACACTTGAAAATCTTGTTTTAAAAAAAAAATCAATGTTGGGAAGAGGTCCCCCTCAGTCACAGTCATAGGGGAGGGAAGTAAGGGGAAAATAGGAGGGAGGGAGGAATGGGAGGATACAAGGAATGGAATAACAACTTAAATGTAATATGAATAAACTAGCAAAATATATTTATAAAAAAAAATCAATGTTGTTCAGTGTCTAGCCAAAGTTCTATTGCTGAGAAGAGACACCATAACTGTGCAACTCTTATAAAGGAAAGCATTTAACCAGGGCTTGTTTATGGGTTCAAAAGTTTAATCCACTGTTCGTATGGTGGGGAGCATGGCGGCACATGGGCAGACACGATGCTGGAGAAGGGGCAGAGAGCTCTACGGCAGGATTTGCAGGCAGCAGGAAAGGAGACACACACACTCAGCCTGGCTAGAGCATCTGAATCTCAGTGATGCGCTTCCTCCACCACGGCCATACCTTGTAATCCCTGTCAAGCAGCCCCACTCCCTGATGACCAAACATTCAACCCTCTAAGCCCATGGGAGGCATTTCTTTTCAAACCTGCACACTCAGCATGCAGTCTGTGAATGCATTCGGTACGTTTGCCACCAGTAAAACGCATTAATTACATGTGTCTGGGTGTTTTCTCATCTCCCATCATGTTTCTCATCTCCATCGCTCACAATCACTCTAAATAGTTCATGCTGGTCCCTCTATACCTTTGTGTCCAGGATCTAGTTGTCTGCTTCCTGACATCACAATTTTGTCTGTCCTAGGATTACACATGAGTGCAATCAATAGCGCATACACATTATGCCAGGCTTCTTAGACACCACTTGCTCTTTAGAGATTATCTATGTTGTGACCTAGCTCAGTGGTTCATTCTACTGAATTGCTAAGTAGTTTCCCACTGTTGGGACATACCATGGTTACTCTCTTTACCTGTAAAACATTCGGCGTGCTCCCATTTTTTATGTGTTATGAATATAGCTATAATGAATATTAATGCTTTGTAGACATCTTTATTCATTCGCGGCTTCTACTTCCTTCTGATTTATTTGATTATTCTTTTTTAAATATTTGAAGTTAAATAATTTCAGTCATTTTAAATAAGAGTGATTTTTTTTTTCTGAATTTGGCCTGTTATATTACACATTCATTTTAAGATAAAATGATTAAAAACATAATTTTATAAATAGTTTATATTTTTATTTTGATCTCAGGCTAATTTTAATATAACTTATTTTTCAGTAGATGAGTTTTATTTACTTTTAATTTATTAGCTTACAATAAGAAAGTAATGCCTTGAAATTTTCTGCTTTCTATAATAGTGTTTTTTGTTTGGGGCCTTTTTTGTAGCCAATTACATAACCAAATATATTTAAAGGAATAATATATTCTGTTTTTGTAAGATGAATATTTTAGTTGATTGGATTTCTACTCTAGTTCTAAATATATATAATTATGTTTCTAATATTGTCCTTATTTTCTAAGAGTTAATTTGGTGTTAATATTTCATAGCACAAAAATAGTGTTAATCATCTTTGTGAGTCATGCCATAATCCCTTTATACTTAATTCTTATGAAGTCTAATATTAATATTAGTGGTATTCTTTTTGCATATATTTTTGGTTTATGCTAAATGAGAATTTATTTTTGCCTTTTCTTTGTTCCGTATAAGTGTGTTTCTTATTGGAAACATTGAGCAGCTAGAGACTAGCTGTATCTCCTCAGGAGAACCCACTGGCATTCACTGTCTAATATTTGTGGTCAGCCATGTTGGCTGTGGTTTCTCCCAGACTTCCAGCGAGGGCAGGCTTTCCCAGCACTTGGTGCTTTTGCTGTCTCCTCAGCTACACAGAACGACTGAGCTAGTTTATCCCCTGGGGACACCTGGAGAGCGGAGGACCTTAGAGACAGTCTCAGGAATTATCTGTGCGCTCTGCAGACCCTCTTGGTTCACTGCTTTGTGGGACAAATCAGGGCCTGGGGATTTATGGCAAAGCCAACATCTTCTCATGTGTTAAATTAAAGCAAGTTCACATTTCAGCTCTGTCTTCTTTTATAAGGTGGCTTATTTATATGATACAATACTTACCAGATCAAATTCAAGTTCATCATGGGAGTTCCCACAGTGCTTTTAAAAGAACCAGATTATTCCTGTTTGATCCTTTTATTAATTCAACTAGATACTTACCAGAGTCAAGCACATGTCTCTGAAACTTTGATCTCCATCTGGAAAATGGCGATATATTTTTGTATGGGACTTCGTTAGACGGACCATCTAACAACAGTGTCTAGAGAGTGGTATGAAGCCACTGTATGCTCTTCAGTCCTCAGGGAAATGTGATTGGTCAGTGACAGGAACCCTGATTTTAGACAAAGAGGGTCTTCAGATGGCTTGGTGGCCGGTGAGCTTATCGTAGACTCGATTTGTTACAACGCCATCACCCTTATGACTGTGTAGGGTATCTGACGGTTTCCATGGGGACACTCGCAAATGCTGTACTTCATAAATGGCTTCCCATGTAGTTTTCCTTTCCTCTTTGAGCTGGGTTCACTTTCACTGAGTTAAGAACATCCCAAAATTCCTTCAGACTTTGGACACGCATGAATTACTGTTTTGTAAATTGATCAAAGAGGCAGAACGCCAACTCTTTTTTCTTGGCTCTTCTTGCAAATTAGTTTGTAATTCACCCATTGCTCTTTCTTCTCCAATTATTCATGTTCTGATAGAAAATCAAACTCATTTTCTCCGAATTTCAATTCATAGAAGCCATTTTCTAGGAGTTATTTTTGCCAAGCAGCATTATTTAAAATAATAAATAATAAAATTCTAAAATAATGTTTGAGTAGGACTCTGAATCTGGGCACACTAAGTAAAATAGGGCAAGCTCTTCAGTAAAATGGGACTTAAGTGTATACATTAAGTTTTAAATATTAACTCCACTGTTGCTGAGTTAAACTGTTGCTTGCTTCTTTTGTTTTGCTTTGTGTTTTTGCTTTGTTTTAAAGGAATCATTAGGAGTTTACATAAAAATTCAGAGGAAGGATAGCAGGTTACCAAGAAGAGACTTGATACCCTATGAGCAGATACAGGGGGAGGAAATCCCCCTCAGGAACAGTCATAGGGGAGGGGAATAAGGGGAAAATGGGAGGGAGGGAAGAATGGGAGGATATAAGAGATGGGATAACCATTGAGATGTAACAAGAATCAATTAATAAAAAAATTTTAAAAATTGTCATCTTAAAGTAAAAAATATATTTTTAAGGACTCATCTTGAAGGAGCAAATGGAAATTAAAGCAGAAGGCATTAGGCTGAGCTAAAAGCATGCAGGATTATTGAGTTACTTGGAATTTCCTAACTATGATTTAGTTAAACAAAAATCATTAGCTTCTCTTTTTTTTAAATGAACAACCTCTGCATATAAATTACACTAATAATGTGTGTGATGTCAAAGTAGAAATAGAAATTTGATTGGTTTATACTCATAGCTACCCACAAATGTAGGGTGATGCACAACACCTATTTACACGGTAGTTGAAAACTGAGACCTGGTAGAAGTGATAAACATTGGGATTAGGGTCCTGACAGCAAATCATGCCTAATCTTCCACTGAGAGTTTTATTTTATTATTGTTGTTATTATTATTACTATTATTTTAATTTTTTCCTTTGGTTTTCTGAGACAGGGTTTCTCTGTGTAGCCCTGGTGGCTGTCCTGGACTCACTTTGTAGACTAGGCTGACCTTGAATTCACAGAGATCCAACTGCCTCTGACTCCCTGAGTGCTGGGATTACAGGCGTGTGCCACTGCACCCGGCTCCACTGAGAATTTTAGGTGCAAAAATGCTCACGTTACTATTGAAGTCAAAGGTCACTCTTGCTGTCTGCTGTGCCAGTAAAGGGAAGCAGCGGCAGCAGCAGCAGCAGCCACTGTGGTCACATTGACCAGGAACACAGTATGGCAACTCAAGCAAAGGACAATGCAATATGGCCCAGGAAAGTGCAAGCCTGGGGATGTTATCTCAAATGCACAGGCAATGCCAAAAGGGAGCAGATTTTCTACAAGAATATAATTTATATTCAACTGCCTTCCAAGGGCAGCATTATTCTGATCAGTGTCTGACTTTTCTTCCTTTCACTTTAAAGAGTTTCTTTTTTTTTTTATGCAAAGTATGTCTGAAGTTCATGTTCACCACTGTACCCAGAGGCAAGCAAGCCAAAAAGAGCGCTACGAGCCCAGTGCCAAGTACGTGGAAGTGCTCTAAAATGGGACCAATTAAACCACAGGAGAGCGTGGAAGCTGTAGGAGTGGGTGAGTGGGTCTCTAGATCCAGGGCCAGAGGGAGACTTTCTATTTGATATTGGAATTGGTTTTAATAACTGACTTCTCAAAGGTAGAGATGAAATATGTCTGTCTATCTGTCTGTCTGTCTGTCTGTCTGTGTTTTACAATGCCAGCTGTTAACCTCTCCAGACTTCGGTCTCTTCAGCATTTATGAAAACCCATTGGTCCCCTCTGACTCCTGCCCTGTCAGCTGCCCACAGCTCATAGTTTCCACTCTGTTATCACTCAGCCCAGCCTTTGTTCCCACATTCACTGTGACTGTCTGAGTCTAGGGGGTTGTCACACCTCTGTCTTCCTTGACTTCCTTGCAGCAGGCACAGGGTTACCCCCTCAAGCCCCAGGCTCAATCTCATTCTCCACGACTGTGTCAGACGCTCCCTCCCAACATCTCCTCCTCTCCCTGACCCCCTCAGGGCTCTGTGGTCAGCTCTCAGATTTTCTGATTTTCCCTTAGAAATCCTACTCATTTCTCCTGCTTCAACTCCAGCATAGAAATCTATTTTTTCCCCAAAGAGGACTCAGAATGTCAACCCATGTTCTCCACTGGCATCGCCACTTCATGCATCAGTGCACCTCAGGCTCTTGTGTACAACGAAACCCATCGTCATCCCAGCCACACGACCTACTCCTTCACCAGCAGTTGCTTAATCAGAGTGCCCGCAGTATTGTGAATAACCTGGAAAATAACTAATTACTCTGTATTACAATCATCTCTTTTTTGCCTTTCTGTCTTCCTCATTAAGATTGATCACATTGCCCAAAGGCCAAGCACATGGATGTCACAAGAGACACCATGGAATCCAGAAGCGTTATACTAAACAAGGCCTCAAGTCAGCTGGGTTATATTCAGTCTGAGTTCCAACACTAAATTGCTTATTTAAAATATAAAGTTCCCCTTAACATTAATGTCTGAAAGGGCTGCTGTCACTGTTCATCACAGATGATGGATTTCTTTGTGTTTATACTTTGTTAGGTAGCAAACATTTGAGATTCTTGTTTGGAAAAAAAAGCCAATTTTCAGTATATAGTATATTGATACATTCAGTATGTTTGCCACCAGTAAAATTCAATACTTATACATGTCTGAATAACCATGTTCCTCACCTCAGTCAAACACACATCCATCACAGACACAGGTAGTTTCTTCCTGGTCCCTCTATACCCTGACATTAGGGATCTAATTGTCTGCTTCCTGACATCACGAAGCTGTCTGTCTAGGATTTCACATGCATGGAATCAATAACATGCATTCACTATTCCAGGCTTTTTAGATATAATAGCTCAGTGGTTCATTACACTGTGTTTCTAAGTTTGTAAGTTTTTCATTTTAGGGACATACCATAGTTGTTCTTTTTACCTGCTAACCATTTGGGATGTTCCCGCTTCTGTTGTGCTATGAATATGCTGTAATGAGTATTAGCATACAAGCTTTTGCAAACACGGACTTTGGCTTTGTTCTGGGTAATAATGTAGTAACAGAATTGCTAGGCCACAAGGCAATTAATTACCGCTGTATGTATAACTGACAGCATTCAGTGTAAGTAGCGCTTTGCATACTCCTTGGCAATGTGTGAGAAGTCTAGATGCCCTTCACCCTCTCCTGCACTTTGTATCACTATTTGTTTTAAAGGTTTTAGGTATTCTATTTGAATTTAATTTTCCACTGTGATTTAATCTGAATTTTCACTGTGGTTAATTATGCTGAGAGGGCCTTTTATTAGAATGCACATACCAACTGGTTACTATTGCTGTACTGTCACACTGGACATTCTTTTGACAGGATAGGCATCAGTTAGAACATGCTCTTCTATAACAGTGACAAGACTGTGTCCTTGGAATCAAGAGTTGAGTTTGACTATTTACAGCCACTTATTCACTATGACTGTGCAACTTATTCTTAACCTTATTAAAAGGGACCAGTTATAGCCACATCTAGGGCCAATTTGTAATTTAAAAATAATAACCAAGAAGCCTCTGACATTGTGCCCAAAAGGAGAAGTGAAAAGTGATACCACCTATTGGAAATAGGATAATTCTTTTCTCACTCTGTTTCGTAATTCAATATGTGATCTGGCAGATTACTACATCTGAGTACAAAAGCTGTGCTAACACCAATGAAATCAGGAAAAGCTGCCAATTGCTGAAGTCAGGATGCTGGAAATGAGCTTCACAATTCTCTGAGAAGGAAAATCCATCCCCAGGACTTGCCTGTCTATCTGGCTTTCACTTTGACTAAGCATCATCTGTCAGGCATCTGCCTCTAGGAGTCTCTTAGCAGGCTTCTGTCTGTCCCTTTCAGATGAGTCCACAGGGTCTCTATAAATAACGGGGCCAGCTACCAGGTTCTACGGGCCTGAAACTGTCTTCAAATGCAAAATCATAGTTGACTTTCTCTAGTCATTCACTTGGTCTTAAATATCTATAATATTGAGTTGTTAAAAAAACAACTAGATTTTTTTCTGGATCAGCTCTCCTATCCTTTGATTGAACTGGGAGTGAACCTATGGCCTCCTACATGCTGAGCAAGCATTCCAGCACTAGCTATATACTCAGCCCTCTGCCTTATTTTGAGACAGGACCTTGCTAAGTTTCCTTGAATCATCATTTCCAGAGTATGAATTTGATACCCATTGGCATATGCCCTGTCTTGCCGTTGTGTGTCACTTGGGCACTCACTGTCAGTGGTTGGTGATCAGGCCTCGGATGCATACAGGTGTTCAGGAAGTACCTGACAACTGAATATTCAATCAAACCAACTACAAAAAGTAGCAGGCACAAAGATTCTGAGATAAGAGAGACATATTCCTGGGTCTGAAGATTGTGTGATTAGGGTCTGGGTGCTGAAGACAGTAATGGCGGCATCCAGTTAGCATTTGGTGTGTAATTGTGCCAAGGTTTTTTGTTGTTTTTCCTCACTGGAAACCTACACCTACTCCCTCTGCAACAACTGTTAGAGATCAGTATTTTTCTGATCCCTGCTTTATGGATGGGACATAGGAACTCAGAAAGATTACGGGCAAATGTCCATCAATGGCAGACCCCAGGGAGACCATCTCTAGGCCACAGAGTGGCACCTGGGGAGTGTCAGGGTTTTAGAGACTGTCAGGCAAGGGAGTGAAAACAGCACATTTTTGTTGATTTGCATTTTCAAGAGACCATTGTGGGGGTGGTAGAGAGAATAATTTCGAAAAGGAAAAAAAGAAAAGCCAGGGCAGAGCAAGCTCTTGTTACACTCCCAGCAATAAATAATGGCAATGGCACCATGTAAAACAAAGAGATGATGTGTGGTTTCCTGTGTGGCAGGAGGTTGGAAGAACCTAGGGAAAGGATGGCTGTGGGAGTAAAGGAAGGGAGGCGCGGATGACTCAGGGTGTGGATGGGCATGAGGCTTAGGTGTCTGCAGTCTTTTCTTCATACGCCCAACCCCAGTGCTTGCCATAGGACCCCCCCAAAGCCAAGTTCTTCACACCTCTTTCCTCTATGAGCTTGGATGGCCTGAGAGGCAGCTCAGAGGCATCTGGGTAAGGCTGACACTTGACTTCATGCTTCAGCATGCATGTGGGCGTGGACGCCAGCCAGGGACCAATAGCTCCCTTCAGTTGTGATTCTACCCGAGTCATCTTGCCTAATCCGATTCTCATGTTATCAGCTCAGATGGAGCATCAGGTCTTACTCAGTGAAGCCAGAGCAGGGGTTAGGGCTTAGAATGTGCATTGTGTTACAGTGTTTAATGATGCGCTAGTTTGTATGTAGACTTGTTTTTAAAGGAGCACTATGCCCTCTTCAGCCCACCTTTCCTATAGCCAGACCTCTGAGAACGCCTGAATACTGTGCTCTGTGATGTAGTGAGTTCTGGAAAGTATGTGGATAGGGACCAGCGCTAAGCTCTTCCCACCTGTGGCCTCCCTGCCACTCTTTGTGGGGAACACTGTCCTGCCGCCCCTGAGACTTTCTTAAAGTGTTTTTATGGTGTGGCTCACCTGCAGAGGTGTTCCTGGCTCAATTCTGTTTGTATTATCTTTGCACTGGCACATCTAATTTGTGCATGCTTATGAAGGGTCAGCACAGTAATTCAATAGTGTGTACAGTGTGGACCAATTCAGAAGTATTAGTATTTTCACTTCCTCCAACTGGTAATTTGTGTTCTGGAAAACTCTGGATTCTTCTGGTTGTTTTGTATCATAGATTGTTGGAGACTCTGGCTACTATTTCAATATCTGGTTCTCCCTAGACTCTATTGATCAGAGGTTGACATCATTGCTACAAATGCTGAGAAACATATATTTGCTTTTATTTCATGTAACATAGTTACAGTTTTATCAACATTGACACAAATTGGAGGGATTTGCTTTTATGAATGATTTTATATTTTATGAATGATTTTATATTTTATGAATGATTTATGTTTTGTATTTCACCACATACATTAGATTTTCTTCATTCTCCCACTGATGGACTTCTGTGAATAAGGCAAGTGTCTCCTCAATATTTCATTCCATCTATATTGTTTTCCATAATACCTACATTAATTTATATTTCTTCTAAGAATGCGTAAGAGTTCTGCTTTCTCCTAATCTTCATCACATATGAATTTTTGTGGTTTTGATAGTAGGTATTCTATCTGGAGTGACAGTTTTTTTCAGTTCCTTGCTAGTTAGTAGCCCTAAGTATTTGGCATACTCACCAGCCATTTAGGTTTAAAACCTATTCTGAGGTTCCTGCCAGCAAGCCAGACTACCTTATGACAGACGATGCATGATACAGGTTCTGGATGAGAAGAGGCTGGCACTGAGCTCTTCCCTCTAGAAGTTGCTCTTTTGTCTCCATCCAGTTAGATAGTTGAAAGGAGATGATAACCAGCAAACAGTGGTGGCCAAAGGAAACCTCCCAGCTCAATGAAAGACTGTCTCTTTCCTTTGGGAGATGCCACGTCATAAGTGGGGGTTTGTGTTGCTCAGTTGATTAAAAAAAAAAAGTAGGGTGGTTCTCAAACTGTTAATGATAGAACACAAGGCAGAAATTAGACCATCAACTCTAAACAACTCTGAAATTATAAACATTGCTTAGTCAAAGCTTTTCTTTAATGATGCCCTGATGCGCCTGGCATAGCCCAGCCATTCCAGTCACTGTTATTTTACTTGAAAGGGGAAATTTTTGCCCCCAAAAAAGTCTCTCTAAAAAAGCTTTCTTCCTGGCCGGCCTCATGAAACATCTTGCTCTGATGGCCACGGCATGTCCTGCCTGCACCTGACTGATATCAGGCGGTGTGCAATTGGTGTGAGAAAGAGAAGCTGCAGGCTTTATTCCTACATCGACAGGCAGGAGGCTAACTCAATTCGGTGGGAGCCGTAACTAAACTCAATGAGGCTCCCAGGCAGCAGCTTAAGATCTGGCTTAGGGCCAGCATCTAACCCAGGTCTCTCTTCACTTGCCCATCAGCATACTTCTGGGAGGGCAACAGAGAGACAGCTTCTTAAGTGGTAACTCTTATGCCATTTACAACTGTCTTTTATTACGCACGTATTCTATATGAGACAGTTAGTCAAGTATTTTCTATATGCTATCTTATCTGATCTTAGAGACTCGAGATATGCACTTAGTATCTCTTCAGTAAGCATGGAAACTGAGCCTCCAAGAAGTTAAAGTCTGTCTGAAGTCTCATAGCAAGTACACAGAAGCCAGGACCTAACTCAGTTTGACTCAGTGCCTGGACAATGAGCTATTAATAGCTCTATCCTGATTCTTCCAAGAGGATGGATTACGAGTGTATAACAGTGTCTGGAAACAGCATGTGCTACAGACGTGCTAGGGATAGGCTCTGGAATCATTCTACCACTTAATAGCCAGATAGGAATCTATGGAGATACCTTTACTCCCATCTCTTACAATTCTGTACACCCTCACTGGAGACCACAGTGGAAAGTAGCCCATCTTTGGTCCTCATGGTGAGAATCTCTTCTTCCCAAGTGCCTCCTTTCTTTGAGACATTTGACTGGTGCATATTTACCTTGAGCAGCTTTTGTGTGCTGACTACAGGTAACACTTGACCCCCAGGAGTTGTTTGGGAAGAAGAAGGCTAAGAAAGCACAAGTGATCTGATGCAGCACGCTCCCACTGTTGAATAAAAAAGAAGGAAGGAAGACTGTCCTTCGGTGATGTAAAACAGCGGTGTCTGTCTGCTCTGTCTGTCTCTAACGGAAGTAAATGTAAATGCAAAGGAATTTAACTTTTTAACATCATGATAGAATTTCCTCCTGGGTGAAGAGTGGATTACACAATTGACCAAAACAGTGCATCCAGTGCCTTCCTGACCCACAGGGCTGCCGTGGTGCCCCAGTTGCCCCAGCCTCTGAGCTCATACATGCAATGAGTCTTCTGACATCATACTTAGTGATGTCACAAGTGTCCACGAAGCCTTTTCTCTAAGGCAGGCGCTATCCAATTTAGATGCTAAATAGTCCTATTCTAGACTAAGGAATCATAGTATCACTAAGAGTTACTGTTTGGTTAAAGACCATATGAGACGATGGAGTGGTGGAGGAGGCTGTAAGGCATCTAAGTCCTAGGGTGCTGCAGGGAAGCTGTGTGCAAACTACACATGGCTTCAGCTCCAAAACAGAGATAGAATTAGCGGTTTACTGTGTTAGTCTCAGCAGCAGCCCCCAGAAACAAGAGACAGGGACACTTGGAGCTCCCGATTTCTCATTCTCCCTAACATCAATTATGGCATGATGAAAACTCCAGAGCTATTCGGCCCATTTTTGTTTTACTCAATGGGCGACAAGCTGAGAAGCACGGCCTCCATCCCAGGCATTGTGACAGGGTAAGAAGCTTCCGCATGAAGCCAGGACTCAGCAACTTCAACCGTCTGGTTCCGCATGGCGCTGTTACCCGTGCGGAGACTCCTAACCAATAAGCATCTGTTTTTTATCTTCTCATGAAGTCCTTGTGAGAGCATGAGGTGTCATGAATACAGCTTGAGTTTGTGAGTCAGTTCTATCTGTGGCAGCTGTGTGAGACGCTAAGTTACCGAACTGTGCTGAGCCTCAGTTTCACCCCCAGCCCTGTATAACAAGGATAATAAATGCCACTTAAATGTATGTATAGGAGTTTCTGAAAATTTAGAGTGATATGTAAACAGTAACTAACACAGTCCTTTTTTAGCTTGTTATCATTTTTTTTTCTTAAATACAAAATAGCACTGTGGAGGTAGATAGAGGACAGATGCGCTTGTAGACACAGTGGAAAGTTCTTAAGGCTTAGATACTCTGAGATGCGAGCTCCCTCCTGACCATACCCTGTTCCTTACAGCTTCCAGAACAGCAGTTTCTGATTAGTTCATAGTCATGACTTGTGCATTGGAACAGTGGGCTTTGAAAAATTGTGTGTATAAATAATTATCAATAATAACAGTAATTTGGATTTGGCTTATAATTCCCCCCTCTCTCCCGCCTTTCTACTTGCAACTTTAAAACAAAGAACCTTTCTGAAGAGGAACTTTTTTTCCCTTTTGAATCTGTGAGAATCATGGCCCAAAATTCAATCCAAACCAAATTTCAAATGTGGAATTGTAACCCCTCGGAAAGGAAACCATGGAGCCCCTTGGCCAGTGGCAATTGGCAGCTCTACCTTGGTCTCCAAGGACTCACACAGTGGGACACCAACCAAGAAAAAGAACTAGGAAAGAATATGAGGGAAAAATGCTAAAAACATCTGTAGTTTCTATGGCTGGTACAATGAGTCCTTCTTGTTATCATAACTACAGCCCGATCTCATGCCTATAACTACAGATAGTTATAGGCATAACATAACAGTGAATTTCACTAAAAGTAGTAAGTCAACGCCTTGAATTATTTAAGGGAGAGGCCAGAGTTCTAATCCAGTTCCAGCTTGGATGCCCTATAATTTCACTGCAACTCTCTAGCCCTTCTCCCCAAACTCAGAAGCGTCAAGTAAACATGTAGATATTAACAGTTACACACTGTCACAGGTCATGTTGGAAAACACAGGCTATACTGTAGCGTGTACAATATTCCTTCAGGGTCTCGCACAAAGGGGCCCCGTTCCTCTAAGGGCTCAGGCTGGTGAGGACCCCCAAAGCCCTCAACGAGCCTCATTCTCTGGGGCATACCTAAGTGCTTTCTGTTGTTTTCCTGAGATACAGGAAAAACATTTCCCAGTTGTGGGTATTAAGTTCATTCTCCTCTGGTGCTCTGCCCTCACCACTCCAGCCTTCATACCTCAGACAGTGCCAGGAGGCAAATCCGTCACCACTTCCTTTTGGAACATTCTACCTCAGAAGCAATGGTGTGTGGGCAGTTTGCCTCCAGCTCTGCAGGGTGACCGGCCCTTACCACATACCAGCCTGTGGTCTTGGTCATGGACCATATCCTGTGACCCTGATTTGGTCCCAATAACCACTCTTACTTTCCACAAGCAGCTGAGATTGTCACTTTTTGAACTAACCATCTTGTGAATGAGAGAGATTGACATAAGCTCTTAGAGAAATACCTGAGTTTAGAAGTCATAATGGGTTTTAGTTAAAAGGAGGATGATGATGGAAGCAAAAGAATTACCAATGAGAGAAAAACTCACCAGTCACCGCCTACATCTGAACAAGTATACAGCTAGCAATGACACCATCTGGTGTTTTGTCCCATAAGGGGCTGACACTGAAGTCTTAATAGGTCTTGGGTCACCTCATAGATCCTTAGGCAAAGAACAGCTTTTACAACTGCTCACAGGCCAACTGACACCCATACTGTAGCACTTCCCAGTCGGGATTTCTTTCCTGCTCTTCTTCTAGGTGGTGTTTGTGCATATTTGTGTAAGTCTTCAAGAGGCTAACTTTCAACCAGCAGAAGCCCAGGCATAGGACAAAAGGACCTTCATATTTGCCTGTGTGTTATTTTCTACATTTTCTCATCTCTACCCCCGCCCCAAGACCATTTTTCTTTGGTGGCATAGAATATGTTTCTCTTTAAGTTTATAGAAGGAGCTACACAAAACTCCCCAGGCACATGTTTAAAATGTGTGGCAAAACTGGCATCTTATCTTGGAGAGGAGCAGTGGTAGAGAATTATCAACTTTGTCTGATGATACCTCAAAGAGATTTTACTTAATGAAACATGAGATCCTCAATTTATGAATTGCTCCCACATTTTGGGCTTGCCTAGTAGACCATTCAACTTTAAACCATTTTTTGTTACTGTTGAAAAAAGCCTTTATTCATGTGTGAAGTCTGGTTCTTCTTAGTGTTTTGACTTTAGAGGGGGATTTACATTAGAAAGTTAACCTGTAGAATAAACTATGTCTTGCATGAAACCAAGCAGACACCAATGGGTTTCTACAATAGTCACTCTAGGACCAATTTATATCTTACTTAGAAGCAGCCACATTCAACAGCAAGATTGAATTATCAGTATATCCACAGTTAATGCAATATTTAATATATGGAAAGTTTGCTTTTACAAATTCCAATGAGGAAATCTCTCTGAGCCTGGAGTCGTCTGTTTTGTTGATCCAAGATGTCAAGTACTGTGATAGTTACCTGAAGTAAGTGGGTATTAAACCACAGCTGGAGACTAAAACAGGATGAAGCAGAAAAATGGATGGAGGAGTAAATGACATGGGCAGGAAGAGGGAAATAAACCCAGTATGTCTGCAAAATCTTAAAGGAAAGAATTATGCGGAGCTAGGTCATCTATTCACACACAAAGCCAAGCCAGAATTAATTTGCTTAGAAGTTTGCAAAGAGGTGCTGGGCTTCATTGAGAATGCAAACGCCTTCCCACCAGGCAAAGGGGTTCACATTCCTCCTTTCCATATTATTCCTTGAGTGAATGGATTTCTGCTTATTTTTTCTGTGTCTAATTCTACATATATAAAATGTAAAATAATTCCTACCTCTGAGAGCTATTATGGTAACTAAGTAAAACATTTTCAGGAGACTTTAACACAGCATATACTTAGAGAATGTTCAATAAATAGGATGAGGTCTAGAAATTTTCAGCTTTAATGTACTAAGAACCATGTAATAAGACCGTGTTAGTAAAATTTACATACCATAAAACTCATCCACTGTAACTATATAACCCAGTGAATATTCTTCCTAAATTTATAGCTTCATACACTTATATCTACAACCTAGACACAGTAGGAAAACATGTTTACCACCAGAAAAATTCCTTTAGTGAAGGGGACTTTTCACCTATAAAGTATAGCAACTGTAAACATATGTGCCCTAAGTACTAGGACTCCCAATTACATGTCATATATCTTAATGGATAAAAAAGGTCAGACCAGCTCTGAAGCTAATTTCACATCTTCAACTTCCAACCTGATATTGTAGATTCTCTTTGGTTTCCCTTCAGCAATTAAACAGCATCAGAATTGCTATTTATTAGATAGGAGGAAGCATGAGAATACTGTGTTGATTTCTGAGGAATATGAGCAGAAATAAATGACACAGGTACATAAAAACACAACTACATTCGATGCAACGAGTAACTGCTTCTTTGAAATGACAAACAGAAATCATGATACTTTAGCTGACTGACTAAAAGTGTCAAAATGAAGAATGAAAAAGAGGGGGTGACTACTACAGAATCTACAAAATTGACAGGAGTTATTTTATAACAACACATTAGACAATCAAGATGAAATGGAAGAATTCTTAGAAAGAAATGAGCAAAATCATCAGCAAAATGGGAGAAAATAGATTGACAACTAAATATGCTGAATTAGGAACTCAAAATCTTCTCACAAGTAAAGGTTCTGGTCTATGTACATTGGTGAGTTCTTCCGAATAGTTAAAAAGAAAAAAAAAGATAGAACATCAATGTTATAAACTCTCCAAAAATAAAGACTACTTCCCAATGAATACTATAAGATGAACATTTCTTTGACCGCCCCCCAACACAGAAAAGGTGTTTCCAAAAAACCCTACAGATCACTGTCTCATATGAGGCAAGATTTGTCAATGGAATCTAGCAAGACTATTCACTCCAACTAAACTTGATTCATCCCAGAAATGCAAGGGTGGTGTAGCATATGCAAGCCAATTAATGAATTGTACCACACTGATAGAATTAGAGGCAAAAATATGATTCTTTAGAAGATGAAGAGCCATTTGAAACATTTAATGATTACCAAAACAGCTTCTCTACAAATTAAGGATAAGATGTACCAGTCAAGGACATCTGTGAGACTTCTGCAGCTATGTGATGTTGTTGAAAACACAGTGCTTTGTGAGACTAGAAAGAAGGCAAAGGTGTCTGCTGTCACCACATGCATTCAGCATCTTCCTAGAGGCAGTAGTAAGTGAAGATAGGGAGGAAAATTAAACATCCATATTGGAAAAAAGAACTGTCCACATTTGCAGGACACGTGATCCTGTGTGTAGAAAACACCAAGAGGAATTCTAATTAATCGGAATTAAGGACTTCTCAATAGAATGCAAGAAGATTCATAGACTTAAAAAATTAACATACAAAATAAGTTCTATTTAAACTGCTGAAAATATGAAAATAAAATAGAAAAAAAAATCATTTACATTGGTGTTAAACGTAATCAAACACTGTTGTGCTTTGGTGGCCAGAGAAGATTGTTCCCAGGACTTCTGTGGCTTCCAAGATCTGTGGATACTAAAGTCACTCATACAAACAGCCTACCATTTTCATACAACCTACAAATATCCCTGTATACTCTAAATAAGCTGTTGATTACTTATGATACCTAATACAATATAAGTGGTATATAAATGCTATGCTAAATTGTTTCCAGAATAATGATTCACAGCTATGTAAACCTAAGGATGCATAAATGATAGTCATGAAGGGATGAATGGAGTCAGAACAAATTTGAGAGAATAAATATAACAGCTGTACACTGAAAACATTACTGAGAGAAAGTAAACATCTAAATAAATGACGATTCCCCCATATTCAAGAATGTCAGACACCATACTGAGCTAAGAACAGTTATCTCTAAGCTCATCTATACATTCAAAATAATCTATCGACATATCTTTTGACTTTTAACACATATTAACTAATTGTTCTTAAGTTTTACCTGGAAAGTAAAGGACCTCTTTTGACCAAACCAATCAGGCTTTGCTCATGTCATCTATTTCATCAACTCTGTACTTGTGAACATGATGAAAAGTGTGTATTTTCATGGATGAAGAAAGCTTGGTTTTTTAAGCATAAAAGTAAAGAAGAAAAGTATGTATTTGAGAAACTAGGGTGTTAGTATCTGCCTTGATGGGAGTGGTTGCAATTCTCAGTGAGTTCTTAGTCCCCTGGGTGTTTCGTTCTTATTTCACTCTTGGAATGCTCTATTTTTGAAGTAATTACAAATGCCAGAGCATGCTGACTGAAGATGGAGTCACAAATAAACTAAAGTATTATTTCCCCTCAACTCTTGAGATCTATTTGCGAGTTCTCAGGCCAAATCAAAAAACAAAGCTATGTAGGCTTCACTGTTACCATGATTGTGCAAAGCTAGTATGTAGCTGATGTGTCTAAACACTTACAACCGTTTGCCTTCATTTAAGCTTGTCTAGTTCATTTCAGTTTCATTTGGGAACTTGGTTTTCACCTGGGAAACACCTGTTTAACTTATTTAAATAAGCAGTTAAATACACTAAAAACTCTAAATCTATAAGCTGCAGCTTTCCACCATCAAGTTCCAATGTAATTGATTTTGATGCTTGTAGACTTCCACGTGATAAATCAAAAGTTTTCCAACCTTTGACCTCCACTTGGCAGTCTCACTTTGGACCGTAAATGATGCTGCCAGGAACCACAGGAGTTCCAATGATAGTTCAATCACTTGTCCTTTAGAAATGCAGTCTTTTGTTTGTTTGTTTGTTTTTAACTATTTATGGGTTCTTTGTGAATTTCACATCAAGCACCCAATCTATCTCATCTTTCTCTCCCCTCCTACCCAACCCCCACCCTTGCAACCTCCCCGTCCAAAAGATAAAAGAAAATCCCATTGTGGAAGTACAGAGTATCACACAGTATACCCTTTTTGTCCATACTTCTTTGTTTGCAAATGCTCATTTCAATGACTCATTGGTCTAGTTCAACCTCTGGCTCTTGCTACACCCCACTGGGATTCCTCTTGGAGATCCTGTTGTTGCCTGCTGTCATGGAGATCCCATACTTTAGTTGTGTCTTTTAGTGGCACTAAAGAAGATATTTTATGACATTACAAACATCATCATCAGAACCATATTGTAGCATTGGTGTTGTCACTCATCACTAATATTTAAACTTAGCCCCTTTGCTCTCCAACTTCTGATAAATTTTGTAGTTTATTCACTTTGTCTGGCTGTAGTATGGTGAAACACGCTGACTTAGGACTCTATCCTCTTTTCTGGATGAATCATATCTCTGTGTTCTCTATACATTGCTTAATGGCTCACCATCAGTGCTTGGTGAAGGGACTCCGGCCGTGCACTGAGCATTGCAAGCATGGTTTTGGCAGACCTTGGCCTTCTCCCCGTACCTACCCACTATATCCCACCACCCCCAAGTCCCCTCTGCCTTGCTAAAAACCACTGGATTACATCCCAAGAGCTAGCCACCAAGGTCTAGTCCCTTATTTTGCCACTTCCTCCTCTTGAAGCTGACCCCTGAGGTCCGGCTATCAAAGTATTGAAGTCCAACAGTCAAAAGCTCCCTCTGGCTCATCTAATCAACATGGCCAATTAAAATTAAACTCCTCATCCTAACTCGAGACTTCCCCCTTTACTTTTATAAACTGCCATTTGCCTATGCATCATGTCTGTCTCCTCTTATTCTGAGACAGTCCTTTGTCCCCCTCCAGGACAGGTCCCCCACCCCCTCCCTTGCTTTCTTCCCCTCCTCCTTGTCCTCTGTCCCCTGTCTTTGTCTCTTATTCCCTGCCCTCTGTCCCTCCTAGGCAAATAAATCTCCTTTGTGCTGAGAACTTCGTCTTGGGGTACTGAGCTGATACTTTCTGAACACATGGATTTTCTAGGGGGACAAAGATCTTGGAGCTCACCGCATGGGCTAGGGCAAGCTGGACTGTAAAGCACACAGGGCTGTTCGTTTGAGGGAAAGAGTACAAGGCCTGCTATCCACCCAGAAGGCCGAATGGACGCGCTTTCTAGCCAGCTGACTTTTGTACAGCCTGTGTGACTGGAAACTTTCTGGCTCCAGACCCTTCTTGGAAACTCATTTTTCTCAGTCAGTCTATAGATCCCATCTTTATGGAGCGTGTCACGTGTGCTTGACAGAGTTTTGATGTAGTCACGTCTGATCTGTTTTTAGCTTACTTTGTTCCTCAAAGATGCTTTGTTGTACACATGGGGTTGAGTTAATCGTCCCAAGAACAGTTTCACCAGATTGTGCTGTGCTTAAATACACTTAATAAACAACTCGGAGTCAGACTCCCAAAGCTGGAACCTTTGTACCAAACTGCCTGCATGCTTCCTGTAGCTCACCAATCTGAAGCCCATGAAGGTCAGAGAGACCCCACATGGCTTTTTGTGTAGGGAGTTAGTCTTTTCTCCATTAACTTTGCTACCACACTATTAGCTTTTCCCAGAGAATCCGAGTTGTGTGTGTGTTTTTTTTTAATATTGGGAAGACAGACATCTTTTTTACTTCTACTAGCCTGCATTTATGACACGATCCTGAAACAATATTTACAGATGTTGAATTTAGCAATCTTGCTAAATAAAAAGGTGTACCTTTTAAAATCATAGTCTTCCCAAATTTGCATCCTGTTACTTGACAATTCACTGTCTTTCATTGAACAATCTTCCTTTATTCATTCCTTTTTCTCTAGAGATGTTCTAGTTTTTAATTTTTTTCATTTTGGGTGTGTGTGTGTATGTGTGTGTGTGTGTGTGTGTGTGTGAGAGATGATCATGATAGATAACCCACAAAATTAAATACTTTTATTTTTAGATATATTGTATATTCATAAACCCATAAAAACTTAAAAGAATAAGCCTGTAACTCCAGCTCCAAATTTGACACACTCTGCTGGCCTCTAAAGACACCTGTGCATCCACGCCAAACATTCACATAAACAGACACACATTCATGTTGGTCACAGATTCTCTGTGACTTATAATTAGAGGCCATTCTTAGTATGGCATAAAGGAAGATTTGCAGATGTCTTCCTTCTGCTGCTCATACAATGAGCAGAGAACCAGCCTTAATTGCTCTGTGCATCCTGCACATCTCACACCATCACAATGTCAGAACTGTACAATGCTTGTGAGAAAGTGTGTTTTCATAACAAAAGAACTGGATGCCAACACTGGATCAGACCTGACAGGATTCATTCCTCTCAGCAATCTGGATGCTGATATCCTGCACCCTCCATGTTCCAGCCCCAGGGGCATCAGTTGCTGTTGCCCATCAGAACAGGACAGCTTCCAGGACAGTTGTAGAAAGCCTCTGATCCCAATTGGTACGGCATTTCAGACTGTCCCACACAGGACTCCTATTAAGTCTGGAATTTCACAACTTTTGAAAAATGGACCACAAATGCTATCCCTGGCCTACTTAACCATTTTTTCCAATTTTTGGGGAGCCTTCAAAGGAATTATTCACCCTAAATCAGCCCAAAAAACCTTAAGAGAATGACATCCCATTTCCTCTAAGGGGGGTTGGATAGGTTTCTGTTTACTTTCTACTTGGTCTACAGAGGCTTATTTTCATTGGGAGTTGTTTAGAAGTATTATTGGTTTTTTATAGGGAGGAAATTAGGTTTGACTCTGGGACGTATCTTTTTTCCTTTATCTTTCTTTTGTAGGTAAGGAGAATGAAGTTGAAAAGAAAGAAAGGAGGATATAGAAATATAGAGGGAGGATAGAACAAAAGGTAAATTGTTGAATCTACTCCTTATCTCAAGGCCCAAATTGTTACTCACAAATAAGGTTATTTTTAATTCAATGGATTGAATTTTGTATATAGATTCAAATCATGCTCATGCCAAAACTAGTCTAATTTTATCACAAAAATATATATTCTAGGTCTTAGATATAATTCTTTAGATATACGAGCTAAAATAGTTTTTAAAAGGTCTTCAAAAACCTCAGAGACCTACAGAATATGGCATTTAAAGATGATTTTATTAAGGATTCTTTGACAAGTTAACTCCTGGCAGCACCCAGCCTGCCTCCAAGAAGATGATGAGCATCAAAGAGCCTCCTTATGGAGTTGGCTTCAAATGTGGCAAACCAGCCACTGGGAAAATGTCCTCATTTCTGACACAGACAGAATTTAGCCTAAAAATTAACAAATTTAGATGCAGACAGAGTCAACACCCAAACTCTGCCAACACAGGGTAAGCAAGCTCTCAATAATTCCTGCCTCGCAAATATGTCTATCAGATATATTGGGTCAGAAGGCTGAAGATGATGCTCCAATGTTATAGGGAGTGTTGGGTGACTATTCAGGCAGTAAACTGTCTCAGTCATTTCTTCATTTTGGAAGCTGCTAACCTGCACTCCGGGTTCACTCAGGTATTTAAGTTTTATCCCTTCTCAAGTCTCTGATGGGTTTGAAGACAAGATAGTTCAGTCTTTCAATTAAGCTTAGTAGGTTAGAGGTTAAGATATTTTTAGATCAAGATAGATGTTTTAAGTTAATGGAGATGAGATATGATAGATATTAATCTCCACTCAGAAATTTAGACCCAACAAGATAGGAAAGTTGTTTATTCAAGTTTTCCAAATACAAATAGCCAAATCACTATGAATGTAACATATATATAATTTCTGATTGTCTCATGGTTCTTCCTGTTCTATGTGGTTTATTTTACTCATGTGTAATAATATAAATATATATGTTAAAAAAGAAACATAATAATAAAAAAGAAAAGAAAAACAAAACAACAAAAACCAGATACACATATACATAAATAAAAACAAATCTACATGAGAGCTATTGTGCTTTCTTATGTCCTGTCTGGTGCTCTGGGCCTGCTGAAGGCTGCGCTGCTGGGCTCAGATCTTATCCAGGGCTTCTGTGTGAGGTTGAAGAGGACAGGAAACAACTAGTGCTTTTAAACATACAATTACATGACATCCAGCACCAGAGGTGTGACAGTGTGGAGTGATAACACGTCTGGCTGGCAGCTTGTGAGTAAAGGATTTTATTTTTCTTTAGAAAACGCTTCAACTGGCCCAGAGTTCTCCGAGGAGAGCATCAGGGAACCCAACAAGACAACTAAGGGAAGCTTTGGAATCACAGACTTAAACTGCCTCATGGAAAAATGGCTCCTTGTAAATTTGAAAAGGCAGTTAAATGCTTTCTGACCACCCTGCCTGGACTATACTCTTTTTGCTGGCCTCAAGGGGAATTTTTTATTGGCCTTGATACAGCTTACAGTTTACACAACATGCAAAAACACTTGTCATAACCTTCCCACCCCAAACCTATTTTCCCTCAGTGATAAGATATCTTCAGCCTCAATCCAAAGGCTCCAAAAGAGCAGCTTTTGAACCTGAAAAGAGGGCTGTAGAGGTTCTGTGACACAGGCCAAAATGTAGCTTTCCAAGATACTGGTGGGCTGCGCTGCATGCTGCAGGTAGCTCCAGGGTTCTACTCAGGTTCTTCCTCAGTCCTTCCAGATCCTGTGCTCTGGGAGGTGACTGTAGCTCCTGCTTCAACGTGGACACCGATGGCACCATTTTGAAGATGAGCCCCGCCTCTGTCCAGATAGTCCTAGACTATCACAGCCAGCTTGAATCAGAGCAGTGGAGAGAGAGAGAGAGAGAGAGAGAGAGAGAGAGAGAGAGAGAGAGAGAGAGACAGAGACAGAGAGAGAGACAGAGACAGAGACAGAGACAGAGACAGACAGACAGACAGAGATGAAGAGAGAGAGACAGAGAGAGGGACTAATGGTCTCTAACTGTCAGTAGTTTCTCCTGTCTCTCAGCAGTCCACACTCTAGCATGTGGCTCCTTACTGGACCACACAGAATGTGACTACACCCAGAAAGAGTTTGAAGGATCTGTAAGGCAGAAGGCTGCTAACTCTGGAGAGAATGTGCTGATGATTGGGAAAGTCAACGGGCTTTCCCAACAGCCCTTGCGTTTCATCTGTAGAGCGTAAAGCAGCCAGAGAAGTTCTCCAGGCTTTAACAGAAAGCACACGCCTTGGTGAGCGGCAGTTGCCTTCTTTCACCTAATCAGCCTGCAGAGCAGAAAGCCAACTCGGAGTGGAGTCCAGCACTCTACCGTGTGGGATTGGGTTTCAGTAGTAGCTACACATGTGTAACGAAGCTAGGCTTCGGCCCAGAAAACTAATCCTGGAGTGTAATCAGGAGGTAGGATTTGCCTGGAGTACAAGATGGAAGGAATTAATGACAAGTCACGAGTAAAGAGGATGATGGCACGGAGAATGGAACATGGCATACATAGGGCAGGACATAGGCGCCGGCTTGCCTACCCTCCCTGCTGCTCCCAAGCCCTCCCCTGCCTCGTGGAAGCTTGGCATGTGACGGAACCCTTCAGTAGCTTTCAAAATGAAAGAGGCATTGCTGCAATGTGAGGTGCAGTGTTCATGGCAACTCATCATGAAAGGCAAGCCCTCGAGAAAATTGTGCGGTGAATTTTCCAAAGAGGAATTTGTATGTCTGCGTGCCTCTTAATGAATCTGTCTGCTTCTTTCTTGAGTGCTAACCAAGTGAACATCTGCATGACAGAAAGTGAAACAAGATGCCCAGTGGAAGGCCTGGGGGGAATGCTCTTAATAGAAAGGTGCTTTATCCCTTAAAAAAAAAAAAAAAAAAAGCAAATCTGAATTTACCAAAGGTTATAATGATAGTAGTAGGAGATTCACCTACCTACCCACAGGTATGGCCCCCTAAAGATAACCTAGGAGCTTGCCTAGTGTGGAATTTGTGAAGCTTTCTAGTCTCTGTGGTGGTGATCCAAGTGGTGCCTGTGATTCCTCTTACAGAGGCTCTGCCTGTACTCCTTCAGGGAACCACGGTGCATTTGGTCCTTATTCACAATTACACACAGGCATGTGAGATGGGCAGATTCCGAGCTGATCTCTTTAGATGTTTGCTGACGATCTCATTAGAAACTAAGTAAGCAAACAACAAGTGGTCATGAGGCAAACACCAAGCAGTATTGAATGCTCCTTGTCATTGTGAATTCTGGCACCACCAGGAATTGAACGGGTTCTGGTAGGTTGTGTGATCCACTATTCACCATGACAACCCACTCTAGCTAGGTAGACTGCCTGCAGCTTCAGCAGCTCGTGGAAAGGCTTTGAGGCTTTGGGTGTTTCAAACCATATTGTTAGAAAAATGTATACCTCTTCATAGAGAGTCTACCAAACTAAAGTTCTCTCTTTGGTTCTGACCCTGTACTAGATGTATCCTATACCAGTAAATGCTTAACCTTTACCTGTAACTTACCTTATATGATAACTCAGGATCCTCCTAACTAATTTAGAGATATAAATACATGAACTGTGACCTGGGCCTCCTTCTATACTAAGTTTGGCCAATTGGTAATGAGAGATTTCAGATTTCCTCTTTGCTCATTGCACTGCTTGGAGACACTTCGGAAGGGGTAGCCAGGTAGACTTCATGAGGAGCTAGCCATGAGCTGTTGTCTCTGATGTTAAGCCTTATCAGTTGTCTCAGCAGAATGTCTCTTCTCTGAAAAGCAGTGGTACACGGAGAAAACTTTCTCCCTTGATGAAAGAGTGAATTAAATATTCAGCATGTAAGATTGCTCTTTGCTGCCAGCCTAAAATTTCTTTTAAATTTCAAAATTCTGTTTAAAAATGCAGGTAAATTTGTGTTCTGTTCGATACAATCATAAGCCATATAGACAGTGAGCTTTTGCCCCTATCTTCAAGTATAACTACAATTTAAGTAAAGAGTGGCCATTTCATCTCATGTCTGCATATATCCTAGTATGGAATGACATTCTTCATGCATGTGTTAGAGTCACTCTTTGGTCTTCTACTCCGTGTTGGTCACTGTATTGCAGATAGTACTCTCTGTGCAGCAGTAGAGTCAGCCTCCTGTCCTGGGTAGGGTGCTATTGCTTCTAAAGTCCCAAGGCTGATCCTTGGCCAAGACTATAACCGAGAGCTCAGTTGCTCTTTGTGGAATGAACTGTTTGGCTTCATGGTTCCTCCATAGGCTGACTTTCAGATTTTGTGATCCCCGGAGCCTTAGAGGCCATCAACAGTGTCAGGCTAGTCTCCCGGAGGGAGAGCTCAAAGGACAGACTGAGCTTCTTCAAGCCACAAATAGTGTTGCCTTTGTCTACCATTTTGTAGCCTGCATTATTTACACAGAGCCTTTGGGTTTTGTATATGTCTTTTATCCAATCAAGACATTCTCTCTGTTCTTTGATTTCAGGGAGTATTTGATGTTGTGTTCTCTGGAATGCTTTCCTCCTAATTGTTGAGATCATCACATAGGATTTTGTTATTGTTGGCAATTTGTAAGTATATTGAATTGTAGTAATTAGTTTTTAAAAGTTGATCCAACCATGTATTCCCAGAATATATATGTTATCCTTTGTATGCTTAGTCCTTCAACTTGCTAATAGTTTTGTTGCTCATGAGACCTGCTGGTCTGAAGTTTTCTTGTAATGTCTTTGTTTTACTTTGCATCATAGTAAAGCTGAGCCAGAGTATGTTGGCATTTAGTACCTTTTTTTTTTTTTTTTTTTTTTTTTTTTTTACTGTATCTTTACTGTTTTTCGTCTACCTATCTTAAATGTAATTTGTTCTTTTCTTTGCTTATGTGAGTAGAAGCTGGGGTATTCTGAGATTTTACTTATTTTAAAAAATATGTAGCTAGGCAATTGTGGCACACACATATAATCCCAGCACTTGGAAGGCAGGGGCAGGTAGATCTCTGTGAATTTGAGGCCAGCTTCATCTACAAAGATAGTCCAGGATAGCCAACACTATTCAGAGAAACCCTGTCTCAAAAAGCAAAACAGCCAGGTAGTGGTGGTACATGCCTTTAATCCCAGCACTAGGGAAACAAAGGCAGGTGGATCCCTTCCTAGTTTACAATGTGAGTCCAGGATAGCCAAGGCTACACAGAGAAACCCTGTCTTGAAAAACCAAACAAAAAAACCAAAACACAAAGCAAAAAGGTATCTAACACTATAATTTCTTCTGATTTAGTGGTGCTTTACCATGACATACACATTTTTATATTTGGGGTTTCCATTATCATTTTATTTAAAATATTTCTAAATTGATTGTTTAGTCACATGAATCAGTAAAACAAAATAGTTGCATTTTTGAATGCAGGTAAGCATAATTCAATTAGTTGAAGGGCCAAGTACAAGGAAAGAGGAATGGGAAATGTGCACCCAAGGTGGACCATTGATCGTATTCTGTATTTGAACACTGGCTCACCAGTTCTTGGCAGCAGCCATCTCCCCAGGCCTCTACCTTCACTGTGCACTATGGGATTTCTCAGAGTCCACAGCCCCGGGTGGCAGTACCTCACTCTGAATTTCTTTCCATGTATCTGAACATACACTATTTGTTTTGTTTCTCTGGAGAACTTTGACTAATACATAATAGAAACACACACACACACACACACACACACACAAAAACTTCACAGAATGTGAAGATACATGTGGAAAAAGTCCCAATGTCTAAAAGAAAGACTTAAAGACATTGAAATACTATGTAAATTTAATGTTTTATACCTCACAGGATTGTAACCAAGAAGAATTGCAAGTTTGTTGCACATATTTGTTCTGAGTAGCTCCCTTATTACAGATACAAGAAGCAAGTTCAATGGAGCTTTATATTGCTATTATGTCCTAGTCAGAGAACAGCAAAAATGAGGCCAGTGTTTTTCCTTGTTGTTATTCTTTCAGGTGTAGCTAGAGAAACAAAGATATTCTACCTGACAAGCAGAGAGGGCTTCTGCCCCCACCTCAAGATGGGATGAAGGGATTTGATTTGGCATGATCCAGGCAACATGTGAGTGGATTGGCTCATGGAAAGTTCATATCTTTGTTGCTATAAAAAAGTTTGGCAATCTGTGGTCACATCTGATCTTCCATTGGAAATACAAGCCTGTTGTTGTCTTTTAATGTGTTGATGGGTGAAGTACATAAACACAAAGGTGGGATAGTTTAGCGTACTCTGTTCTGTCTATGTAGGAAAGCTGGTATATTAGTTACTGCTCTGTTGCTATGATGGAATACCATGGCATAAAGCAGGTTAGAAGAGAAAAGGTTTATTTTAGTTCACAGTTTCACAGGAGACATGGTTCATCACGGCAAGAGGTAAGGATAGCCTGGATAGCAGAGCAGGTAGCTGGGTGGTAACATTTCATTCACACACAGAAAGCAGAGAAGCAAAACATGGAGCAGGGCCATGCTACCAAACCTCAGAGCCAATCCCTAGTCACACACTTCCTCTAGCAAGGCCCTACAATTTACAGCCTCTACACCTTCCTAAAACAGCACCACCTGCTGGGGACCAAGAGTTACAACAATGAGCCTATGGGGAACATTTCACATTCAGACCAGAACAGCTGGCTTTCCAATGTTCACCAAAGCAATCTCCAGACTTATCTTCCTTAAATGGACCAATACAAGATTGGGCTTCACTAGAGGGGGAAATTATTTGTGGTTTAGTAAAGAGTACATAAAACACTGTTACAGGACTGATTGCTTTTTAAGAAAAGATATATTCTCAAATCAAATAGCTCAGCTGATGGCCCAAATTACTGCAGTGTACTCAATATAATCATGTTGAAATTGCTAAAGTTATAAATTCCAGTCCTCTGAAAGGCTTGGAAAAACAAATAGAACGTTATTTGTTTTTCCATTAGAAATCAAAACTTCTTGACCATTGTTTTGTATTTTCTAGTACTGTCTGGCAGAAGAGTCCACTCATGAATGGATTTCTGTGCATTAGTGAAATCTTGTCCTTTGAATTATGTGATATAAATATGTCAATTAATATGTCATATTAACTGTCATCTCTAGACAAATATCAGACAATCAGAAAGTGTCAGTATGCAGATAAATAACCTGGAATGGCCTTCTTTGGCAAGTTGGATGAGATTATTTGTCCTTGATAAGCTAGAATCATTCTCACTTTATTCATCAACCCTATTGTTTTGAGGATAAATGTTCTCTTCTGATAAGCAAATATTTCTTTAAATAAGTAGCCACTAGATACTCTCCCTAATCATGCATTCTTTTCCATTGCGAGTTTCATGTTCCTGATTTCTATTTGGGAAGTTTCCCTGAGCATACTAAGATCCCTTAGAAGGAGTCGGCTATGACAATATGAACTTTGGATCACCCTTCAATGCATAAAAATGCAAAAAAAAAAATCATCTTTGAATCCCAGGTACCCAGTTTAGTGCTTGGCATGAATCGAGTTCTCAATGGCTGTTTTGTTTATGATGAAGGCTTTGCTGTCTGGATTCCAATGGAAGAAGATGAAAGGGCCAGGAAATGATTTGTATGCTCCTTGCCAGAAGCAGACTTTATTGAGATTCAGGTTGGATTTCAATGTCCCTTTACTTCACGATCTTATAACTTTCACTCAACACTGAGTTTTGATACTGTCTTTGACAATGGCATTCCATGTACGGCACAGAATATCTAGCCCTTTTACTGAGTAACCCTTCTTGACCTTGATCGTGAACTTCCCATGGGCAAAACGCAGAGGGATCTTCTCCCATGACTATTTTCACCAGTTTATTAGCAGAACTCTGTTGTCAAAACCAGATTAGTCAGGAAGTGATTTCTGATTTTATAAAAATAGCCATATGCTAGAATAAAGAGAAGGTAAACTGTGTCACATAAAAGGCCATCATGGTCTGGCCCATGTGAACTGGGGGGTGCCTGGGTGTCTACCAGTGTCTTACCCTCACCTGGAGTACTCCAGGAGTAATGGCACATCTACCTGTGACACTGAACAGCTGCTCTAATCCCCCAGCCTCTTATAATCTCCTCCTCTGGCCTCAGAGCTCCCTCAGACCTATCATTCACGCTCACTAATGTGCATCTTTCATGTGCCTACGCATTTTCATTTTTACATCATTGGGGGAACACCAATGCTTTAGACTAATGCTCCCCAAAATTCAATGCCTCTATGTTGTTGAAGTTCAGATCCTGACTCAGTAGCCTAAGAGTAGGAGGTGGGTACAATTATACACCCCAACACAATTTCAACAGTATTATACACCCCAACACAATTTCAACAGTTCCTGGATGGCGGCAGTGCTGTAGTCTACCGTTCTGTCCTAGACTTTAGTTTCTATTCTTTTTATTTCTCTACTGTCTTTCTTTTTAGCTTTCTTTGCTGCTCTTTCTTGAAACAAGGTATCATAGGCTGGCCTTGCTGAGTAGCCATGGCTGGCCTCTTTCTTCCTTTATCTCCCAAGTGCTGAGATTGCAGGTATATTAGTCACCACATCAAACCCATGCTTTCATCTTTAGGATCTTTACCTAACTATACATTTTAAGCCCTAAGGAGAGTTTTAAAAATCTGGATGCCAGGGCCATACTCAGAAACAATCAGGGTATTTGAGGGTGGGATTCAATGGTATGCTAATAAATCCTAGCAATCAACTATTCCAGGAACAAAATTCACCCTGACTTACAGCACTTGCCATTCCCCTGGTGTAAATTCTCCATTTATTTTGTTACCCATTAGGTCACACAAACTGGCTTTGCCACAGAACCCAACTCATTATCTGTAATTTTTATAGGTCCCTAAATGGATAAGCTAGAAATATGATTGTGATATGATTTCAGGATTGACTGCTGCTGCTTTCAAGTTATAATATCCTCGCTATTTATAGATACGTAGTGTTTCTGTTTGTGTTTTGTTGTGTTTTTCATATAGGCTTGGTCCGCCGACTTTTTAGTGTTTCTGTTTGTGTTTTGTTGTGTTTTTCATATAGGCTTGGTCCGCTGACTTTTGTGTCTGATCTTCACTCTCTTATTTTCATCATCTCATTTTTATCCTCAGAATTATCTAGAACCTTTTTGCAATGTCACATCTTCTTTAGCATAGTATTTCCACGTGATCTTCTCCCTAGACCCCTTTCTTTTACTTAGTCCTGCTGCAGCCCCTTGGGGTAGTTTATACAGTTTCTCATACCACAGGCTATCATGTGTCAAAAGCTCTAAGTTTTGAAATCTTATTTAAAATTCAGAATCTGTTACTCAGTGGCAAAACAAGCAATCCCATTAACATTAAATAGTTTTGCTCACTTCACTGGAATAATACTTGGTAAGCAATCAACCACTTGTTCTGTTGCTGATGATTCATTTACCTGGGCAGCAATCTTTCCAGAGTCAGGTTTCTAAGTGTTGAAGAGTAGGTTATAGTTCTTACTATTTTGTAGGTTGGCTATGAAGAATAAATAAAGAAACAGAGATAAAACCCACGTCGCTCGGCATAGTAGACACTCAGTATTACTAGATACGCTATTATTAGTGGAAATAACCAAGGTCTAAGAACTAAGACCACAGATGAACATCAGTAGAGACATTCAGAAGAAAATGATAACCTAACCAGAGTGGAAGACTGACCAATAGCCTATCAGCTCAGGGACAACCTAAGTAAGGCTTTCTAATAGCTACACCTCTGTGATTCCACATATGTTGTCTTTCCTCTAGCTCAGGGTTATCACCTCAGCCTTCCCTTGCTAATCATTTCCATCCTCTTTTGTGGACTGAAACAATGTAGAACCTAACATCTTTATTTTAGCCTTCTGGTACAGAAGCTTTTGTGTGATGCATTTGTGTGTGTAGAAGGCCAGCGAGAAAGAGGGGAACCATTCATTTTCAATTTCTATGTCTTATCAGTAAGAGGTGTCACTTTCCCAATGTCTATCTCTAGGTCCTGGGTTATTCTGGACACCGTGGGGTCTATACAGAAGACAGGCAGAGCATTGAGTTCAGGAAGAGTGGATGGATGGAGGGTCAATGATCAATTGGAAGAAGTGTGGCCAAGGACCACCTCCTATAAGGAAGATTTTCTCTAACCCTTTGCTCTGTTCGTTCCCTAAACCAAATGGCACTTCCTTTTTATTACAGGCTGTCACTATGCTTTTGAACTACAGCTTTGCTCTGTTGATTTGTGATTATGATGTTTGAGAAAGTTTTGTTCTGCAGCAAAATACTCCATGCTTATTGCAGGTGATTTAATGCAACGGCCAAGGCAGTTAGCTTTTGGAAAGACTCACGTATTTCATTTTGCAAAAAAAGCAAAGTTCAACCTTTGCTAACTGACCCTATTTTATTACAGAACATAAATATTATAAGTTGAGGGTATTTTTCTTCCAAGTACTACTTGCATGCCATCACATGTAAATTAACTCCTTGATACCAACAACAAACATACCAAGTGAAACTTTCAAACATGCTTGGAACCTACTAAGTGCCCATACATACTAAGTGCCCACCATTCTCTTGAGTTATGTCATCTGGATAGCCGCCAGCCTGTGCTCATTTCCCGACGTCTTTCTCTATCACTGTCTTCCGCATATTGTTTGAAGTTGTGAAAACCTGGAGAGGCTGGGAAAAAAGGCATGGCACTAATGAGGCAAAATATAGTTATTTGAGTCAAGGTCATGAGAATGTAGTTGCCTGTAGAGGTCAGAGGAATTATAGGCAATTATGAGGCACCAAACATGGATTCTGGGAACAGGACTCTGGTCTTCTATGCGAGCAGTGTGCTCATAACCACTGAGATCACTGGGATGCAGGACTTTGCACCATCTCTGCTGCTCGCACCTAAAGTCTTTGACCACAAGCAACCACTACAGAAATATTGGCTAGAAATTTCATTGTGCCTGGAGACTAAAGATGCATCTCAGATCATTGCTTTACAGGCATTTGCCTGTTCAATTTTATCTTCTAAAAGTCATGGGTCCCCTTTGTGATGCTCCATTGCATGGGACACAGATTTAAAGCCAATGCAGTTTGATTCTACCAAACTGTAGTCCCTGGACTCTGAATAACGTCTCCTTTCACATTTGATGTTTCTGAGTTTGGATCGCCTGAAAATAAATTAGTGTAACTCTCAGGAAGGAAACATGGCACTACTCAATAAAATTGAAAATGCTCACCCTTAACACCCAGCAACAACCTACACACTTTTAGGTGTGTGTCCTCGGGGAAATTACAAGTATGTAGAAGAGGCATATAAATGCTCATAACAGTGAAAGAGTTCAGCTTATAGCAAAACCAAAAGCAACGAAAATGAACATATGTCATAAAAGCCGTAGACGAGCCGTGGCGCACAGCTGGGCTGAGATGCTTCTTTCTCCCTAGAGCTCGTTAACTTAGAAGGATAACGTGAACACGCGCATAAGCAGAGAGGCAAAGAAGGTCGGGAGGACGTCAAACTGCCCAGGCAGTAAACTCATATCCGAACACCGCCGTTCTGGCGAGGGCTCTTTCTAAATTCCAGTTCACGGTTGGTGATAAATCCCCCTCCTGAGACTCCCATTGAAGGCAGAGAGAGTGAAACTACAAATATGACCCGTGCATGAGAGAACACAAAAATGTCTTTGCTTGATATTTGTGAGATGGGGAAAAGAACAAAAGCAGAGATTCAAATTTAGCTGGGGAACGTGCAGGGGGCCGCAGTAGGCAGAGTCGGCGAGAGCCGACTGGCTGAAGGGTCCGAGGGAGCAGAGGATGGCACGCTCAGAGCTAGTTTGATGAGAAGGGTCAAGTGGGAGGCGAATGGGAGCCGAGAGCCTTGAACACGCTTTCTGGGTCTGCGCGAATGAGTAAGTTACTCTGCCTTAAAGCATCAGGGTACCGCAGGAACCACATGGACTTCCAGTGGTGGAGCTGAGAGCCACATCTGGAAAAGAACGTTCGGGACTGCTCACTTCGTGTGACCTGGCTTTAGAAGCAGGTGAAATTACTTTGAAACAGGAAAATTCAGGAAACACTATTCGTAATGAGGGAGGAAAAAGGAATATGAAATGATGAAACCTCATCATTTTGACCAAATGTCTCCATTCGATAGATAGCTGTATAGCTGAGAAAATCGTGCAAATTTTCTGAGCCTAAGTTTTCTTATGTCTAAGGTTGAGATAACAACACTTAACTCAGTTGCTGGCACGGGTGGCGAGATGGTGATTGTTATCACGTGAGGCGCGTCCCTCCTAGGCTTCTGTATCTGGGAACTTGATCTTCAATTGGTGGCCCTGTTTTGGGAGGTTGTGGCATCTTTTGGATGACGGATCTACCTGCCAGTTGTAAAGGCAAGGGACAAGGTTTATACTGGATTAGCGCCTGCCCGGTTCTCTCTGCTTCCTTATTCATTGAATGTAGCAAGCTGTGGCTATAACTCTTGCCTGCAGCGACAGAGCCCCAGTATAGTGCCCAAAACATAATAGATATTAAACTTATTTCACTTACTTTTCTATTTGATTGTCATGATCCTTGACAAATGTTTAAATTAGTAAGTGGATTATTTATTAACAAGTGTGATTTATACAACAATGTAAGTAAACAATGGCATGTTAGTTAAAGCAATGTATTGATACAGATTTTTAGTTTTTATTTTTTATTATAATTAATATGCAAATGATATAGGGGACTAATGATAGGAGAGATTGTGATGAGGAGGTAAAAGGTCAACTGGAATTGTGTATTTTCTACTCAAATTTTCTATAAACCTAAAACCAGTCTAAAAATAAAGGCCATTGATTATTCCGAAACTGAGTCTCATGTAGCCCAGGCTGGCCTTGAAGTCACTATGCTCCTGTCTCCAGTTCCACACCCCTGGGCTTACAGATTTATACCACCAAATCCATTCTTTATTAATAGTTTTAAAGCTAAGGCAGAAGACATGAAAATAAATGAAAAAATGTGGTGGTTGCTCACTTGAATATTAGTTCCATTAAAACACAGATGTACATAGAAGAGCAAGTTTGTGATACTTGCAACAGTTTCTTTAAAAAAATTTTTTTTGGAATGTCACTGTATTTATTGTTTCTCTAGTACAATTAAAAGATTGGTAGTTTTAGCCTTTGTGATACTCAATTTTGATTTTTTACTGAGTCACTTTTCATGGATTGATATTTTAAGGTTAATTATAAATTTATCAATACATTTTTATTATAAAATATCTTAATTCTTGCACCTGTGTTTAATGTTTAACAAAATCTAAAGTCTTTATGGCATTTTCCAGGGCAAAGATGACTAACATGACTGTATGTGAATCTCATGATCTTGTCTTTCTTTCCTTTTGTTGACAATAGATTTTTCTAATACTATATATATTGATTGTAGCTTTCCCTCCCTCTTTCTCTCAGTTCCTCCCTACCTCCTTTCCTCTCCAGATAAAGCAGAGCTTCTCAGTGGTGATAGAACCAACACTATGGTAGAGATAATTCTTGCTGATAATAGATTGTAGGATGGTTAAGTGTCTCCATAATTTGTCACATGTCTCCTAGGGGGTAAAATTCCCTGAGAATAGCCTGGTTAAACAAAGGAAATCTCCTCCAGCCTTATTTCCCAGTGGCCTACCAGAGCATGTCCTCTATTTCCTGGATTTGGTTACTGTAGGTCTTATTTTGTGTCACGAGAAATAAGTATGTACTGTGCTTCACTGTACCGTCAGTATCACTTGTGGGAGTCATGGCAACAGACTGCTAATTCATGCTACTGTAGTCTCTATTCACCTTGCAAAGCCAGCAGTCTTTTTAAAAACATAAGTACAAGGCACGTATCTCCCTGTTTAAAACTCTTTTTTTCTGGTAACTCTCCGCTCACATAGACTCTGTGGGTCTTGAACTTTATTCTCCATCTCCCTGAGACAACAAGGTTGCCGAAGTTCCTGTCCTGTTTTGGGCTCATCTGCTACTTTCATTTGAGCCTCTGAGAGCCTGGACCTCTCTACATGCACAACTTAGCAGACATCCAGTAATTTAAGGGTGAATTACACCAGGCTTCCTTCCCTGCAGCTTTCACCTCTCTGGGATTCTGCTCCAGGATAATAGCCAGGGTAGCTATAAAGCCATGCTTCACCTCTTCCTGGGCATCTTAGCTCCTGTAGCCACACCCGAACTACTTGCTTTCCAATTCATTCAAACAGTTGTATGGACTTTATTGAACTTTTAAAGTTATTTCCAGTGGAAAGTTCAGTCAAACTTAAGCTACTGTCTAGTGGAAGACATCCCGGCACAGGGACATTCTAAAGCTCCGGGTAATTTGATTCTGCAGTAGGGCCAAGACTGAGAACTACTGCCAGCCGTTGTCATTGCTCTCAGTTTGAACAACTTAGAAGAATTTGCCTTGCACTGCGAGTCCTGCAAACTCCAAGGGCTTCTCTGGATTGCCTAAGCCTTATCCATGTGATCTGATACAGTATCTGGAACATAGATGAATCTGATAATCTTTAGTGTAGATTTTAATATTGACGATATTGAGAAGAGGGGCTAAGAGATGGCTCGATTGTTAGTGTTTGTTTTGCAAGTACAAAGACCTAAGCTTGACCCCTAGAATTCATGTTTAAAAAGATCCTGGTGTGGTGGCACACCATTTGGGATCTCAGCTCTGGGGAAGTTGGAAGAAGCAGATCCCCAGGGCTCACTGGCAAGCTACCCAGAACACTGGATGAACCCTGAATCGGTGAACCTAGTCTCAAAAAAAATTGTACATGGTACCTGAAGAATGATACCCAAGGCTTACTTTTAGCCTATACATGTGTGTGGACACACACACACGTATGTGTGTGCACACACATACACACACATATACATTCACACATGGTGGAGGGGACAGAGGGAGATCAAGAAGAGGGTGGCAGAAGGGAGGGAGGAAGTAAGGGGAGCGAGAGTACAAAGAAATATCCCACTTTAAGAGCATATAAAAGATGCATAGGCTGCAAATAGTAACAGATTAGAGAGACTGAGTGATGACTGCAGCTTGTTAATAAAACCCTTTCTGAACTAAGCAAAACTACAATGCAGCATTGAATCTTCCAGTGCTGAGTGGGGTCTCAGAGACTCGGACTGAGCTTGCTTTGCATGGAACATGCAGTCAGTGGTGTATGAAGCATGGAGTGTGATGATACTATAAATCACATATGCCATGTCAGTGTTAAACACTTGCGTGATCTGAGAGAGCTTGCAAGTAAATGACTAGAAGAGTCAGAAAATTTCAGTGAACATGACTGGCAGATTTGTCATTAGAAAAATCGTAGATTCAAGGAAACAGCTGGCTTAGCTAAAGTGTGATCTAAATTAAAGCTAGATGAAATGGTGAAAACCGAAAAAGAATGATTTCAGAACCCTAGAGTTTGGAAAGATCAAAGCAAGCCAGGACAACATTCAGCTCTCTCAATATAGGTGCAAGCCTTGGGTTGACAATGACCTATGAAACACAAGGGCTGCGTACTCCTTAGATATGTGACGGCCGCATTGGGGACCATGTATTTTATATCCTTTCTTGAATCTTTGTTACTTGTCAGTCATAAGAGTTTTCAAGTTGCTTCAGAAGGTCATGGTTCCTGGAAGAAGGAGTCTCTGAAGTGCATTGGTGGCACCTGCTGCTCTAGCTGAGGATGTCTACATCCCTGCACTGCAGATGCCTCCTTTTGTGCCTTCTTGAAATTATCAGTATGATCATAAACATACACACACATATACACACATACACACATAAACACACACATGCCAACCAAAGGTTATATAATACAGGCAGGAGCAAAAATATCCATGGGGCATGTAAATCAGCAGATATATAATTGGCAATTGATTAATTCATATGGGATGGTTTTCCTGAGATCCTTGATGGGAGGAGAGATGAGGAATGGAGTTAGAAGAGTCCAAATTGAAGCTCAAGAGTGACCTAGCTCTGTGCTACTTCCCGAGGTTCAGGATGCTGAGATGTAAGAACTGATTTCTGCAGTACCCCTATTCTATCTATCTATCTATCTATCTATCTATCTATCTATCTATCTATCTATCCATCCACCTATCTATCTATCTATCTATCTATCTATCATCTATCTATCTATCTATCTATCATCTATCTATCCATCTATCCATCCATCCATCTATCTATCATCTATCTACCTACCTATCTTTCTATCACTTATATCTATCTATCTATCTATCTACCTTTCATCTATCTATCTATTCATCACCTATCAATATTGTCTATCTATCATCTATATCATTTATCGATATCATCTATCTATATAATCTATCTAACTATCATTTATATCTATCATCTATCTATCTATCTATCTATCTATCTATCTATCTATCTATCAATCATCCACAATCATCTGTCTTCCTGTCTATCCATCTATCCATGCATCTATCTGTGCATCTATCCATATTGTAGGCATTTGTATTTCAAATAAGAACTAGAGCTTCTAGAAACCACAAGGATAGGTTGGGTGGATCTGTTTTTCTGATAGAACCCAAAGCCACTTGTATTAGTTTCTTACCATTAAGATACTAAAACACTGCATCTAGATGTCTGAAAACTACAGAAATATAAAGTCTCATCTACCTGGAGGCAGTTTCAAGATCTCATTGTTGGCAGATCATGTTCCCTCTGGATCCTGCCTCACCACTCCTTGCTTCTAGTAATTTGCTATCCTTTTTTGTGCTCCTTGGCTAGTGGCTTCCCTATTCCCATCTCTGCCTTCATCATCACCTAGCATTCTTTCCTTGTGTCTCTGCCATGGCATCACCATCTTCTTATGATAACATTAGGTATATTGTACCAGATAGAGGTCTTCCCTAAGGCAGTAAAATCTCTTCTCAGCTAATTATACATGTAACAACCTTATTTCCCAGTGCACTCAATGGACCTGGGGTAACACTTCATTGTATTTGGAGGGGGCATACTTAAACCCATCCTGTCTCTCATGTGGGTGACCATGCTGACCACAGCAGAGTCATGAAGTTCCTTGGCGGTGCAGCCTTTTTCTGGGCTGATATCCTACTGGAGCTAGCCTCCGTGAGTCAGTCTCCTTTTCTTTTCCCCACTGATTCATTTCCCTTTAAACGTGCAAAACCCCACATTCCACTCGGTCATAATAACATAAATTTTTCTTGTCAAAAAGGAAGCGTCTGATAAAAATTTAAGGCATGCTATTGACCATTCATCTGGGCTTATATATGTGGTCACTTCTAATCACTCAAGCTCCAGCATCAAAATCGCATCTGTTGTGAGTGAGCTCAACAGTAGACATGGGAAGGTATCTGCTTTTTATCTGCATTTTGAAGTTGTGTGCCAAGGGCGTGTCTCCCAGTGATAGGAACCATTTGCCTTTCACATACCAGCCAGTTGACTATGCTTTGAGGTTATTAAAGAGACGAAAGAAGAACAGTCAGATATATTTCTTCTTGACTGCTTGGATAATGCCTTAGGAAAGGGTCCCAGGTCTTCCTCAGCATTAGCGAATGCTCTAAATTTAAGGAGATGATATATAAATGTCTGATTTATAATGTTTTAATTAGCCATACTTTCCTCAGGGGGCTCATAGTCAACTGTGGATAAAATTGTTAGGAAGATCAGATATGAACACTTAAAAAATAGTTCTGCCTAATTTGTATTGGCCCATTCAACTTACATCAACTTATCAATGATGCTGAAACTATCATTCTTTCCATTATAAACCCTGGAAAGTTAGTGGGATGGAGAGGAAAGAACAGAGGTTTTAAGGTCAAAAATAATGAACTCAAACTCAATGAGTTCCAATTTTGAGCAGTTCTTCAATCTCCTTCTATAGCTGTGAAACATGTAAGTCAAGTTTCCCTGGTGTCAATGTCTGTGCTATCATCTGTCATTGGGGAGACTGTGCTCTTGAAGATCGTGGTTCTGAATTTAAATATCTGCACTGAGTCCCTTGAGCTAAGTCTGTTTCTTCATCTTATGGATGATAGCAGGGTCTCCCTCATAGGGTGATGGACGTATCAACAGCATAGGCCCTTGATGAGTAAAGAAAGCATCACACCTTCTGGGTAACGCTTGTGAACTGACTTAGTGAATTTGTTGATGTTGTTGGTAATTAACAGTAAGCATCAGGAATATTACAATACATTCATACTGTAAATATGAATATAGACTCACTTATTTAGGAAACACGAATGGCTGTTGCACACACAACCATCACCAAGTAAAAAGCCCAGGACAGTCCTTGTGTTCCAGGGAGGGGGAAAGGTGTTTGAGCAATTTCTGCTCTTTTATCTCCTGCTTCCTTTTCCCTTTTCCCCAGAGATGGTATTGAGCACTGGGCATGTGCTTGGCTGAGGTACGTAATAGCATTTGGAATCTATTAAATTCTTTATCCTGGGTAGGATTTTCTGGAGTCAAACATAAGATACTTTATCAGACACTGACAGTCCTCCTGCTGCTCCCCCTCCCCCCATCCCCACTGACTAACCCAGGCTTAGGAGGGAAATGTGATCTGAATAGACACCGATCCACATATCAGTCCTGGAGATCCAGAGGGCTGCCACAGTATCGCCCTGTGTGAAGCATTTCCTAGTCCACGCACAGAGCGCTTGGGGAGCTGAGTGAAGGCTTTGAGGAGTGGCGATGAACTCTATCATAGGAAACTGGATGGAGCAGACACCCCACCTAACCCACCTTATACCATAATACAGAGGAGAGACCCTGCCTCTGCCACAGCCTTCTATGATTCCCCAGCATGCCTCCTCCCATGTTGGCTGGCCTGGGATTTTCGTCCTTGTGCTTGGAGCAGGAGCACAAGTACCCGTTGTGTAGAAAGTTGTAAAAAGGCATCTCCAGTGTCACTTGTCATTATTTTCCCAGGGAACATTCTGGCTCTCCTAGAGGCTGTGGGCTTGACAGTTGCACAGGGTTTCTCTCAATCCTCTTTTCAGTTTTCTTCCATGGCTAATGGTGCGAGGCTCCCTCTTCTGCCTTGCTGTTCCATTCATCAGGAACTGCTGCCATTGTGGTTTTTTCTATTTTTGATATTTACTTAGGCTAAAATATGAGTCCGCATGGAGCTGACCCAAATGAGAGAGAAGGGCAACAGAACAGTCAGGCAGAAAAGCCCCAGTTCTCAAAACCCCACAGTTCTTCCAAGTTTAACATTTCTCTGGAACTGAATGAAAAGGCTCCCACTTGTGAGTTTGGGCAGAAAGCTAATTTCTTCCTCAGGATCCATTGCCAGGATTCATTTTCCTCGTGGTTTGATTATCAGAACCACAACTTACCTCATGTCTATGTATGCCAAACATCATGCCAGGTGTCCACACAGCAGATGAGCAAGGCAACTCCCAGGCCCAGGAGCCATCAGAGACATGGAGTTGATAATGTGCCAGTTTTACCAGAGCGATCTATCTCTGCTCATGCCCTGCAATCATGCTGTGTGAAAGGACAGCCTCAGCCTGTGTAAGTTGGCAGATTCCTTATGTTTAGTCCTCCCACAATGAACCCTTGGTTCTCTGATGACAGAGCCAAGACCTCCTGTAGTCTTTCACTATCTAAGACCCTCCAGGTAGTGAGCAATCCATTTAGCCCTTGTGTTGCCTGTTAGAATTTATAAAATACTTACATTACTAATCCCATTAACATGATCAGGGCAGGTGAGCACAGAATTGATGTAGACTACATAGCACAGACAGACAAAATAAGTCAGCGAGGAAAGGCAGGACAGCCAGGGCTAGAGGCTCAGGCTATGACAATTCCATCTCTGTTATTGTCATTACAAGCTTTCAAACTCAGAAATTGATGGCGGTGATTGAAAACTCATGTTTAATGTTCTAATACGGGGTAGGTGAGCTTACATCAGGGAAACCACAACTTACGCCAATCTTCTAGTGATAAAAAAATCACACCTCTACCCTCAAGGAAATAGAAAAAAATCAAAAGGAAGGAAAAACAATAGCTAACATAGGGCAAAGAATCTACTTAGATGACAGTTTAAATCTACTAAAATATTTTTCTTTGTCTGACAGATGAAAATAACACTGATACTTGTTTTATACATAGTAGATAATCTACATAATATATAATGAATATTGTCACTGCACTTGAAATTATACTAAAACAAGCAAGAAAACAATCCTAAGCAACCCATGGTCTTTCAAGTGGGTTCTCTGGAGCTGCTGAAAAAAGCACTAGAAGACAAACCAAGGGTCCATCCCCAAGGCCTTGGCCCACTGGTCTTTTTACTTTGGAAAGGCCTTTACCTGGAAGCTATTGCTTTTGAGGAATTTAGGCAAGAAGAGGAGAGTGGAATAAGGGAAGCAAAAGAAAATGAACACCATCTTTGATGATTCAGGCTTAGTGCCCTTTAAGGAAAGAATCGTCTGTAACAGTCAGTGCAAGGGCTTGCATGTGTGTTGTCCTTGCAGAATAAAATGGTAGCTTTATGTAGACGTAGATGCCAAGGCCCAGCTGTGAAGCTGGGGGCTGTGCTTTAATGGGAACATTAGGACCTGGGCCAGGAGTTTAACCTCGGTGTAGCTTGGGAGCTCCCAGGACATAAAAGCATCTCACAGGATCCAAAGTGACAGCTGCAGTGGTAGACATTGTATGCATCTCATAGGCATCCCAGGAACTGGTAACCTAATCATCCCCGTGGCTGTATCCCAGTGGAAGAAAAGGTGAGACAATGCTAGGTGGGAAAAGAGCCAAACTGATTTCCTCTGGAGTTGTTTTTCAATTGCCTAACAAATATGTCAAAATTCCATAAGCCTTTGAAAAATAATTATTTATGAATATACAGTCTGGATAAGTTATTTTGCATCGATTTTCCTTATTAAGAGATCCAAAGAATTTGGAAGGAATTGCAATGGTCACATGGGGATGTTTTTGACCTGCACAGGACAGAGTGGGTGTTTGTGAGTGGGGGGTGGGGTGCCATGGCTTTGAAAGGGCTTGGCCCAAAACATTCATTTATAGGCCACAGCAATGATCTGGTTTGATCTGGGGATCCCCCACCCCGGCAGGAGCCACCTACAGTACCCATGGGTCAGAGTTTACTTTGGACTGAATTAGAGTGAAGCATGTGAGTTTTACATGGACTTTCTCTAAGCAGGAACCGCAAGTCTTTTCCATTTCCTCTTTAAAACTGACGACTGGGAAACTAATCATGGAGACAGATTCATTCACTTTAAACATGTTATATAACTTGAGATTGTTGGAGCAGGAAGTAAAGTGGAAAAGGCATTTCTGTAGTGGCCTGTGGTGGCATGCTACCAGTTAGTGTGCATTGTCAGGGACTGTCAGCCTCTGGTGGCTTTATGTTCAAATCTTTTAGCCTTATCTGGGTATTGGTAAATGTATCTCACAGTTATTTGTAAAAGTGGACAACTTACATCAAGTTATGAAACCGGTTTAGTCACTGGCATACATCAATCATGTTCGCAGTCACACAGTTTTAATTACGCTGAAGTATTTGGCTGCAGAAAATCAAACAGATCTTGGCTATTCACCTTTCATATGCAGTATCTGAAGACATTTTAAAAATGTGTTTTTCCATACAGGGAAGTTATGTGTGTGTGTGAAAATCACAATGTACAGTTAACTTTAATTGTATTGCACTATGCAGTCACTTGGTTTATATATTCAGCATATGCTATTCTGTGATGACGTGTGCATCTTTCCTGTAAACTGGTGCACAAATTATTTTGGTTTCTATTAGCCTTGCCTGACTGAACTGTGTAAAGTGATACTCTTGCCTTCTTCCTCCTGATATTTCCGGCTGACCCTCCTTTTCCAGCCTCCTGTGAGAGAGCTGGAGGCCAAGATGTATACACATTGAAACTGACAGTGGTCCAGTTTGTTGAGTTCTTAAATAAAAACAGTCACTTAAAGTGAGGCAAAATCCCAAAGCCATCTTTGGCAACGAAGCCACCAGGAAATCCCTATGGAAGAAAGTGTAATGTCTGTGCCTCTGAGTGGGACTCAGCCATTCTCAGAATGGCTAAAACAAAGCCTAGACTGCAGAAGATGGCCAGTTGCTTGTGGACCTGAACTTCTGGTGTCATTGGGAGGTCTGACTACTTATAACAGAGATATAAAAGCCCTAAAACATAATGGGCATCATAGTGTGTGGACATCGGTACCATCTCATGACCACAAGAGACAGAGTGATGTCAGTTTTCCATTTAAGTAAATGTTCCATTCGTCCCACAGTTATCTAATATTTACTATTACTGCTTAGTAGTGGTAGCAGTGGGTGTGCACACCAGACACACATTCAGCTTTTCATTTCTGAGTGTGATATTCACAGAGGGTTTTCTTATAAATGCCTTTTTACATATTAAGAAAGATTCCTTCTGTCTATAAGAAGAAGAATGGACTAAGAAACTGTGGTACATTTACACTATGGAATACTACTCAGCTATTAAAAACAAGGAATTCCCAATATTTGTGGACAAATGGATTGATCTAGAAATTATCATAATGACTGAGTTCACCCAGAAGCAAAAAGAGACAAACGGTATATACTCACTTATATCAAAACACTAGTCCAAGGGATACGTCCCATGAAAAACTTTACTTACCAAGAAAGTGGGTCAAAGGAGAGGACATCCTATTGAAACTTTAGGTGAGAGTAGCATGGAACAATGAGTAAATAGTAGGATCCACAGGGTCCTGGAAACCTACAAGAAGAACTTTATGACAGGCAGATCTGGGTCTTGGGGTCCTTTTCAAACTACGGCACCAGCCAAGGAGAATATAGGCAGTAAACTTCGAACCCCTACCAAGACCTAGCCGACGAACAGGATACTCTCCACCGTTGAGTGGAGAGTGAGATCTGACTCTCACACAAACTCTGGTGCCCCTTTTTTGACCATGTCCCCTGGATGGGGAGGCCTGGTGGCACTCAGAGGAAGGATAGCAAGTTACCAAGAAGAGACTTGATATTCTGAGAGCATATATGGGGGAGGAGGTCTCCCTCAATCACAGACATAGGGGAGGAGAGAAGGGGGGAAGTGAGAGGGAGGGAAGAATGGAAGGAAACAGGGGAAGGGCTAACAATCGAGATGTAATATGAATAAAATAATAAAAAATAGAAATAAAGAATTTACAATGAATGAATGTTATATTTTATCAAACGTTCTTGTCCACATTGTAGAGATAATAAGTTTTTAACTTTTATTCTATTGATTGATGTAGTCTATACATGTAGTTGGATTAAAATAGAATTACATCATTTCTCCTTTATTTTTGCTTCCTCTAGCCCCTCCTATGTCCTCCTCTACCACTCCTCCCCTGACTTCCACCATTCTCAAACTGATAGTCTCTGTTTCTTTGATTATTATTGTTATGTATATATGCACAGATTTATATAGCTGTATATATAAATCTCATTCCTGTGAAAGGTTAATTTTTCTTCTCTTACCGGGCATTCGTTGCCTTAATTCTTTGTCTAAGAGCGGGACCCTGTGAGAGTCGCTTCCTTCTTAGTCGGCGTGAAGACTAATATGGCCGTCATTCAGGTCTTGATTGTGCAGGCATTGCTAGGGGAGACAGTGTCATAGTGGACATCCTGGTATTCTGAATACAACAATATCTATGCCTGCTATTTCATGATCTTCCCTGAGCCATAGATTTTGGAACAAGAGTTGTGTTCCAGCTGTATCCACTGCGGCTGGGGTCTCCACAACCCACTGATCTCTGTATTGTGTCCAGTTGTGCTTTTCTGTTGTTATCGTCTGCATTTGCTTTAAAAGGAAGCATCTTTGATGACCAGTGGTAAGTATACGTGTATATAAGGTTGAGCCTGTAGGAATTATGCTGGTCTAGTAAAGTGACAATAGAAGATTGTCTTCTGAGATCACCAGCGTATGAACCTCACGGTGATCTTGTCATGGCAGTCATTGTGGTCCATAGGTGTCACAGCTGGGTGGTTCTGTTAAGTGCTTCCACCCAGAAGCTTGCAAAGTACTTTCTATGGGAGCTTAGTACCTCTATGTACGCTCTAGCCCCAAGGAAGAAGTTTCTGAATGTATATAACTCTTACAAGTCTACAGACTTGTTGATTGCAACACATTACTCCCCCCCACTTCTTTACTAGCTTTACAGTTCGACAGTGTATTCTTCCCAGCTCCCCCACTTGTTATCACTAGGTGAGGTGCTCCAAGTTGTCCAACCCCATGTAACTGGGGGAAGAACTCTCCTAAAAGTAGCATCTTAGTTTCCTACCAGCTTACTGTGAATGGTTCTTGTTCTCAGTAGGGTTTGCACCTTGTCTGTGCTTTCTACGCTGTATCGCACTCAACAAGCACCTTATGAGGTACGTATCATTACCAACCCACTTTGCAGGACCTGAAGTATAATGAGATGCTAGTTTTCCCAAGGTCACATATTATTAAGACAAGGTCAGATCACCTCTAACACCAGCTAGGAAAACCCTGAACTGTGCTGTCTCTCACGGCTTTGAAACCAGGCGTCCTATAGGAACAATCTCAGAAAATTGTGAAGGGAAGTGGAGGGCAGAAACCCTTTTTCTAAATTTATTCGAACACACTTGGGACAGGACTTAAGTTTGGGCTCCAAATGCCTAAGAACTGTGATCAATTTTAAGGCAAATTAAACTACTTAGGTGGGAAAACAAGCCTCACTTTAAACCACTATTCTAAGTTTGTGGTGCATGCAGGCTAGCTCACAGCTCAGGAACTTTCTGGTCCTCCTTTGTAGAAGAAATCTGTCAGTTGCCATAAAATCGTGCACCAGGAGCGGATGTGATACAGGCAGACAAACAAGGCACATTTCACAGCTACATCTGGACAGGAAACCCTAAATATGGTTTGCTTTTCTTAGAAAAAGAAAATCCCGGCCACATATGTTTTTGTTTTCCTTCTTGGCATTTGGCGTATGAAAACATGGGACAAGTTATGGCAGGTATCAGTTCACCGGGGAGTCTTAGCACTTCTAAAAAGGTTTTCATGGCCTTGAACTCTTTCAGAGTTGAAGAGTAAAGACCTTTTTGAGCCCTGATATTTTCTAGAATGTATTCATTTTTGCTTCTTGTGTAGACTCTAGAACAGGTTAGCTACATTTTTTTCCTGAATGTTTGCTGAAGTTACTCTGAAGCGAGAAATAGTTCATCCTTTCAGTCAATATCCTTTTGTAGGAGTCTGTGAAGCGGAGTTCCTGAGCTTCCAGTCTTTCTATGGGGCATGACTTCTGCTGTGTCTCTTTGAAGTTTTAAATGTAACATCTGGTCTGTCTTCAGAGAAGTCTGAGGTTTTCTGAGAGGGTGAGACTCCCTCCTTCCACACACTCTTGAGGTTTGTGAAGAAACAGAGCCAATGCCATTGGTTGATTCCTCCGAGTCCTCAGAGGCACTTTATGGTGGCCCCCATGACATGGCCTAACATAGTGTTGCTAGAACATTCTCTTAGTATTATAGGCTCTTTGGCTTGCTCTTGTATCTGCTTGGTATTTCATTGTCTGTAAATCTAATTCTCTGTCTCTTGAGTTTTGAACTTAGTTAAGTTTATTCTTTGGCAGTTTCACAATGTGCAAATAATACACACTGATCGTTCCAATGCCCTTTCCTCTCCCTTCTCTCTCTCTGCTCCCCAGTCTTCCCTATAAATCCCTTTGTCACATTCACAGCTATTCATTTTGTTTTAACGAGTTTAACCACTATGACTACGGGTTCAGAGTATCCATTTAAACCTTACTCTCATAACCCTGAGGGGCCAGGAGCGTGCATTCTACTCCATTCACTGCCCAGACAAGCTTATCTGAGTAAGACTGAGGGTGGAATATTTTTAACTAATTAGTTTATTTATTCACTTTACATCCTGATTTTACCTCCATCCCTTGTCACCTCCCAGCCCCACCCTCCCTCCTTCTTCTCCCTCCCCCTCCCCTATTCCTCAGAAAGGGGGAACAACACTTCCAGTTCACCCCAGCGCATCAAATTGCATCAGGACTGAGTGCAGCCTCTTCCCCTGTGCCCTGGAAAGGCAGTTTGGCCAGGGGGAAGTGATCAAAAAGCTGGCAACGGAGTCGCGTCCATGTCAGAGACAGCCCCTCCTCCCCTTACTAGAGAAGAAGGCAGAATATTTTATATACAGGTATAAAGAGAGATATTTGGAAGAGAGTTTGATGCTTTGCTGATTTAGCTAAACAACAGTAGTAACTTCCTCACAAGGGGCAATATCTTTCCCAGGCATGGGTTGGAAACCAGAGTTACAGTACCGTGCAGGGGTCCCTCCCATGGGGCAGACCTAATACCAACCACTGTTACCGCTATAACAGTCATGTTATTACGTATTACTCACACGTGGCACCGTTTTGCCTGGGAGGTCAGTTGTATCATTCAAAGGGGTCATGGCTGGGTAGGACCACTGATACTTTTTCCCTCCAGCATCCAGCACAGCACATCCAACACTTTGAAAGCAACTGGCCAGTATGGAGGAGCAAGTTTCCATCTCAGTCCCAGCTTGTTTTCTCTATGTCTTGGCTGCAACCATTCCTTAATCATTTTTTCCAACTAGATTCTCATCCAATTGTTAATATGTGATCATGGCCAAAATACAGGTTTCCTGGCGTCAATACTAGTTTTAAAAAAGTGGATATATAGAGGTATTTGAGCACTTTACAGGAATCTCTTCTTTCCTTTTTCAGTCTAGAATTTTCTGGGGAAAGCAGCACATTAACTCATCAATATTCCTATATACCTGCTTGTGTGGAATTGAGTGTTGGCATAATGAGGTCTAGTCTGAAATAGGTTAGGATTCCGTTAGTCAGCCTTTTTGTCAATGTGGCAAAAATACCCAAAAAAAGCACTGAAGTGAGTAAAGATGTATTTTGCTGATGATTTCTGAGTCCACATGCCAAGGAAGGCTTGGTAGAATGAAAAAGATAATGTCACAGTAACCATGAAACAGTGAGAGGCTCTATCTGTTTTAGGTGCTAGCCACCGCACCCCCTTTATACCAATGGTGCCTCCAGCCCACCTGGGCAGATTTCTCTCACTTCAGTTAACCCTCTGAGGAAACGCCTTCCACAGATATTTGCTTTATTTACACCCTAGTGACTTCTCAACCCGATCAAGGTGACAATCAAAATTAACCAGGGTTAACCCATCACGCCTATGAATGCCTATTAAAGGTAGTGTTTTCAGAATGATTTGTATTTTTAGGGCTTGAGGAGATGGCTCAGTAGGTGAAAAACCTGGTGTGCAAGTGCGAAGCATGTATTCAGATCTTTGTGTCCATGTAAAAGATGGGCATGGCCACACATGGCTGTAACCACAAATCTGGTGAGACAGAGGCAGAGACATTGCTGGGGCTTGCTGGCTGCTAGTGTAGCTTCAAGTTCTGTGAGAGGCTCGGTCTTAAGGGCATAATGCAGAAAGTGATAAAGCAGGATACCCAGCATGTACCAGACACATATACATTATACACATATGCTGTGTATATGTGCCCACATATTTGCATATAAGTATATGATATGTGTATAAATATAAGCATATTTATTAATTTATAATCTGCAATTATTGGCATTAGATAAATTCTTGGGTGATATTAACTTATGTAAAATTTTAAATGAAAATAAATATCTCACTTTACTGGATTATTGGATTCAGAATATCAGCAAGGTGATTGGTCTCAGAGCAATCTTATATACTAAACTTACTAATGAGTAGCACAGTAGAATAAATTGATGTAGAAATTAGCTGTAACTCTTACCTCACCCCCATTTTGATGAAAGCATCTATTTTCTTTTGTAATTCCCAGTTGGCAAATTATTTTTACCAGTTGTGTTTTAGTCACAAAAATCTGAGTCAGTTCACATGGGTTTTCTAATTTGTTGAGTATAGCATTTCAGAGTTTCATATGTCTATTCTAAATAAAATTAGCCCGATCAAGAGCAAATGAAATTGATTGATTTGTGGCTAATTAGAACTTCTATTCAGTGGTGATGTGACAGCTGGTCTTGGTTGTCAACTTAACCGGTGATGCTTATGACTGGTGAAACTCACCTGTGGGACTACGAGGTTATTTTAAGATATCAGATATATAGGACAATGACAGTAGGACTAGCACCAAGTCTGGGTGGCCTCTTCTGATGGGCTGGTGGTTGTGTCTGAATGGCCCTTTCCTTTCTGAGTAAGTACACCTGCCACTTCTGCCCAAGATGCCAGACTCCTGCTCCTTCCCCTGGCAATGTAACTCTCCAGGGAGCTGCAGGGTTGAGCCTTGAGTGGCCAATGCTAGGCCGCCCCACTCCTAGGGCTAAACCCCAATTCGTTGCCTTTCTACCATGCAGATGGTCATGGGCATTGCCCTCTGTCATGGAAGGCAATCCTATGAACCGTATGTCTATGTTATGATAGTCCAGAGACCTCTGCCTAGCAATTGTGAAAGGTCACTTTCAACCTTGAAACTATGCCAACAACGAAGGCAATCTTTGAACCACAAAGTGGTAGGAGAGTGGAAAATATACCACACTTAGAAAGGAGTGGTGATTATTGCTGGCTTCATAAGAGTGGATTTGTAAGGAAAGCATTGGACATGGCCTTCCTTTCTGAGGAGTTTTTAGGGCGGCATCTATTGAGTGAGAAGTCAAGAGACATTTCCAATGGTCAGGACACTGTAACTCACTTCAGAGGGTCGGCTTGAAGGTGGAGGACACAGACCTGTCTGTGACCAGATCAAAGCTTCAATGAGAAGGATTAACAAGTCTCAGATGAACAAGCCTGCCTCTGGTTTAAATTTGCTGAATCCAGACTTGTTTTTGAGAGCTCTCGGTGTCTTTGGAAAATGCCTCATAGACTGGCGGCTTGCCTCACCTCTGGGTGTGATTGTGAGCAGCTATACTGACAGCAGAATGAGCTTAGCTTTATGAGGAGATTTTACAAAGATGCTAAACTGTATGATCTTTATAAAGACAATTGAGAAATTCCACTTTAGTCTCAATTCTAAGAAAGGATTATAAGAAAATGATTTGTTTTGATATTTCAAAAACTGTGAATTAGACAAATGTGTAACCTTCCTTACTTACTGCTTATAGTTGAAACACTGAGTCAGATTAATAAATAACTTTTAGGAAAAAAAAACCCATGGGCCTTTATAGGTAGAAAGGAGTATTTTAAAATTAGCTTTATTCCTGGTTTCATTTTCCATTCCTACTGTTGCTTTTCTTTGCTTCTTAGGCTATTTTTCTTTAAGTATCTTCACAAGCTGTCCTTGATCTTTATGGGACAATAAAAGCATGTAGAAATCCATCACATTTTCTCAGTTTGCAAGATCTTATTTGTCGGGTTCACACAGAGAATGCAGTACACTCAGGGGACGGGGTGCTGCTCCCTGGGACTTTGAGATTTTCCACCTGTGACAGGGACATCAGTCTGGCCTTCTGTAATGCAGGCAGAAAGAGGGCTAACTGAATGGAAAAGGGTTCTGAAATTGAAGCTGGCACACTTGACTTATTTCCTAGTTCTGCAGAGAATGAACTCTTAGAGACACAAAAACTATCAGATAAATTATTGCTGGAAACCCTTGTGGAAAAATTGGTGTATGGCTCAATTCTGGTAGCCTCTGCATGCCTATTTATTCCTAGTTCTCTCCAAGACATACATCTGGGGTGAATTATGCCTAATTATCTCTAACAGGATTGGCTCGCGACACCCGCTTCTCTATGAGTCTATCGTATCTGTCACCCGTGGCAAACCGACTGTGTTCTAACCCCTTGTTCGGCTTCCATGCTATGAGCTCAGGACTCTGGAGCCAACGTGACAAATGCGGCTTCTTTGTCCTGTGTGGATGAAAATGGAACCCAAAGCAGGTGACATGTGTGCTCTGCTAATCCGCAGAGCAGACTGTCCTGCCATAGGGACCCATAGTGAGGCAGAAGGCATGGCAAGTGGCAGATACATGATGCCCCAGAGATGCAGCACCCTGACCCCAGTGCTGCGTGAGCTTCAACGTCCTGGCTCCTGTGTTCTTGTTGGGAATCTCCCATGCCTCAGGCAGCCCAGGTGCTGTCTGCCACTCGGAGATCAGTCGTACCTTACGGAATGTTGTTTGAGAAGGAAATGTTCTCCGTGGACTCAAGATTTCAATGCTGGTGACACTGTTTTGGGAGGTCCCAGAAGCTTTAGGGCCGCAGTTAGACTGCGTTTCAGTTCGCTTTAGGAAGTAGGTCACTGGGGCAGGGATAGGGAGGTGAGTCCACTCTTCCTACCTCACCCTCTACTCCTGTCTGCCATGACCCTGCCCTATACTCTGACTACCAGGATTCTGCCCAAAGGCACAGAGAGAGCCAAGTGACTATGGGCTGGCTTCTCTGAAACCATGGGCAACAACAGGTCTTTTTCCTTCAGGATATGTCTGTCAGGCAGTTGTAACCACTGCACTGAGAAGGTAAACCCTAAATAGCAGTGTCCTGTGGAATCACCGAAGACATGCTTAGAGATTTTCCTAACACACACATACACAATGGCTACCACACTTTAACTGACACACACAGGGCCAGCAGGATTCTCTCGATGACTACCACACTTGACTGACACATATGAGCCAGCAGGGTTCCCTTGATGGCTACCACACTTGACTGAGAGTAAGCTGCTGAGGCAGGTGTAAGAGTACATTTGTCCTAAATATTTGACAATGGCCTTTTCAGTGTATTTTGCTGATCACTTGCCCTCAAAAGCCAAGTAAGTTTCCTTACCAAACACTGAAGATTCCCAACATGTGTCCGGAGTTTTGTTTTGTTTTGTTTTGTTTTGTTTTTTATAAATGGTGGAGAGATGTACTACATCGGGTAGTGGAATCATCTTAACCCTTGATCTATGGAGGTGCCTGTATCCAGGAGGGTCAAGATAATTGGTTAGTTTCCTTCACACCCTAACCACCTCTTTCTGTGTAGCAGGTAACTCCTGACCTGTGGTGTCTTAGCTGTGTGTGTGGCTATATTGTTCAGCTTCCCTTATAGCTGAATATAGGCTATGTGACTGAGTTTCAGTCCATGGGATGAGAACGGAAGGCATGTGTGCATTTCTCAAGTTGTGTCTTTAAAAAGCTATGTTTTGCCCTTCATTGCTTCATGGAATGGGTGCGTGAGAGGCAGCTTCAACTAGTGAAGGCATTGTGTGTAACACTCTGTCACCAGGAACAGGAATCCAAACTACATCCTGTGCTATTATTGGTTAAATACTTATATTGGTCAGAAGGATCTAGGGAACAGCTCCAAAAGAGGCCCATATGATTAGTAGGTCTGCTATCTTGTATATCATAGACTTCCACATGAAAGAGTGGTGGATTCCTGCTTTGTTTTTAAGCTACTTTCAGGTTTAGTTTTTTTCAAACTGCTCTCTCCAATACTTCGTGTATAATACAGTGTCCAAAAGCTTTTGTGTAGCATGACATAAGTATGGCATAAGCAACATAGCTTTTGCCTTAGAGGAAGATGCTGTTGAAGTACAGTGGTCAGAGAGCTTCCCGAGTGGGCACGGTTGTCTGGAGAAACATCCTAGAGCACAGAGCTTTTATGGCATCATCTTTTTTTTTTTTTTTTTCCTGGAGCAACTCTAGGCACACCACGGCCCCTCGTGGCTTAGTGTTCACCGAATGAATGGCATGTCTAAAGCAAACCAGGAAGGGCATGCTTAGTAATGTGGGCAGGAATCTAGTACTTAGTGCAAGGAAGTAAGATGTGAAGGCTTTAAGCAACGTGAGCAAAAAGGGGGCTCATCCATATTAACACTTATGAGAGTTAGTGCCTGACACCATGTTTTCTGTGCTTTACACACTAAATCTTCACAAATAACCCATGAAGGTTTTATATAACACCTTAGATAACAGCGAGTCTCAAAAGTCATGGATAAGACTGAGTCTGACCAAAATTCAAACCCAGGTCACCAAATGACACACATGTGACTATACTAGCATGTGTTCCCAACTCCATTATAAAAACCCACAGTTGCAACCAGCTAAATGTGTCTGTTAGTGCATCCTCAGATGGAGTGGTCGGCTGAGGGAAAGGTGGTGGTTATGTTCTACAGATGTTTATGAGTTGAGAAAAATATTATCCTTAAAATGTGATTTACAAGAAGAAGATATTTTATATAAACCTCTTAGGGTAGTTTTATTCTTACTATTATTTTAATATTGAAGATAGGACAGTGTATAAATGTCTGTCAAAGGACTCAGGGCTTCAGTGCGATCTGGAGCAAATTTTCTGTTCCTTGGAACTTGAGGACCAGTTAGAGCTGGGTCTTGGGCAGATCTAATGCACAGTAGGGCTGTGTCAGGAAGAATATGATGGCCTCTGTGTGACAGTAGCCGTTCTGGTTTTCACAAATGGCATGTCCCATTCTCTGACTAGTGACCAGAAGTTTAGGGGTAGAGTCTGGTGAGCAGATCTATACCTGAAAAAAGGAGAGGAAAGCCAGTCAGTCCAGGTGTTGGTCAGCTTTTGGTTCCCTGTTTGTCTCACCACCTTCAGGGTCTCCAGACTACTGATACCTCCCCTTGTGTTCACTGCAGGATTTCCCAAATGGAAATCCTGAGCAGCTTTGTCACAGCTTCTGCCTTCCCCAGGCAATGCCTGGACTTAAGAGCATTTTCACTACACATTGCTCTTAATCTTCCGCATTTCACTTTCATCATTCTCAGCTGCTGGTTGCCCACCTACATGGTTAGAAGATTTAAGCAGGGACCCAAAGGTCATGGGTGGCTACCATTCAATCCCTCTTCATAACGATGGGCCAGATGCTTTCCCACCAAGAACTGAAAAGTATAAGATGGAGGAGCTCTGAGGACCTGCATAAACTGTAGGAAGATCTTAACTGTGCCTTACTGCCAGAGACGCGTCTTCAGCTCAAGCCAATGGAGTAAATATTTCCGAAGGGCAATGTGGTTATGTGGCGAGGGATTAAAAGTTCCCTTCTTGCACGCTCCCCTTGAACAAATGCAGAGCTCATTTCTGGAAAGGACTTCTGTACTCAACCGCTGCTACTTTCCTAAGCCTGGGGACCAGAGGGAATAATCTAGACAGAAATTCATGGTCTTGAACCCAGAACAAATCTTGAAAGACAGGACCTGATCCCTTAAGTCTCCAGAATCACAAGTTCTTCCAAAGAAAGATGCCCTGGAGGCCAGATTGAGAGAAGAGTAAAACATGGAGGTGGTGAACTGGCCCTGGCTGCTGTATGAGTGTGTGCAGTTAGTATATGCACCTGAAAGATTATGCTGCAGGTACCCATTGATTTCCATTGAGAATAAGGTTGGATGCTTTCATATGTAGGGCTACTGAGGGCTGGGTTTTGAAGGGCAGTTAGGAGTTTGCCAGATTAATCAGTGGATGGAAATCCATGTCAAGGAAAGTGCATGAGCAAAGTTGGAAAGCTATAGGCATGCGTGGCAAGAAACGCCAGGAAACAAGGTGAAACCGTGTGGGACTAGATGGGAGATAATATGGAAAGGTATGGCATCTGAGAGCAGAGCCTGTGTGCTTGGCCTGGAGAAAGTGGCAGTGATTCTTAATATTTTTCATGAAAGTGGAAACTCTAAGGCAGCCAGAGTCAGGGGGACAGGTTTATGGCAGTCGGAAACTATGGACCTTAGTTTGAGTATTATCTGAACTAATTATATGGTAGCAGATTCTTTAAAAAGTCAGGAAGGTACCAGGCCATGTGATCCCAAGACCTTCTCTGCTTTTCAGAACAGCAGCGTGGACCTGGAGAGATGGGTCGGTGATCGGTGACAGTTGCTGCTCTTGCAGAAGACCCAGGTTCAGAGATCAGCACCTACATGGTGACCCACACCACCCATAACTCCAGTTTCAGGGGACAGCACCATCTTTTGACCTCCCCCACTCCCAGGCACACATGTGATAGACTTACATATATACAGGCAAATTCCCCACATACACAAAATAAAAATAAGGAACCTCTTGAAAATGTTTAAACGAAGGTCAAGCACAGATAAACAGCACTTTGTAATGGTGCTACCTACAGCCCTTAGGTCAGTGCGCTGCTCCTACAGTGTTAGCAGTGCCCTGAGCCTGGATCATCTTTACAGTTGTGACTTTTTAATTTTTAATTTAATTTAATTTCATTGTCTTACTCTCTAGGAAAACATTGGCCAAGTCAGATTCCTACACAGTTTTACTGGAAAACATTGGTTGTTCTGTTGAAATATATGACCTCAACCCAAAATCACTGAGTGTGTGTGTGTGTGTGCGTGTGTGTGTGTGTGTGTGTGTGAACTCACATTTTACCTTGAAGTCACTCAATGGTTTAAGTTGAGAATCCTTCTGTAGTCTGTCAACACTGTGGCATGTGATTGGGGTGGGGGCGGGATTTCTGAGAAGCTTGGTTTCCTGGGGTAAAGCATTCCTTCCTAGGGTTACGGATAGGGTAAGAAAGTGAGAGTGCGAAGGCCTGGGCTCATGTGGGAGTCTTCCCACTGAGACATAACTGTCTGAGTGTATGCCGCTGAACCGTCCTTCTCTCAGGATAAATCAATCCAGTTCCTTCAGTCTTTTGATGGGGCCTCGGTTCGTTATCTCTGCGATAATTTGGAGGCCTTGCATTTGGTTCCCACTTGGGTGACATTTGAGCAAAACTCGACCTTTTGCCAGCTGACAGGCAGTTAGACTCCAGTCAGCCTTGCTCTCACCCATAGCACTTCTACTTCCTACTTCCGGTATCCTCCTGGGAAAGACGCCAGGCTGAGAGAAGCGCAGCCCTCACCCAGCCCTTCCCCAAAGAGTGGTGGTGACTACGAGTCCTGTGAGCAGCCACCCTGGGGCAGCACTTGGCAAGGTGCTGCCAAGAAGCGACTCGCGACCCTGCTGTTTTCTCATCTAGGATGAGGGTCCCCAAAGAGCGAAGTGGGTGAGGGGTGTCTCTTGGTAGCAAATCCATCTGTAGCAATTTAAGACTTAGCAATGGGGAGAATGACTCTATACAGATTCCTGAGGGTCCAGAATTGACACCCGCTGCCAAGCATTCCCTGTAAATGTGTAATTAATGCAAAACCAATGCAAGGCTGGACTTCCACTGCTGGGCAGACACTTCAACTGGAACAGAACCCAAACAGCAATCGGTGAACTCTATTGTTTAGCCCAATGTGGCCCACAGCTGCTGAACAATAAAAGAATCCCAGCGAGTTTCTCTGCTGCACAACATAGGCTCCTGCTTGTTTACTATTTTCAGCACACATCCAAGTATATGCTATGGATCAGTTCTATTTATAGGGACTTTATTATGTGTTATCCCCATTGAGACCATCTGTGATGGCTACAGTGTATCTAAGTCTACCCTGGTGTCTGGTGTCTCTCACAAGGTTATTGGAGTCCCACAAATGTCAAAACAGGCAGAAAGCATTTGTCTGGTGGTAGCCCAAGATCCTGTGAGCAGTGTCTAGGGAGCAGCCTGCTGTTCAGATGGAGCACTGTAGCCTTCCCAGGCACTGCATGCCACGCTAAGGAGCTGCCGCTTTTGCCAAATGCTTTCTTAAACTCCTCTTGATGTCCAGTTTTCATTCTTAATCTTATAAAGATGCAGGATTGCCAGGGAGACTCTTGCCATCCTCCCAGAACGTTTATCACACTGAGATGGTATGTGGTGGCAATAGTGTGCGTGGTGGCAGTACTGTGTGTATGCCGGTACTAGGCATGTGCAGGTACTGTGTGTGTGCCGGTACTAGGCATGTGCAGGTACTGTGTGTGTGCCGGTACTAGGCATGTGCAGGTACTGTGTGTGTGCCGGTACTAGGCATGTGCATGTACTGTGTGTGTGCCGGTACTGCTGGAATGGGGCTCAGAAATGGAACTTTCCACAGTAAAAAGCAGAGAAACTCCTGACATTTGCTATCTCTGAGTCTTAGAACCACATACTGTGAGAATCTGTCATATAGATGCCTAGGGGCCTCACAAACTTGGTTGCTTGGCAGATTTTGATCTTCAAGGAAAATGTCAGGTTGGATTTTACTTGAAAATTTCAGACAAGAAGATTAAACTTGGAAGTTTTTTTTTAACTTGTGTATTAATATCTTTAAACTGTATCCCAAAATTTTGACTTTTGTTGTTACACTGTTATCAAGGTTCCTGTGACCATACTTTGTGACTTGCCAGTTCAGTTGTCATGTTTCAGGTACTGTCTCCTATAATGATTTCAATCATGCTTGAAATACAAGGAACTAGTAAATCTTCACCATAATAAATTCTTGGCCTGAGACATTTAGTCATCTTGTTGAACTCAAATCTAGCCCTATTAAAGATCTTTTAATACAGTCCCTGGGATTTCCCATTCCTCTCTTCCCTGAAAACATGACATAAAAAACCCAAGCCTTTGAAATATGTGTCTGAGTAAGGAAGATAGGAATGACTCCTGTGGCTCTGTGCAGAAATGGAGGGTCAGTGTGACTCACAGCACTGTATCTCGGGTCGCTGATTTGGTTGGATTTTTTAAAAATAAAGAGCACATGCTTGGGGGTGCTCCCTTAGGACAGCTATGGTGAAACACTTCAGGATGGGGGCTTGCAGAAATGTTCATGGGCACATTGTCATCTTTTCTCAAGGGATACTTGATCCAACGTGTTTACACTCATTCAAGTCACTCTTCTGGCTGGTACAGGAGCTGGTTTGACAGCACCTTTTCTTTCTCCCAGCTCCCCAAACTAGCAATACAATAAACTATATCAGTAAGGAGGTGATTCCCACCACCCCCTGCTTTCTACAGCTTCTCCTCTTTTAAAAAGGAGTATTAAGACAGCAGGCAGGAGAAAGAATTTTAGTCCTTGACTTTGTCCCATCAATGTGCTGAATTAATTTAATTAATTCTTTTTCTACTCAAAGGAGAAAGTATTTACTAATGGTTGCTATAGTTGTCGCTTCCATTCATTGTCTGGTAACCAAACTGGTTTTCTCATAACATATTTTGCCCTCCCTTCTCCTATAAACATCTCAAGAAACTCTATTTTCAGATGCTATAATAAAATGTAAGTTATTACCACAAATACCACAGCGTTCTACACAAGGGATATAAAAATGATCTTTTTCTAGCCTGTGATATGCTGAATGCTGAAGGATTTCACTGCAGAGTGACAGCATCTGTGGGGCTGAGCATCAGTCAAGTAGAGGAACTACAGACATTTGTAGGTAATCATAGAAGTGTGTGTGTGTGTGTGTGTGTGTGTGTGTGTGTGTGTGTGTGTGTGTGTCTGTGTGCATGCGCACACACACACGCACTTGTGGTCATCCTTTGGTATGTATAAAAATCTTGTGCCAACATACCTATTGAGTTCCACAATTCATAAGTTTCATAGGAAATGGGCAAGTATTTATATACAATGTAAGCATGTTCTTGCATACACATAAAAGCCACAGCAAAGGCTACTTATAATACCCCAAACAATTTTTCTATGAAAAAAAATTTGTCATATTGTTTAGGGAATAATTATAAGCAAAAAGTACGCACATGTTGAGGACAAATGTGATTAGAAACTTTATTGATTGAATATATGAATGTGGAACTTGTAGATGCTGAGCGATGACTAAATAGACAGACAGGTAGCTAGATAGACTGAGATCATATATGATTGATGATAGATAACTAGATAGATGATACATGAATAGATGTATGGTGATAGACAGACAGACAGACAGACAGACAGACAGACAGACAGGTGATATGTAGATAGGTAGAAAGGATAGAAGAGACAGACAAAGATACATATAAAATGACTGAAAGCTGAAATTTTTACTAGAGATCCGGGCGTGAATAAATACTGTAGTCTTGAAGCAAAGTTGCCTTTTCTCTGACAACTTTGTTTTGATTCTTAAGAATAATTCTAAGGTAAATTCTTGTCCATTTGCCAGACAAGTATTTATTCAACTGAAGGTAAATTCTTGTATGTAAAGTCAACTGATGTGAGCTACATCTACAAAACACCTTACTTGCAGCACTGAAATGCGTGTTTGATTAAAAGCTGGTGCCATATTGGCAAGTTGACTGATAACATTCACCATTCTGGCCAAAGCAGAATGTGGATTCAGCTGATACTATTTCCAGCTCCTGGGTCTTTTCACAAGCTGTGATTATTACCCGGAAGGCCCTCTCTCATATCATACCGTATTTCTTACTTTCTCTTTCAATTCCACCCTCTAAGCAAAGAATGCACTGTGGATATGGTGAAACGTTGGACATTCCAAGAACTACTCAGAGGGGAAGCAGCAGGACTTCATGGTGATGTGTTTGGAAGGAGAGAGAGGGAGGAAAATACTGTGTAGATCCCAATACTCTGCCTTGTGTGAAGTGATGAGTATTGTTATTTACTGGTGGGGAAAAAAGCAGAAGAAATAGATTTGACAGAAAATATCACTATTTAGACACACTGATTTGGACAAATTGTAATGAGCTGTCTGTGAGGCAGAAGTGAAGACATATAAGAAAAATAAAGCTTAGGAATAATCTGAGTCTCAGATGCCTGCACATGTGGGTCTAGGATGTGGTCCTATGTAAGTGGTGGTTAAAGCCATGGAAACAAAATAAGGTATCCACGAAATTCAAAGAATGTTGGTTAGAATCATGGGAAAAAAATGCCAACACAGAAGAGTGGACAGAGGGAAGAAGATGTTTAGAAAGAGAACAAGAAAGACTGATGAAAGAAATAGAAGGAAAATGCAGTGCTTTGAAACAAGGCAGGGCATGGAGCATCTATAGCAAACAAAATGATGTCAGAAGTTCTTTCCCTTGGACCTGGCACCTTTGTTGCTGGTGAGCTTTGTAGACTAATTGAGTGGAATGGCAAATGTGGGAGCTGGAGTACATTGGGCTGAAGACTGACAAGAAATAAAGTGGATGTAGCAAATACTGGCACACTGTCTATTGACCAGCATGTGTGTTAGCGGGAGTAGATGAGTTGCTTGACTTCATCAGTCTGGATCTAATCAGAAGGTTGAAACTATAGAATGATTTAACATGGTATATAATGTATAGGCTTATACTTGTTAAACTGTGGTGGTAAAGGATATAAGATTTGTGTGTGTGAGTTGAGTGGAGAGTGGAGTCTGACTTTCACACAAACTCTGGTGCCCCATATTTGACCATGTCCCCTGGATGGGGAGGCCTGGTGGCACTCAGAGGAAGAATAGCAGGCCAGCAAAAAGAGTCTTGATGCCCTATGAGCATATACAGGGGGAGGAGGTCCCCCTCAGTCACAGTCATAGGGGAGGGGAGTAAGGGGAAAATGGGAGGGAGGGAGGAATGGGAGGATACAAGGGATAGGATAACAATTGAGATGTAATATGAATAAATTAATAAAACATATTTTAAAATATATATATGTGTGTGTGTGTGTGTGTGTGTGTGTGTGTGTGTGTGTTATTCTAAAGCAGAAGAATGACAGACTTGGAAGAGAGACCTGTTACCAAATTTGAAATTTGAATTTCCTGCGCATTATGTAGTTGGACCCAATGGATGGTAAAGATCTTTGCTGGTTTGCTCTAGAGTTGGTCTGCAGTGACAGTCAAGGATGGCAAGTCATAGGGTCAGTGCACGAGCATGCAGTGTGAACTGGGTCCCAGTGCTGCAGGAAGGCCCAGGAGTGAGGCGAAGTTAGGAGGAAATATTATCAAGAGGACTGTGAAAGACCCACCCGAGGAGGAGAGTGGGTGCAACCAATCTAATGCCACTGAAAAGCTCGGAGCACACTTCTTCTATATGAAAGAACTGTAAGTATTGCTTTTATTTCCTCAGAAGAGGGGATGAGATGAGAGCCATACCCAAGCTTTCCATGGCTTGGGCTGAGCTCGGAGAATTTCTATCTAACTATCCCTAGGCCTAGGCCTGCCTGGAAGCCCCTAGCCTCTGTATAATCTAATCTTCTACAAGCTCATAAACATGCCCACATTTTCTCTGTTCTGCCAATAAAACTCAAACCAGCCAATGATGAGTGATATGGAGAAGAGGGTGGGATATCCTGGACCAGCAAGAGGTGGAGAGAGATGAGAAGAAGTAGGAGACTGAGCCATGAGGAGAGGACCAGGAAGCATCAGGAGGAATGAACTGGAACTTGGAGATGATGAAAAAGCAAGTGTTACTGGGACTCTTGAATAGGAGAAGCTAGACTCGCTTGGAGGTTTAGGATGGAGTAATTATTGTTCAGTATTGTGCTCTAGGCTCATTAAATAACCCTTAGTCTCTCCATGTGGTTATGAGAATACAGCTGCTGCATTGCTAATAACATGAATCAATATTAATCATTAACAATCATTCTACAGTAATTGGACCTAGAGCTTCCTGGCTCAGTTAGATTGGCTGAGCAGCAAGCTCCTGGGATGTGCTTGCCACTGCCTGTGGCCCCAGCTATGGTGCTATCCTGCTGCGATGACTTCAAGTGATGCTAGAGGCCTAAGTCAGCTTCTCATGCTTATACAGAAAACATTCTATCGGCTGAGCCACTATCCTGGCATAACAGCCTACTTACTGGGTGTATTAAATTTTATTTCTTCCTCTATCATTGGAATGAACTTTTTAAAGAATCATCAAGTTCTAAAAGTTCAGGCAAATATGATGTGTGGCCATGATCATGTCTGATCATTCATTTTTGTGACAAAGTACAATATATATGTGTGTATGTATATATATTCTAATATAGATTAGATAAATCTAGTATCAGAATCATAGCTAATCATAGAGAATTTTCTCAGCATACAGACTGCACTCAGCGTATCTTCGGTGACATCATAGTGGAATGCCTTTTGTCCACGAGGGAGGCATACTAATGTGATGTTTCTTTGACTCAGCATCAAAGAAAACTCTTTCATGCATTTATCTGGTCTGTTATAAATCAGGAGAGTAAGAAGATAAGGGAGCTCAGTGTTGTTAGCATTCACTCTTTCCTCTAACGGCTATATATCTAGAGACCACTCTACTGTCAGTAAGCCAGCCCCAAGGAGAATGAAGTTTCTCACAGAGCGCCAAGCGCAAGGCAGGGAGAGGGAAGTGAGGGGGTCTGAAGAACTCAAAGCTGACCCAGGAAATCACTGGTGAGATCTCCCACTATCCCAGTCTATGCTCCACAGGCCTAGGGATAATCTCGCCATTTGGAGTGGTGTCATGTCTGCAGCTTGAGTTCAGTGGCCTTACCTCTAAAGGACAGAGCAACGCAGGGCAACAGGACCAAGTCAGTGATTGTACGCTACCACTGTAGCCAGCACTATGTTTGAGGTAAGTTGGAAAGGAGATGGGCTGGCACCAGCTGCCCAGAGACACTGCAAGTTTTAAATAGTGGAAGTATTTGCACATCAAAAATTAGCACCTTGGTGAGGTTGGGGATTTAGCTCAGTGGTAGAGCACTTGCCTAGCAAGCACAGGGTCCTGGGTTTGGTCCTCAGCTCTGGGAGAAAAAAAAAAGACAAAATAAAAATTAGCACCTTGGCATTACACCACAGAAAAGCTACAAACAGAGACACCCTGACCCCAATCTAGATGTTAAACATGTCTTACAACTGTTTCACACACACACACTCACATACACACACACACACACACACACACACACACACAACTTAATTTTTTTTCAGTTTTTGTTAGAGAGAAAATATCTTGGAGCAACGGTTCTCTTGTCTGCAAGAGATTAATTATAACAAGATCTCAGGTAATAGCTGGCGCAGTCTCTCTTTAACTTCCCTGGTGCTATTAGTTCAAACCAGAAAGTGGGCTATTTCAGAGAAGCCTCAGGGTCATCTTCCTACATCTATCATCATTTCTTTTAGAAAGACAGTGACAATTCTTCCTGGAAGCTTAACTATACTGCTTTAATGAAATGATGACATCATGGAAGTAGTTTTTCCTCTGAGGATATATACTCCTATTAACACACGAAATAAAATACTTTTTACCTTCTTCAATAATAAATACCTATACTATTGACAACTGAAGGGAAAGGAGAGATAGGTGGGTTTGAACCACTAAAGATAATTGATGTTCCATGCACTAATAATACCATTCTGTATGACCACTGGGTTATTACAATGATGCTGTCTGTGATGTTCACTCAAGGAAATGGAATTCGGGTGAACTTGTAAGGTTGAGATGAGGACAGGGGCACGGCTTGAAATAAGGCACATGGTACTATTAGTCATGGATGCTAAGAGTGGTGGGGGAAACATGAGCTGTGAGGAGGAAGGCACAAAACTAGAAGAAAGCAGTGCTGGCTGTGGAGTTGACATTATTTTGTCTTGAGGAAGCCTATCTTGTCTGGCCTTATGCTTGTTACAAAACTGGAGAGTTGACAGATTACACTTTGCAACTGATGGACTGTTTGGAATGCACCAAAAAAGCATTGATGTCAAACAGCTGTTTGTGATTTCCAATGCCAGCGTCAAGGAGGCCAAAGAAAATTAAGACGTCCTGGCATAAAACAAAGGCATCGTTGTAATCATCAAGATGCTTTTTACGCGTTGTCTTAAGATCATTGTGTAATTGTCTGACCCTCTTGACAAGTTCTTCTCTGCCTCTGGGCCAGTTCTTTTGGGAAATTAGACATACATAATCCCGTATTGAAAGATGACAGTTACAAATCAACAGCCAGTCATGGCATTGGTGCTGAAAGGAGTACCTGCCCACTAGTCCTGTCTACTGATTTATCAGTGCCTTCCTGCTTATTATAAAACTTATACCCGCTCTGGAACGCACACCTTCCCACAAACATCGGCAGCATTCCTGCATGGAGGTGTGTATTTGTCCTTCTCTGCGGTAGCACTTTTTACCCCCGCTCTTTCCTCCTTCACCCAGTACTTTTAAAAAAAATTTTTTTTATTAATTTATTATTGTTACATCTCAATGGTTATCCCATCCCTTATATCCTCCCATTCTTCCCTCCCTCCCATTTTCCCCTTATTCCCCTCCCCTATGACTGTTCCTGAGGGGGATTTCCTCCCTCTGTATATGCTCATAGGGTATCAAGTCTCTTCTTGGTAACCTGCTATCCTTCCTCTGAGTGCCACCAGGAAACTGGGACAGAGGGGAGGAAATCCTATTGGGACTCTAGATGAGAAAAACATGGGAGAATAGCAAAGTAGAAGGATCCAGAGGGTCCTAGAAACCTACAAGTAGAACAATATGATAGGCAGATTTGGACCCAGGGGTCCCGCTCAAACTAAGGCACCAGCCAAGGACAATACAGGCGGTAAACTTTAAACCCCTACCCAGATCTAGCCAATGGTCAGAACATTCGCCCAGTACTTTTACAGTCTCACAGCAGCTGCCCTCTGACACCATCACTTGATTCCTAAGAAGGCTCGCTGAATTCTGAGCTATTTGTTGATGACACTCTTCATGTTGTCTAAACATTTCTAGATGTTTCTGAAACATCTGAGCAATTAAAGTACTTGTGGCTGGCTTCATTGATAATTGTTATTGCTGACTATAAACCCTTTTGGGGAACAATGATTCTGGAATAAATTAAAAGTAGCAGAGTATAAAAAAATTCTTGGTCAAACCAACCTTGGTCAAACCAACCTAGTCAGATTTTCCTTGCTGTCTGAAGTTTAAATTCTTGATTAATTAGAGCTCAGATGGAAATTTAAACTCAAAACCAGATGAACTGGTTAAGTACTATCTCCTGTAGCATACAAACCATATTTGAGACTTTTATTTTTACTTTAGCTTCCTGGTGTCTTTAAGAGGATCTGATAGTTTCCTTTAAGGCTACAGAAAACCTTAAAGACATTATCTATAAAACCACATGAAAAATATTCCTCTATTGCATTAGGTTTGAACCCAAAGTATTTGAACTTTAAGCCTTAACATTTAGGAGAAAAACAAGGTATTTCATATTTTAATCATCCCTTTAATTTAAGTAGGTAAGTATCATGAAGCTCCTTGCAGACATTTTTGGAGTCTAAATCAATAAGCCATGACATGCATCTTCACAATTGGCTCAGACTTCTGCAAGCTACCTCTGGATTATCCAGTGAGGAGGAGTCATGCTGGAAATGGTGACTGTATTTGGGATGAATAAAGGAAACATTTTTCCTAATCAGGAGAGGAAAGACACACACACACACACACACACACACACACACACACACACACACACACACACACACACACACACACACACACATTTTTCCCTGGCTAAAAGTAGAAGGAAAATAAAAGCTGAATTGGCCAAATTCATGTTCAAAGCCTAAGATCCAAGGGGGCTGGGTTTTGACTCAGGTGAAATGTATCAGCCATGCTCTTTGTTCTGCAGTGTTGGGTTCCTTCAACAGCGAGCAGGTCTGTAGAGGCCGCCTTAAGGCTATCCTCAGGGAATGCAGCACTGCGGAATATTGGGAAGTTGCTTGATATCTGCTGTGGAAAAGCCATGCTGGCTCGTTAATTCCATTATTTATGTATTTAGTCACTTAGCTTTCAAGACATAGTCTTGCTATGTCTGCTGGCCTGGCCTTGAGCTTGGGATGCCCCTGCCTTTGTGACCCACAATGCTGGGACTACAGGCATGAACCAGCAGATCCTCACGCTGTGTAACTTTCATACACTGAGTTCTTTCATACTGCCGATTTTGTATCCCCTTAGCCATGCAATACTATGCCTGTAGAGAAATTCTCTTTTGCAATCTGGGATATATTTTCACAACTCCCCCCCACCACCACCACTCCTCTCCAATTTCTCCTCCTGATCATCCACAACTACCTGAGGTCACTTTCATTCTTTCAACTGGGTTTTCTGGTGTCAGGAACCGTTGGTCTAAGCCCTGCTTTAGGGGTGCCTGTAAAACTGCAGGAAGGGCTGAGGAAAGTGGAAAGGTTGGGGAATGGTCCTGCTAACTTTGCTATTAGTTCTAATGAGTCACCCTCATAAAAATGCAGTTCTCACTCGTTTTGCTTTTCATAGTCACTAGAGATAGAGCAGGATTTGTGGCTGGTATTTTTAGACCTGAATAATTTTGGTTGCATTGGTATCAAATGCGTAATGAATACATATATTGACCTCTTGTGATAATTAAGAAACTTCCAGATCCCAGAAAAGGGAAATTTTTTTTCTGAAACCAGAGCACCTTTACTTTATTTTCTATGCCACAATAATGGCCATTGTTAACAGTTATGGAAGGCTTCTAATGTTCTAATATATGGGAAAATATCTCTTCGTTTTTATGAAAAAAAAATTATACATGAGTTGTCAAGGCCCCAAAACTTGGGAAACGCTCCAGCTGGTAGTTCAGGAAAGCGAGTCTCCCTTCTCTGTAAAGAAACAGACAGTGACTAGTTCAGCCTCCCCCTTTGCTTCCACCACAACCACCCAGCTATGTGGCCATCATGCCAAACTCTGTAGACGGTGTCTTCCATAAGGCTTCTTATACAAACGCCTGTGGCTCATATTTAGCTCAAAGTGCTTTGCCAATTCCTGGTCCGAAGCAGAAGTTTAGTAAGTATGAGCCCTAGATAGACTAGCAGTCTCACCAGGGGCTTTACTGTGAGTGCTTGTCTTGCACCTCCCACCCCAGGACTGAATCCATAAATATAAGTATAAATGTGTGTGTGTGTGTGTTTGTGTGAACATTTGCCACAGCACATGGGTGGAGTCACTGTGTGTGTGTGTGTGTGTGTGTGTGTGAGAACATTCACCACAGCACATGGGTGGAGTCACTGTGTGTGTGTGTGTGTGTGTGTGTGTGTGTGTGTGTGTGTGAGAACATTCACCACAGCACATGGGTGGAGTCACTGTGTGTGTGTGTGTGTGTGTGTGAACATTCGCCACAGCACATGGGTGGAGTCACTGTGTGTGTGTGTGTGTGTGTGTGTGTGTGTGTGAGAACATTCACCACAGCACATGGGTGGAGTCACTGTGTGTGTGTGTGTGTGTGTGTGTGTGAGAACATTCGCCACAGCACATGGATGGAGTCACTGTGTGTGTGTGTGTGTGTGTGTGTGTGTGTGTGAGAACATTCACCACAGCACATGGGTGGAGTCACTGTGTGTGTGTGTGTGTGTGTGTGTGTGTGTGTGTGAGAACATTCGCCACAGCACATGGGTGGAGTCACTGTGTGTGTGTGTGTGTGTGTGAGAACATTCACCACAGCACATGGGTGGAGTCACTGTGTGTGTGTGTGTGTGTGTGTGTGTGTGTGTGTGAACATTCGCCACAGCACATGGACGGAACCTGAAAACTTGATGCAGGAGTTCTGTTCTCTCTTTGTACCATATGGGTCCCAGGAATCAAATTCATGTTGTCTGGCTTGACAGCAAGCGCCTTGACCTACTGAACCATCTTGCTTGCCTTGTTTTTTATTTTTGTTTTAAATAAATTTTCAAGATTATAACATAATTATGTCATTTCCCCCTTACTTTTCTTCCCTCCAAACCCTTCGATGTACCCTGCCCTTTTCTTCAGTGTGTGTGTGTGTGTGTGTGTGTGTGTGTGTGTGTGTATGTGCATGTGTGTGTGTGTGTGTGTGTGTGTGTGTGTGTGTGTGTGTGTGTGTGTGTGTGTGTGTGTGTGTTTAAATGTAGAGATACTTCTCTGTCCATAATGTTACTTGTATGGATGCGTTCAGGGCTGACCATTTAGCATTACGTAACTGATTGGTATGATCTTCTGTTTCTATTTCAGGAAGTCCTTTATGTACTTTTCACTCATGCCCGGGAACTACTGATCTAATAAGCAGAACCAGTGTTTACTGAGTAGCTTTGTTTCATTTGCTTCTAGTACTTCTTCTTGTTAATCCTTACAACTCTTTCAACTCAAGAGTTTTCCTGCTTTACAGTTGAGGCAACCAAAATGGAGGGAGGTTAAAAAGATCCGCCAAGGAGCAAACTCCTGTGTCCAGTGGATCTGTGCTTTAAACCATGGCTTCCTGATTCTAGAATATACTCAGCTAGCATATGTCAAAAGAGTCTTAGCTAACCATCTATCAGCCTCCCTGGCTGCTGCTGGTTTTTCCATGGGAGGAATTAAGACCTGGTAGGTTGGGTAGATATTGGGGGTTGGTCTGGTCCTCTGTATATTCAGATGCTAAAATCTGGCCCCAAGGTCTGGTTGCAGAACAGAGGAGTGCATTCTCGCATGTACCAGACAATGTTGTGTAAACTTGGGCTCCCCAATTATCTCTTATTGGTTAATTAAGAAAAGCTGTGTAGCGTGTAACCCGGCAGAAGAGAGGTAGGCGAGGCTGTGGTTCCTGGGCTTGGGGTCTCAGGTAGAGAATGGAGAGAGGAGGAGGAAGATGGAGAGAAAGAACTGGCCTGATGGAGCAGATCCAACCCAGATAGGACGATATTGGCAAATAACACAGGCAAGGTGACTAAGAAGTAGCTAGTCTAGCTTATAAAATCAGTATAAATCATACCTGCCCAGTTGTTCTGCTTAAGTTTGTTAAATAAATCAATAGGTCTCTGTCTCAATTATTCAGGAGCTAGCTGGGTTAGAAAAATTTGCCAAATTAATACATTTTTTTACAATAGATAGATTTGCTTCAAATCCCTAATCATTTCTCTCAATACAGTGATCTTCCCTAAGCACCACAGCATAACTGCAAAGAACAGAAACCTGCCAGGGTTGCAATAGAAGGTGATTATAGCCACACAGGCCGTTCATAGAGCTGCCTCCCCCAGTGAAAATCCCCCTCATCCAACAAGAAACCCAACAGGTTCCCAAAGGTTAAGGCAGATCCTGGATTGTCCTTGTCATTGAACCAGAGCTCAAATCTGAACACGCCACTGTTGCTTCACCCAGCCTCCCCTAGTTCCAGGCTATGCAGGCAGCCAGGTGATCTCAAGTGTGTGCTAACAATTCAACATGGAAAGCTGAAAGATCTTTACTGTGCTTCCATTGATACAATTACTGTCTACTTGGTATATTTTAGCTTCAAACAAGCCTTTTAAAAACAAGTCAGATTAGACCTACCCATTACACAGGGGTGAGAAATAAAAGGTAAAATAAATACAACTGAATTTGAAGAAAAAAAAAAAGCTAATTATCTGAGCCCTGTAACTTACAATCTCCCTGTTCCCCTCTGTTCTGCTAGTCACCCCAATCCTAGATGCCCTGCTACTTAATAGGTTTGGTGTGTGTTCATAATTTTTGAGGCACCTCTCCTGTGCCTATCCTCCTTAGTAGAATATAGGATCCTCCAAGAACACTGTATGCTTTCTGTTGTAAGGGCTTATGTTTATATTTTGATTTTACTTCCAGATGAGATGTGTTTGTATAAAATACAGTGAAATTAACTCCAGAAATGTGAATTTAAAAAAAACATGGAATGTGAGTGGATTTGAGTTAACACTTCATAATTTGACATTTGGCAGTGTAATACAAGGTCATTCTGTTAGGGTGCCTCTGCGTTCCCCTAAGTTCAGTGTTCTCCCATACATAGCACTTCTAAGTCCCAGCCAGAGGCCCACAAAGCATTATTCTCTTCCATGTAATGGTTTCCTGCACAGTGAATTAAAAAAATTTAGTCTCCTGGAAAAGATTATCGAGATGTTCCACTGTGCTCCATTGTAGCTCACACCCCTCTGGTCATCACGCTGCTGAGACAGCCCCTCCATGAAACACTTCCTCCCATGTTCGGTCCTCCATGCTTTATAAAACTCCAATAGAAACTGAAGGGTCGAGTTCCTGCTCACAAACCATACTAGAAATCCAACTAAAGTTATTTTTAAAGGCTTCCCTTGCAATGAGCTTGAAAAATGGACAGGGGAAAAAAAGATAGCCCCCTTCTTCTTAAATTCACTTAGTTTCCCAGAGATGCCATAGGAAACACTTAAGCTGTGCAGCTTGAAACAACAGAGGCACTTTCCGTTGTCATTCTGGCGAGTGAAGATTGGAATGAAGGTGCTGGCAGGACCACACGCTCTCTCTGTGCCAGCTGTGAGAAGCATCCTTCCTGTCTTATCTGCACACCTGCACCTGCACACCTGCACACCTGCACTCGGTGTTCTGTCCCCTCCTTGGCTTGTGGCTGTCCCTGTCTAGGCTCTGCCTCTCCCCTCACAACCATCTTTCCTTGTGTCTCTGAATTTGAATCTCTCCCTCTCTGCTTGCTGTATTCCCCCCTTTTCATTCTTCCTAACCTGATTATACCTGCAAAGGCTTTCTTCCCAGATAAGGTCACACTTGTAGGAACCATTATCCTGAATTGTTCCACCTTTCTCTAATCTTGAAGCCAAGACATAGTACTGCCCTGTTTGTCCTCATGTCACCTTGATTTGTTAATATTAATACACATTACTAAGCATCTATTTCCTTCTGTAGCTGGGATCCCAGACAGTGTGAATCACTGTGGACGGCGGCCTCAAGTTTTTAGTGTCCTTAGCTGCCAGCTGCCTAGTAGGAATGCTGGAAGCTGGATACAAGCAAGGAGCTGCCCTGCAATTATATAGACAGTCACAAGATATAATTTCTATTTGCCAGTGGCTATTCCTGAACGACTGACTACCCAAAGAGTTTAAATTTTTTTTCTCCTCAATCGTCTTTTATTCTATGACTGGTAAGGCTGAAAATTACAACACAATCATGATATTTCACATTTGTATGACAGTAGGTTTTTGTTTTAGCTCCTTAACCCATGGGAACACCCAAATTTATTCATTGTTCATGTTCTTCTATGTCTGTCCTATTTGTGGTCTGTCTTTGGAGTCGTATTTTGCTCAGAACACTGTGTGTGGTACCGGACTAGGTATGTGCTACTGTAGCCAGGATATATAATAAGTCATGGAAGGAGAGAAATAGTTGCACAGTCTGATTAAGAATCTATGGTTTGGTTCCTCGTTTTTAAAAAGGGAACGGGTGGGAGGTCTGGCATGGTGGGTGCACACCGCTGTGCCACCACTACAAAGTCGGAGGCAAGAGAATCTTTCTAAAAAAAAAAAATATCAGACCCTTGTGACTGCTCAGGGCTTTGCATACAATACTAGCAGAGGGCCGACAAAGAAATGCAATATTTAATAAAATGTTAATATGAATCAACCTGAGTGCTCACGTTAGTTTTAACAAAACTATATGCTGTAAGAGAACAGCAATTATAATATGTTAAATGAATTAAGGAAATATGTGAAGATAATTAAAGGAAAATGAAATCTTACTGAACAAGAAGCTATGGTGTGTGAGCATAGAATTAACTGCAACAAGAAGGCAAGCGGAAACCCTAGAATAAAACAGTAATTATAACTAAAAATTCAAAATCAGTTTGGCTCATCATAAAAGTAGGGATTACAAGGAAGAGCTGCTGATGTTAAAGAAAAACCTACCATCATCTGAAGGACAGACAGAAAGAGTCAAGTGGAAGTCTTCTAATCTGAAGATCGGAGAAAAGGAAGAGTTCCAGTCTGAAAAATATAATTTATAGAAAGATAAACAGAGCCTTGGGTCCTGTGGAACAACATCTAATGGGCTAATAAACAAGTAAGCAATAGATTTTAAATCTAAAGAGAAAGACTGGGAAGGTGGATCAGCTATGACAGCACTTGCCACCCAAATGTGATGACCAAAGTTGGATTCTCAGAACCTGCATAAATACAGGCAGGTATACTGCTCTGCCTGTAATTCCAGGCAGACAAGATTGAGCCAAGATCCCAGAATCAAGTTGGTTAGCAAGCTTGACAATATCAGTGAGCTCAGGGTTTGATTGATAGACCCTGTATCAATGAATAAGATGGCAGAACTATTAAGAATGAGTCTACATACATTTACACACAGGTGCAATGCACCCACACACATGCAAACATGGACACATACGAGAAAATTGAAAAAGAAAAAAGTAATAACGTTAAAAGATCAAATGTATAAAGGAATGTATTTGCATATGCACATATCTAAAGATATAATAATGAGATGTTTCCTGAATCTGTTTAAAAACAGTGACTGATATTCAAAGTACCAAAATAATTAATATAAAGAGAAAACCCAGTAAGAGCCCAGTTTTGAAATTCAACTAAAGAAGAAATCTGAAAGAAAAGGAGGAAAGACACACTAAGTATAGGAGAGTAATAACACAGGTTTTCATCAGAATCCATTGAGGTCAGAAGACAATGGAAATATCTGTGAAGTGCTAAAAAAAATAAAAAAAATTAAAAAAAAGAAAAGAAATGGGGAAATGGCTTCTGGAAACAGCTTTTACAAACTCTTACAGTGATGACCTATACAATAAGAAATGATAGATCAACCACAATCATAGCTTCTCTTACAATAGTTTCAACCTGGGAACAGCCCATGGCCTTTACCAGGTAGCTGAATAAATGCACTGCGGTGCGCTTATGCAGTGAGTAGCTCTAACAGAATAGGGAAGTCTCGAAACCAACCAAGTGAAAAGGGCGCAGAGGAAAAGACCAAGTTCCTATAGTTCCACTGGCAGGAAATTTCAGAGAAGATGGAACTTCGGGTACAGAGCAAGAGACAAAACAGCAGCCTCCTGCGGCATTGGTGGAATGTGTGTGGGGGGGGGGAGTCTGGGCGACTGCGTGTGGATGTGAGCTTCCCTCCAAGTGGGTAGAAATAGCCCATGTTTTGTTTGGAATGGTGATTTCATGGTCATATGCATTTATCAGAATAATCACATATAACCCTTAAGGTGGAGCATTTTACAGAGGTGTTTATGGAATCCCTCCTCCTCTTCTTGCCAAGCTCTTAATCCTGGCCAAGATCTAGGATGTCATTCTAATACCACAATGCCCCTTGATGCTGCTTGCAACCATTTCTTAAATTTTGTATTTTAACAGTCATTAATTATCCTCTTCATCAAGAAGAAACTTCTGGGAACAAATGTTAATAAAACTACCCTGTACTTGATAATTTTCCCCATAACGTCCCATGTACTGGGACCATCTGGTTTACCTCCCAGCAAGAGAAACACCTGGAGAAGTTGTCAGAGTCAAGGGCCCTGCCCCCCAACACAACTTTTATCTACATAATGTAGAGACTAGAGAAATTTATGAGTAATTAAAATATGATAATATTATTTCAAAGAATTGGCTTTAGTATTTTGTCATCGTTTATTTCAATTATTTGGCCACTCTTAAGCAAACTGATGATTTCTAGGAAATTCATAAACATTGTCTGTATTACATCATTTTCTCCTAATCATTTTGAGCTAAATGTTTCATATTTGATTTGGACAAAAAAAGCCCAGTTCGCCCAAATGTAGATAATAACGTCTGGGAATCAAGTATTAATGTATTTCCCATAATTCATTTACTCAAGATTTTGATGCTTATTTTTAAAATTCACATGCACATATTCACACAAACACACACATGCACACACACATAGTTGAGAATATTTATGTAATTATCTATTGTAACGATTTTGGTACTTGAAAACTTGTTTTAACATTAACTTACATACTCAATTATGTTTTTGAAAAATAAAATTCATTTAAAATATTTCACAAGAGGCTCGATTCAAATAAGTACTTGTTGGAGGGACAACTAGGTAGAATAAAATGCTAAATAAGATGCTAAAAAGAGAACAGGTTAATATCAATTGCCAGGATCAATTTAAGAATAAGAGAAATCCTCGAGAAAGGACAAGCCAGGACATGCATTGAACAGACAGCATTTTTCAGAAAACATGCTTGAAACTCATTATATCTAATATTCTTCAGATACTCTGGAAAATTTTATAAAAACAGGCATCATATTGGAGGAATCAGTCAGATTTCAGATAGGTGTGAAGAATCCCATTCCTGCTTTCATGAAATTAATTCTGAACGCAAAATACTCTGTTTGTCTCCTTGTAAGTCCACTGCCATTTTTGTCTCCGTCATTGTCTGTGTCCTATACCTCTATGTACTAATCTGTCTGCAACACTCTGTGTCCTATACCTCTATGTACTAATCTGTCTGCAACACTCTGTGTCCTATACCTCTATGTACTGATCTGTCTGCAACACTCTGTGTCCTATACCTCTATGTACTAATCTGTCTGCAACACTCTGTGTCCTATACCTCTATGTACTAATCTGTCTGCAACACTCTGTGTCCTATACCTCTATGTACTAATCTGTCTGCAACACTCTGTGTCCTATACCTCTATGTACTAATCTGTCTGCAACACTCTGTGTCCTATACCTCTATGTACTAATCTGTCTGCAACACTCCTGTAACATGGGGTGTGGTGCTTTCTCAGATGTGTGAAGGAGTCCAGTGCTATGGAGGATGGAACCATGTTCCCCCCCCCCCACAGCCAAGGGCCGTGGTAGCGCACTCTGTCTTCCCTGAAGAAGAGGAGGAGGGATCAGCAGGATGAGACTGCTCCTCTGACAACCCTCCATCCAACTTCATAGCCCCAAGTAAGTTTATCTGGGATATTTTCCTTTTAAGACTGTAAGATTTTTTTTAGGGCTGTGTTTAGGGGACTTAAATGTCCCCCTAAAGACCATTTGCTAAGAGCTTAGTCAGCAGTATTGAATAAGGGCTGGCATCTTTAGGAGGTGGCACCTCAAACAAACTTATGAGACTCTCTCTCTCTCTCTCTCTCTCTCTCTCTCTCTCTCTCTCTCTCTCTCTCTCTCTCTCTCTCTCTCTCTCTCTCTCTCTCTCTCTCTCTCTCTCTTTCTCTCTCTCTCCTCCTCTCCCCTCTCTCTCTCTCTCTCTGTCTCTCTCTCTCTGTCTCTCTCTCTCTCTCTCTCTCTCTCTCTCTCTCTCTGTCTCCTGTCTCTCTCTCTCTCTCTCTCTGTCTCTGTCTCTGTCTCTCTCTCTCTCTCTCTGTGTGTGTGTGTGTGTGTGTGTGTGTGTCTGTCTGTCTGTCTGTCTGTCTGTTTCACTTACTTATACCTTCCCCTTCATGATCACTATGAAGAGAATATATTCTGCCCCACCCTGTGCTTTCCACCATGACATAGCCATAGCCATAAACCCAATAGCAATCATGGGACGATACTTCAAAACTGTGAGGCAAGACAACTGTCTTTCCCCCTTTGAGTTGATTACCTCAGGTATTTTGCCACAGCAACAGAAAGTGGATTAATGCAATCCAGAAAAAAATTCTATCCATTTCTTAATTCTTTCTTAATCCTTTGTGCATCCTAAGAGTCTAAGAAACATTTGTTGGATAAAAGGACACGTGTGAGAACCATCTAAGTGTATTCACCTACAAATAGGGAGGCAGTAGTCACTCTGTCATTTGACCCTGAAAGCAGAATACCTAATGAGTTAGTGAGTTATTTGACATCAGCTGGCTTTCTCTTCTAAATTCCTCATTACCTAGAATTTAAGGAACTCACAGATCAGAATATTTTAGAGGTAGATTTATATTATAAATAGATTCATATCAGAAAAATACTGGAGACCCTGGGCCCTACAGGGTGGATTAAAGAGGTGATCACACCAATGGTTTGATGAGACAGCTAACCTGTTTTATTTCTAGGCATCCTTTCTCTTTCTCCATTGTCTTCTGAAGAGTGATAGTGCTTGCTGTAGGATTTCTGTGCATGTATGTAGCCAGAATTCCTGCATTTTCTGTATGCATCTGTTGAGCACTGTGTCCACATTAATTCTATTTATGGGCATAAACTTATTTAGTACTCAAAACAAAGGAAACCAAAGCTAAGATAGCCAAGCTAGTGCACCAACAGATAGTGAGGAAGGATTCAATCCTCATTATTTGACCATGACAAAAGGATATTAGCTAGTTTTTGTACACTTTTATTTTCTAAGCTCCAGCATGAGTCACATAATGGAGTGAGAAATGAATAATTCAGTCATTAAGATAATAAGGATGTAATGCCTTGCTTTCCAAATAGTCTTCCTATGTGTAGCCTAATTCCCAGGCTCCTCACATCTGTTGAGAAAGCCAGTTACCATTCCCTGGAGACCAGCAAGGATGTTACATTAGCTGTTGATCTGAATTTCATCCAGGTCTGGTCGGCCTTTGGAGCTGGCCCTGTCTGAGGGAATACAGCTGTGCTGTTAGTATCATGTGGCAGGTGAGTTTCTTGATGTATCACAGAATGACAACAGACTCAGAGGCAAAGGTTGCTCTCTCCTTCCCACCAGGACATGCTTGTCAGCTCATTCTTCAGAAAGAATTCATCTCAGTTACTTTCCATTTCCCTAGAAGTCTTGTGTACTGAAGACAAGAATAACTCTGTGTCTATTCTCATTCATTTTCCTTAGTTTATTATCCTATAATCACATTAAATCATTAAAAAAAAAAACTCTGTAGCACATAGATGCTTTCTTGCACACAGGGGAAATTGTCTTCCAATTGCTGCTAACTTCTCTTACTCATCTTACCAGGACCAGGATGTTTTGGTCATTAAGTCTAAGCCTTTCAACAAGCATTATTTATAAGAAAAACCACAGGATCATTATTCTGGATTTTATTCCAAAAATCTTTGCAGCAAATTATAAATGGGATATGCCTAGCCCTTGACTTGGAAAAGTCACAGCAGTCCTTGTATTTCTCTTTGATGATTTCAATCAGCTTTGGAAACATCAATTATCAAACCACTAAAGAACTCCAGGGCTTGGGGAATTCACCTTGTTTTCAGATGAGACACTACTTTCCATTAGTCATTAAAAAGTATACAGTTAGCCTGAGAGCAAATCTTCCCAGTGAACGGATCCCTACTGGGACCAGAGAAATGGTTGTTCCATGCCTAACATCATCTCCAGGGCCCAAGAATGATCAGTACGAAAATCCTCCCCATTTTTTGAGCAAATCTAGCTTGTAATGGATTTCCTATTATATTGAGCTGGAATTATAGTGCTGCAGACATCACTGCATTAATATTTCTTCTTGCTATTTTCTGTGGTCCTATCTTCCTTTTCCAAATTCAAATGCATCACTATTCCTCAAGTCAATACCCTTTGTTAACTTCATACACTGTGTCAGGACACTACAGTTTCCAGGTAATCCTTCTCAATGAAGAGTTTATCGTAAACCCAAACTTGAATGCAGAGTTTTGGGTCAATATAATCAAACATCAGCCAATTATCTGTGTATGACTACATCATAGACACCTCATGTCCAATTTATCTGGAGCCTGTTTTATTTTTCCTCAGAGTTCTACATCCACCAAGTGATGCAGCCACATGCCCAATTTCTGAAGTTGAAAACCAGGGAGATGTCCTAGATTTCTTCCATTAACCATTCAGTGAATTTTATACTTCCCCTTTCAAACTCTCGTGCAGAACTCCTCCTCTTTAACTTTGTTGTGAGGGGCCTCACTGTTTCTTGACTGACAGCTATAAAAGACCAGGAAGTTTGGATGAAGTCTCTCTGCTTCTGGACTAACCCCTTTTAATTCTTGTACTACCACAAACACTTACTGCTTGAACCTCCCTGACTCTACTCTTAACATCGTCACCCATGCTTTCATCTTATGAAAGGCTTCTCCTAATGTGTTTGATGACATTTAAGATCCTGTACTTAGATTAATTCAGATTTTAAAATATATGTTATAATACAACAACAAAAAAATCTCATTTTCACAGATTTTCTACATTGTCCAAAAATGTAGGAAACTGATCTCAATAAAGAGAATGAAGCTTTTTCTTTTATTCATTGTATTCTTTCCAGTGCCAATTTAGCCTACATGACTGAAACATCCTCTCCCAGCCCAGGCAGAGCCTTGTGAGCTTAGCCAGTGCCTGGTGAAGTGGCTGAGACAGTCATCTACTCCAGGATTCATAGAAATGCTTGATTCTCTTGTCTGCTAGCTGCGTGAGCACATATTCATTTATGAGCATATAAATATGGGCCATGATTAGTGGCAAGTCAGCAACATTAAAACCAGTAATCACTACCATTTGGGGAGGTTTGGAGGCAGATACATCTGGTTTTCAGCTGATAGCTTAAGCAGTTATAGAGTTTGTTTTGTTTTGGTTCCACACGAAAAGAAGGTTGTTTCTGGTCATTCAGGGTTGGGATGAGACAGTTAATGAAGAGGCTACAGGAGCATCTTTTACTCTCTGCCATAAATGTAAACTTGGTAAGAGCTTCAAATAAGAAGTAAAAATTACAAGAGAAGGAAGAAAAGTTGGTAACTACTGTGTAAGGCTTACAGTTCCTTCATCACAGTGGGAGGGAAAGCAATTGTGTACTCGATGATAAGTGGGTTCCACAGCCTAATCATAATCATCCTGAAGAATGCTAAGTTGTAAAGAAAAATGTCACCAGCCAACAGACATAATAAGTATCACTACTGTATTTTTCATTATCAGAATGATTTATACTACCAGTAAGACTCTGCTGTGTATTAGCTTTGACCCTAGAGCTGTAGGTTTAAATGCATGTCACCATCTATAAATGATCAATACCTAGGGTGCCAAACTCCAAGCATGGCTCGGGGTTGGCAACATTCAACCTTGAATGGAGCAGTTCCATTTAATCTTCATGGTGCTCCTCTGAATTACCTTTACCTCTCAAACATGGAAACAGAAGATGAAAGAGAACAAGGAATGCACCTGAGGATGCAGGGACAAAGCTGGAACTTTATTCCACACTGGGATGTCTACTCCTCTGTCTTACAGGTAAGTGTACCTGTTGTTGTCGATGGTTAAACTATATGTTTGCCTATAGAAATAGACATACACAAGAGATCAATGATTCTCTCATCCATAGTGGCAGGAAAATTTTACATTCCTATGGATTTCCTAATGTTTTTCTTAAAACAAAATTAAGATGGTAGTTAGAGAGGCTTTTAAATGCATGAAATAGCAAAGATGATATGTACAGAATATTAACATCACAAGTCATTATTTACATAACTGTACTTGAGGTCATAATGCTTTTGAAAGAAGCATTAACCTGCAGCAGAGACTCATTCATAAAATGGAGACAATCGTTTATGTAATCTGTTGCATAGGCCTAAACCCTTCCTTCCACATGCCTTTTTTATAAATGCTGATTGGGGGAATTTTCTTCTTTGCTACTGTTGTCCAGTGATGTTTCTCTTGTATTTTATTCAAACCAAAGTCTAAACCAGATTTTTAAGAGGAACATCCATCTGTCCTAGAATTATTCTGGTTACTTTTAAAAGTATATTCTAATTTTTTCCATTTCTTGTATTTCCTAAATATTTTCTGTCCACACTCAGTATTTCTTTAAGCAAAGTAATGTTCCATGCTTTAGGGCTGGAGCTAGTTAAGTTCTAAATACTTTCACACAAAATGTGTTCCATAATGTATTGTCATAGGCATAGGCTAGGAAGTGATGACATGAACACTGTATAGCAGTTCTGAGGGAGGAAAAATGCACAATAAGAAAGTATACTCATAAAAATGACCAACAAGTGCAATGTACACCTAGCCACTTCAAATCCCAGAGTCTGAGACAGTTTAAATATCAAGATACCCTTGTATTTCTTCTCAGTTTAGTCAAGCTTGGCACAGATTATCCTGTCACTAATTAACTCCACGCATTAAATGAAGAAAGTGTAAGAGAGCCTTGAAACATAACTACAGTTTCTGAGCAAAGACATGTGTACATTTTTCCAAGTTGTGCATTTCAATCTACTGACTTCCTAAATTACAATATGGAGGGGCCACTGAGATGTCTCAGTGGGCAGAGGTGCTGCTTCCAAGCCTGATTCTCTGAGTTTGATCCCCAAATCCCATGTGGTAGAAGGAGAGGACTGACTCCCACAAGTTGTCCTCTGTTATCCACACACTCCTTGTGCCGTGTGTAAGTGTGTATGGACTCAGACATACACACACTAAACAAACAAATTTTAAAGGTAGGAACATAAGCTGAACAGACTTGAAATAAAAAGCAGCCACAACAGTGGAAGAAACTGGTTCTTCAACTGTGTGTGTATCTACACACACACACACACACACACACACACACACACACACACACACACTTATATATGCATGGACCTGTGTTTGTTTGAATGAAAATGGCCACCATTGGCTCATATTTTTGAATGTGTTTGGTCCCCAGCTAGTGGAACTGTTTGGGAAGGATTACAGGGTGTGGCCTTGTTTGTTAGAGGAGGTGTGGCCTTGTTAGAGGAGGTGTGACCTTGTTAGAGGAGGTGTGGCCTTGTTAGAGGAAGTGTGGTCTTGTTAGAGAGGGGTTTCACTACAGTTAAATGTTGAGATTTCAAAAACACATGCCAGGCCCTGTCTCTTCTCTGCCTGAAGCTTCCAGAGCAGGTGTGAGCTCTCAGCTATGTCTCCAGCATCATGGCACTTGCCTGCTGCGATGTTCCTCACAATGATGTTGTTCATTGGCTAACCCTCTCAAACTGTAAGCAAGTCCCAATTATATGCTTTTTCTATAAGTCACCATAGTCATAGTGTCTCCTCACAACAGAGCAGTAACTAAGACAGGTCCACAGGGCAAAAGAATAACTCCGTCTTTTCTGACATGAACTTTCACTATACATTCCAGACTGACCTCAAACTTGAAGCAGTCCCCCTGCATCATCCTCTTGAGTGATGGAATTGCAGGCATGAGGCACTGTGCCCTACTCACAGGAAAAGACTCGATCTAATAATCGGTGTGCAGACAAATACATAACAAAAAGAATGGAAACACCTCGAAGACACTGGCTCCCATGGTTAGTATGAGCTTTAGTTTGTTCTGTACGAGGAAGGAAATGTTGTATCTCACAATAAGTGGTCTTAAGTCTTGAGAAATGAATGTCAGGAAAAACAATTTTAGGAGGTCCAATTCAAAGGGAAAATTTGTAAAATTTCATCGTGAAATTCTTGCCAAACGAAAACATTTGAAGTCTTTAAATAAATAAAAATATGACTGTACTGGAAATCTTACTTTGAGCGTAAGAGGGCCAACTCTAATTATCTGGGTCCCTCTTCTCTATCAGAGGGAAACTAGTGGAAGTGAGCAGGCCACACTGGGTCCTACTATGGATCCCACACTCTGTGTTTTTGGGCCTGCCAAAGAAACAACGGTAGCAGACAGAGGGGCAAGCCCAGAGAAGGTAGTGTTCTTTCCAAGCAGAGACTGAGAGAGAAGCGCCTTTGGGAAGGAGTCGTGGATGGAGTGCCCAGAAAAAGGCAGAGCACTGGAAGGCACATTTAAAGACTTCATTTTCAGCATAGAAAATGTTACCATATTTCTTACCTTAAGCCTTCAAGTAAATGTGAACCCTTTGTACATGAAAATAAATCTGTGTTATCCTAAAACTTGCTTTAAAATTCTTCTTGGATGTCACAAGCTGTGACTTAGAGTTGGGGTTGGTGGCACAAGTGAGGGCACAGAGGCTTCTAAAGCACCACTAATAGAATTTTTTTCATTTATTTTCAATTACATGTATGAGTGTGCCTCAGTGGAGCTAAACATACATGAGTTCATGGACCCATGGAGGCCAAAAGAGAACATCAGAGTCTCTGGAGATGAGGTTACAGGCAGTTGTGAGCCATCTGATGAGAACTCTGGGGACCAAACTCGGGTCTCTGGAAGAGAAGCAAGCATCCTTAATAGCGAAACCATCTCCAGCCCCAGAGCCCCTTCTTCTCCTATATTACGCACAATGAAATCTCCCAGCGGTGCGCAAATAGATAAGGCTTAATGTTGAATGAACACTGTGTACTCCTGTGGTTCTGAGAGCCCCAGTTGTCTGCTAGTTCGTTGTCAACCCACCATTTGAAGAGTCTTCTTTGTACACATCCACAACAGCATTGTGTTCTATCTAGAAAATGTAACATTAAACTTTTACTCCACAAAGTTTTCGAATAGAATTTTTTTTTTTCCTGTGAAAAGCGAGAGAATTGCCAGAGGAGATTCGGGGAAAATAAATCTGGGTAGAAAATTTCCTTTAACTCCTGAAATACCTAAACTAACTATAACGATGCTCCTATTAAGGACTCAGCTGGAAACGCACTAACGGGTTTGTCTGCCCCAGTGCTGCAGCATCTGCAATCAGGAGCATGTTGCACGTAGCAGTTAATTTTTAATGGAAGAGCAAACCAAGCAAGAAGTTCCTAAAGTTTCAAAGGGAAACTCCAAAGTACCAGTTTTAATTTAACTTTATATATACGTTTGAAAATTAATGAGCTCCTTGGTAATGCTGTAGCTTTTGGAATTCATTCAGAAAGGGCTTAAAATGGAAATGCTGACAGATTGTGAACTTCAGAGGTACGGGTGGCGCCACTGCAACCCTTAGCTACACAGACTTGATGCCCATTGTGATAAGCGTCTGCGTGGCCAGAGTTTCCTCTCTCTCTGTGAGTGCATGTGTGCATACACACACATGCACCCACACTCACATACACACATAAATCCACACAGAGATGGGTTTGAAAGAAATACTAACATAAAACATCTGAGTAGCTAATGGGACAATGTATTTCACACATTTGCCTTTATTATATTGTGTTTGATGTCTGTATTTAAGTTAGCTAGGTGTCCTGTAGCTACCCTTGAAGCTGACTAAGGAGCTTGGTGCTATGTCTCAGCATATAAAAGTGCTCTCTCCTTTAATTTCTCTCTTGTGAGGTTCCTAACTAGGAAATCCCACAGAAGGATTAGATGTTTAGACTCAACACATTTGACTACATTTATAGACGACTGAGAATAAAGATTGTAACCAGGTGGAGAACCCCAGCCTGAAACACATGGGAAAGAAACCGTTGAAGAAGATATCTATATAGTTTGAGTAATAAAAGACTGGAAATCCAGTCTCTTCTTGGTAGCCTGCTATCCTTCCTCTGAGTGCCACCAGGCCTCCCCATCCAGGGGACATGGTCAAATATGAGGCACTAGAGTTCATGTGAAAGTCAGACCCCACTCTCCACTCAACTGTGGAGAATGTCCTGTCCATTGGCCAGATCTGGGTAGGGGTTCGAAGTTTACTGCACGTATTGTCCTTGGCTAGTGCCATAGTTTGAGCAGGACGGCTGGGCACAGATCTGCCCATCATAATGTTCTTCTAGTAGGTTTCTAGGACCCTCTGGATCCTTCTATTTCCCTATTCTCCCATGTTTCTCTCACCTAGAGTCCCAGTAGGATGTCCTCCCCTCTGTCCCACTTTCCTGGTGAGTGAAGACTTTCTTAGGACATGAGACTTGATACCCTATGAGCATATACAGGGGGAGGAGGTCCCCCTCAATCACATTCATATGGGAGTGGAGTATGGGGAAAGTGGGAGGGATAGAGGAATGGGAGAATACAAGGGATGGGATAACAATTGAGATGTAATATGAATAAATTAATAAAATATAAAAATGACTGGAGATCCAGATTGGATTAGAATTAAAAAATCTTCACTGTTTAAGCTAAGGATCTTCATCTTCTTCCCTCATGAGGGAGGCATGTGAGGTCCTGTCATTTGCAGTCTGTCACCTATATGTAGGTTTTTATGACAAAATGCATGTGGGTTTTTTCTTGAATAGATCACTAAGTTGTTCCTATAAATCCTCTAGTCACCTCCTCAAGGCAGCCAGTTAAGTCTTTTCTGTGATTGGTCCAGGCCTCCCCCTGGCTCCCACAGTGAGACTCTCTTATTATTTTGATAAAGTCTGTGCTTGTAGCCAAGTTGTGTCATGTTCTAAACACAATAAGAAATCTTAACTCCAGGACTCACATTTTAAAAAAACTAAGTTAGGACATGCATGGCTTTTCCTGTGTTTACTCACTTTTTGGACATCAAGGCTATTTGCAGTGGTAGAAAGGAATCCTTCAAATTTTGTGGGGTTTGGAGACAGAGTCTCACATGTAGTCTTGGTTGGCTTGGATCTCATTATGTAGGCTAGGGTGGCCTCAATCTCACAGAGGTGCCCCTGCCACTGCTTCCCATGTGCTTAGATTAAAGGCATTTGCCACCACACCCGACCCTTCAAGTTGTTCTATTCTAATAGGAAAGAAATTAAGCTAAATTTCAATGACTGAAACATGCTCCGTGATATCTCTAGCATTACTCTCTTATTTTTTTCCAGCACAGGCTGACCCTTCCTCCATGTTCTGGCTGACACTGCCACCTCTGCTCAGACAGCCTGATGGCTCCTGCCCATTTGTCAAGCACCTTCACCCTTGAAGCTCTGGGATTGACTTTCGCTCTACCACCTATGTGCATTAGGTTTTCTTATTACATTCCATCCTTATCGTGTTATAGCCTTCCCAACAGCACCAAATATGTTATATTTTCATAACTCTTGATCTTACGATGCTGTCCTGGGATGCTGTCGGCGTGTGACCATCCTTTCACACGCTCACTAAACATTTAAGACATAAAACTTCAATTCAGCCATAGTTATTTGTTCTAGGTATACACGGACAAGAGTCTTTATTTCTAAGGAGGCTTCACAGGTGACCAGTTAAGTATTGTGATGATAACCAGGCCAGGAGTTGCTTAATACATTGAAATATGACATTTACATAGTATAACGTTTGATTAAAAATGAAGATTACTTCCAAGAGTGGTGGTTCATGCCTATAATCCTAGTATTTGGGACACGGAGGCAGGATGCTGCAAACTGATTCTTGGGTCTTATTTCAAACATGATAAAGACCACTAGGTGTAAAAACTCTGTAAATATAGACTTAATGTGCACAAAAAAAGTTGAGAATGACTGCAATGCAAATAATATGTTCTTTGGAATTCATGGATCTGGGATAAGCTTCCCTTTTTACCATTTGTTTGCTATGTTAATAATAAACACAATATGATTGAAAGCAAACTTGCTTCTTAGAGCCTCAAGATATTTTATGAGTATAGTAGATTTTCATTTGGCGATAGACAGACTTGTACAAACTATCCAAACTATAGAGAATTGTGCCCATTACACAGATGTGTTTGGTGACACCACTTTCTCCATTTCTGCATGAATGCTCCAGCTAGAGACTGTGAGGAGGGGTGTAGCAGGATTTATAAGAACAAGTGAGTATTCTCTGGGAAGAAGCTGCGTACATCTTGTCCCTTAGGCTTATCTATAGTCAGCAGGTTAGTGGCAACAGGACCCCTCAAGCGCTTCCTCAGTTGATAAATCACCTTTAGTAGTCACATCACTGGCAAACAAGCACTTTGTTTGCTCCCCAGTTCTCCCTATGCAGCGCTTGTGGTTATCACACCGTCATCATCATTTTGGAGATGACTGGATGGAACGTGCTAAAATCGTTACACTGTTTTACAGCAAAGCATCTCCTAAGATTTTTTTGTTTTGTTTTGTTTTGATCTTGACATAAGTTGTGTTGGCATTTTACTTTATCAGAAAAGAAGATTCCTTATTTAATTCATTCTGAAGTCCTGCAGTTTTCTGATAGGGTGTGTTAGGCACTTGATGCTACCCTATTACCTTCAGTGGGGCCTGGCACACATCCACTCTTGTCTTCTTCCATGGAAGAGCCCATTATTATTATTTTTTTTTATAATATCGCCACTGTTGTTAGGAGAATCTCATTCCAAAATCTTGGAAGTTTCTTCCACTCCTCTACCTCAAAAATATTACTATTAATCTGACTTCCTGGTTTCACAAAACCTTTGTGCCGTTTTCCCTCTGAGTTTGTAAGGAAAAGTAAAGTATACATGTCTGGTGAGACTTTTCTTACTGTGCTTAGTAAGGTGAGAGGAATTTTAGCTGATGATACTAAGAAAGCCGGCATGAGTCTGAGTCCCGGCTCCTCTGTGCTGTTACAGGCAGATACGTCTCTGCAGTGTGTTCTCATCTGACAGTGCTGGGTAACAGAATTTTCTGGAAGTTGGTTTCTCTATTAAAGCTGTGTGCATAGGAAAATCAACCTTATGATGAAAGGACCAAAATTACAATGAAACAGTGGAGAATCAGGACACTGTATCTGGCTCTTAATACTTTGAAAGGACAACAACTATTGAAGTGCTTTCTTCTCGTTTCCTCTGTAGAGCTGCTTCCCTTATTAGAACAAGTGACATGTCCTGAGTGGTGCAAAGCATTGGTATCTCTGCCCCCCACCCGCACCCTGGCAATGAACGCCTCCACTACAGGCCAAAGAAAAGCCAAGATAAAAAAAAAAAAAAAGAACAGCGAAGCTCTCTCCCTGTTTCCAGATGTAGCACGTGCCTGCCACTCAGTCAACACTTTGAGTTTAATTCAGTGAAGCTGCCCTAAATCTCCTCCTCAGGCCCTCAGCCTCGGTCCATCTGCAGACCTGCCTTCACCCCGCAACAGCACAGAACAGGGCAGGCAGGCCAGGCCATGAGAGACACTCCAGTTCCCTTTCCTGACTCGATTCTCTCTCTCTCTCTCTCTCTCTCTCTCTCTCTCTCTCTCTCTCTCTCTCAGCTAATGAAAGATTATGGGTTGGACAGATGGCTCAGTGGTTAAGAGCTACTGTATAACCAACCATTCCTTGTAATTCTGAGTCTTCTGCGGCCTCTTCCATTTGTTTCAGCTCTTCTTGTTGGCGAGGAATATCATTTCTACTTGACTATATGACATTATAAAAACTAGTGTTCAGCTAGTAAATGCGTCTGTGCGGTGTAGAATATGAGGACCTCTGTCCCTGGCTGCAGACATGGAACCTTGCCTGCCATTTCTTAGTTTCAGATATAAATTCTGCCCCTCCTAGAACACTGTTCCAGTAGAGGGCTCCAGTTGGCTTTAACAGACTATGAAGTAAAAACCATTGGGAGGTTTTTGTTTTTGTTTGAGATGAACTTTCAACTTTCAACGTGACATTTCAATCTAATCCACCCCCAAACCCCAGTGTAATTATGCAAGCCTGGATACAATCAACTATTCTTTTATCTGTCTCAAAGCCTAGCTCTTAAGCATCTACCTTTCCTTGGCCACACAAACATAAATTTTAAAAAATTTTGAGAGAGGGTTTCTCTGTGTATCCTTGACTGTCCTAGACTCCCTTTGTAGACCAGGCTGGTCTCGAACTCTCAGAGATCCACCTGCCTCTGCCTCCCACAGTGCTGGGATCAAAGCTGTGCACCACCACGGCCAGCTAAAAAACATTTTCATGATATGACCAATTTTACAAATATCTCAATGTGAAAAGTTTATAATCTTTTATATATATAAATCTAATGACTAAAGTTATGATTACTTTCTTCACATATTATAGATTGTTTATTTTGCTCATATCTCCTGGTAGAGAAATGCCAAAAATATATTTTGTATAAAATTATTAATTTTTATATCATTAAAAATATATCATTAGAGCCAGGCAGTGGTGGCATATGCCTTTAAACCTAGCACTCTGGAGGCAGGGGTGGGGGATCTCTGTGACTTTGAGGCCAGTCTGGTGTCCAGGACAGCCAAGGCTACATAGTAAGACCCTATCTCAAAAAAACAAAACAAAAAAAAACAAAACAAAAATAAAAGAGTTATTATGTACACAAGAAGATCTATTTTTGGTGTGTGTGTGCATGGAAGCACGCAGGTGCACACGTGTCATATGTGTATGGAAGCCAGAGGTAAACATGCCTTGTCCTCCCTCTACTATCAAGCTCCACCTTGTCCTGTGTGGTGGCTGCTCGCTGAGCTTAGCATTCGCTGCTAGCTGGACTGGGTGGCCAGTGAGCTCGGATCTTTTGCTTCTAGCCGCCCCACCCCATTACTGACAAGCTAATGCTGCCCCATAAACACTTGATGATACACAGACACATGAATGTAAATGGCTTTTTTTCTTCTTCTTTCAAAAGGGTCTCATCTCTAAAGAAAATACCATTCCTATGTAAGCCTGGCTGTGTCAGCACTGTTGCAAATCTAGTCTTTTTTCCTGCAGTGTGCGGACATATCACCTCTACCACGCATTGATTCCTGCATCCTCACAGGGATCCAGGGAGAATACTGTATGTGGTGTTCATATCCCCTTGTCCAAAAACATCTGTGAAAAAGAGTAAGTAGGGAGGAATGACTAAGAAAGGAAAGAAAGGAATATTGGAAACCTGCAATGCACCCAAAGCCAGTCTGAACAGGTTTGAGTCCTATCAGTATTACAATCTTAGGTGATTTAACTTCTTCCTGACTTAATTTCCTCCTTTGCATAATGAAGATAAAAGACAAGCCTATTTTATAGGGTTTACCATAAATGGAGAGTACATCTACTTAGGACACTGCTGTTACCTGTGCTTCTGGTTTGTCTCCTGTAGTTCTGCATGTAGGTTTATATGCCCCACTTTGATCTACATGTTCACAGTCTGTTCTTTGGAAATACGAAAGCACTGGCGGGTTTGTTCTTACTCTACAGAGAAGCTCCTATGGGAACTTGAAGCACGGCAGAGAAAGGATCTAAAAGAATGCAAGTATTTTGCTTTTTTTTTTTTTTAAATCAACGTAACATCATTTCAAAATGGAAAGTTAGAAATTGGAAGAAAGGAAGACAAATCAAAGTCCAGTCCTCGAGAAAAATATAGTTTGAGAATATCATCAGTTATTTGATTGGTCAATTTCAACCTTCACTGTTGCTTCAAGGTGGCCTCCTGTTCAGCAAGTGGAAAAAAAAAACTTTAACTGAGAGTGCAGAGAATAGAAAAACGTGGAGAAATGATGTTGTCACACCCAGCAGTCACTCAACAGGCATGCCACATGGTCGCAGGTGCTGAAAGCGTATACCAGTCAGCCAAAGACTAGATGTAATTCTCTCCAGATTTGTAAACTTATCAGTTAGAAAAATAATATGAGAATATTTAGGTCTTATATTACTGGCAAATTCATAAGATGAACTGTTCAGCATGGAAGAACCGTGGGAAGACAGGAACTTGTGTTGAAAACTGTCATAGAAATTGGAGGTGGAAGCTATAAGACTGTGTGGCAGCATGCCCTTGCTTGACTGTGCAGTACGGATCTAGACTTGTAACTGAGTCAAGGTCAGGGACTAGGTGCAAAGGTGAATTACAGGCGAGAAAGCCAGAGAAAGGCAGGCGTGGGAGCAGGTCCGCTGAATTAATTACACTACTGCGACCCCAAGCTAACTACAAAGAAAGCAAGATGGGGTGGGAAAGGAATGAAAAACTAGCTGAGTTCAGGAGGACCCTAGGTGTAGGGAAAGAGAGTAAAGAAAAAGCCCGGGCATGGAGAGTCATACAGGAGACAGACAAGAAAACGCGAACAAGACTGTTACATGGAGAGAGAGGAAGGGATGACTCTAAATCACTACAGCTAGGAAATTAGTGCATCTCTGAGGTGGCCAGGAGGTGCTCAGGGGGCAGCTGGCCCAGCCTGACCTTGCTAGGCTGGCGGACCAGGGCAGCTGGGCGGTGCTGGGGTGGGGGAAGGTTGCGGGGCGGAGGGGGAGGTGTGCTCCGTGTTTAGTGATGTCATTGCAAGTCAGTGTGCTGGTGAAATTTAACACCAGCCGGATTTACTGGGCTCCTCTTCTTCTAGGCAAAGCTGCCGGCAGTCAACGCCGAGCAAGCGCCTGCAGTTGCCACCAGCCCCTCGCACCAACTTGATTTCCCAAGTGGGTGTGTGTGCTTGTTTGACAAATGTTTGGGCGCAGGCCGGTCCCAAGGACTTCCTCCGCTACTTTCATCTCCTTCTTCCCACCCCCACCCCCCACCCCGCCTTTCTCCTCCCAGGCCCAAAGCAGAGAGCTTTACTGGAGTCTCCGAGTCTCCTTTGAACCGCAAGTGAACTCCAGGGCTGCGCTCGCGACTCAGCTCCGGCTGTTGCCGCTGGCTCCCTCTGCCTCAGGGTGAAGTCTCGCTCATCTCTGGTCTCCCCAGGGGAGCGCGACCCCGGCTGTAGCCAGGCACGGAGCATCTTAGCTGTCTTCCCCCCTTGGGTGCTGCTTCCTACCCCCACACCGCTTCAACCCCTACCCCACCCCACACTCCGTTTTGCGGGTTGGAGCATGGTTCTCATGTGACTTTCCCCCCTTTTCATGGACAGTATCTGCACCTTTAGCAGTTCGGAGCTGGCTTCTGTTTTCCGTTAGTGCTTTGCTGCAGGGACAAATGCATACAAATGCATTTAGGAGCCTACAGGACAAGGCATGGAAAGGTCTCCCCCACCTCAAAAACGTAAGTAGCCTACCCACTGCCTGAGGGGACGGGGAGGAAGGGACTTTAGACCAACCCCCTCTCTCCACTCTCTCTATCCACCGTGGAGATCTGTGGTCCTGCTCCATAGTACGTTTTGGCATTGGGAGTGGACGAGCTGCCGTGACATCCTCCTCTTCTCAACTTGTAAAATACTGTCTTTGAAAGGAAGCTAGCTTCTGCCAGCGAGTCGCAGTTTATGCTAGAGCGATCCTGTGGCTGCAGAGGAAAAGCATGCTGGCCTGTGTCCCAACATCCCCTCAGGCCACTGCCCCAGGCAGTTCCAAAGTAGCTCTGACACCAGCTTGGGCTCCAAACTCCAACTCCCCTGCACCCTCCTCCTCTTCTCTGTCAGCCCTGGCGGAAGTCCTACTTCCCGCTGTCTCACGGTGCCCAACCTTGGTGATTGCTAGGACTCTAGCAAGTCGCTGCATATGGCAAGCACAGGTTTGGGACTAGGTTGTCAGGTGGTGAGAAAGGATGTCTAAAGAGCCTAGAAAGCAGGAGACTGCTCAGCTCATGGGGTGTGGGGACGTCACCTCTTTTTTTTTTTTTTTTTTTAAAGAAGGCAACAGACAAAAGTCTCGCATCGGGAGTTGTGGCTGAACCCTGACGTATGTTCTGTCAGTGGGGAAGCGGTGCTTGCAGCCTAGAGTCAGGATAGGGTTGGGGGTCAGGAAAGGACAGGGTATGAAGGCTGGACCTACCTTTCCTGGCGGAGCTTGGGCGGGCTCACTTTGCCTTTAGACACCATACCTGCTCCTATCCCTACCCGGGGGGCGGGGGGCAGAGTGAATTTGATGGTTCCCAGCCGTGACTGCCTGCCTGAGTGCCCTATGAGAGGACACTGGGTTACAGTGTTTGCGTCTGGCCAGCTGAGATACAGGGAGGAAGGCTGTTGAGTTGTAGGTGGGAGGAGGGCAGGGGCCAAGCTGTCCAAGTCAGCAGAGCGCTGGTGGAGGCAGGCGTGAGAGGAGAAGCCCCCGCCCCTGAGCCCTGCCTTGTGGCAATATTTGTGTACACATGTGCTTTCCAGCCCTGTGCAGAACCTCCAGTGTGCTCTCCCCTCTGATCTCTGCACACTGTATGAGTGTTCCCTGATGAAGAGCAATTTGCATCTCCAGGCACACCCCCTTTTCTGGGAGACACAATAAAGCCTATACACTTAGGATACCCTCAGCGTCTGTGTACTTCAATGCTAGGAGCCCAGTAGTCCGTAGATGCTAGAAGTTCTTCCCGTGGCCTTCATCTTCCGGCCCTCACACAGATTGAGGCTTTTCAAACAGCTTTTATTGGTAAGCAACCCACTGGGTGGATCTTTCTAGAAATCAGGCAGGGTAGGGCTCAAATGCATTAGATCTTACAGGCCTGGATACATCTTCCAGGTTGATATATCCTTTGAGGGTATGGTGTGGGGTGATTCTCTGCAAGGTCGAATTTTGTGGAATTTCTGCTCAGACTCCAACAAGGTGCTCTCTTCTTGCCAACTCCCATAGCAAAGGCTTTCTCTAGCCACTGCACCCAGCCCAAGTAGCCAGGTAATAATTCCCATGGTGTGTGTCTTCACACAGGTCTGTCTTGTACTGTTTACAGGGCCCTTGTAGAGGGTCTCAGGACCAACCCTGCATATATGTTCTTGGCCAACTTGGGGCTTGTAATGGGTCCAGATGACTGGGGGTGGGCAGAAAAACTAAATAGAACTGCACACACAATGGTGGAACTTCTGGAGAAAGTGATACCCAGTGCATTGGGTAGGCAGGCAGGAAAGGCTTGATGAGAGGTGCTGGAGTGGGTAGCAGGCCCTGGCTGAAGTTGCTGGTCTTCCTTTATCACTGAGGAGACCTCCAGGCCTGGGACCAAGAGGCTGGCCCACCATGAAAATTTCAAGATGCCAAACTTGTTCCATTGCAGAAGGCAGAGGGTACGGGCTGCAGATAATGAAGGGTAACTCATGATTAACCAGATTGTAGGTCCTCATAGGTCCAGCCACACACATGCAAATGAGGGCAAAGGCAGTTAGGGGGTCAGACCGAGAAACTTGTTTCTAGGAAAAAAAAAAAAAAACATAAAGAATTTAGAGTTCTTTCATTTGAAAACATCACCAGTACTTTGAGAAAGAGGGCGGGGCTTTAGGAAAGTCTTCCATTAGCAGATGAATGCCTGAGGTTTCCACTTACTGTGATTGTTTTTTTGTAGTGATGTCTGGAAGTTCCCAGTTAGTCACTCCAAAATATTTATAGTTGAAAATTGGATCCATACTCTCCTTTTCTTTCCCAGGGTTGCTCTTAAAATAGATTAAAATTGACGTGACTTTGTAGAATTAATAGAATAAACCTGAAATATGAAGGGTGTTAGATGCACTGGCTTAACGTGCTGGGTGCTGGGAGTGTAGCTCATTCTTTGTATTGCTTTTCTGGTGTGCATGGGATTTAGGGTTCATTTCCACCCACTGCATGAGCTTACTGTGAATGTGTGACATAAGCCTGTGCTTCCTAGTAGTCAAGAGGCAGAGGCAGAGGATCAGAGGTCCCAGCTGACCTGTGCTACATAGGATCCAGGCCAGCTGGTATAAGAGAGACCCTGCCTCAAAAACAACAACAACAACAACAAACTTAGGTTATCACAAAGTCCCCTGGGCTGGCTATTATAGTAATTTTAAAGTTTGTAATGTTCTTCCTAGCTGATAGGAAATACGATTTTCTAAGTTGCTCAGTTATTTGAGTGTTCAAATAAATGTTAAAAATAAATTGATACCTTGGGGAGAGAAAGTACAGTATGTGCAAAGTAATTTTGAGGGTTGTTTAGACATTTTGTTTGGAAATCTGTGAACCCACAGGAGAAAAGTTTTATCAAAAGACCTGGACAAGCAACGGTGCCCTTTTTTTGTGAGCTGTGTCTTGCTACTAGGTCTGATATTAGAATTTATAACTCTGGGTAAGAGATGACATAAGGACCATCTCATTTTTAATTCTACAAAAAGCTTAACATTATTCTGCCATTCATTTTCTTATCATTTATTCATTTCTCCAACAAATATTTACTGAACATCAACTGTGGAGAGTTCAGCCTGGTCTCAGATAGTAAGAATAGAAAGGTTGAAGAAAAGACACAATTGCCCCCCTAACAACAGCAGGGTTCAGTAGAGGAGCAAAAGAAACAACTGTGCATAACTGTGTATTCAAGGAAGACTATCTGGAAATCCTGAAGAGTTGGGTGTGTATAGGGGAAAAGAGAGACAGGAGGAAGGAGGGTTGGAAAGGGGCCAGTCAGAATGATTCTAAGCCAAAGGAAGGTTCAACTAAAAAGCACCTAAAGTGAGACCAAAGCAGAAAGAGGACGTGATTTTCCATACACAGTCCATCAAAATGTTCAGATGAGGCACAGGCAATGAATGTACCTGAAGGTTTGAAGGAAATAAAGTTAGTCTGAGCATCATTTGTGGGAAAAAGGAGCTGGAACTGCAGGTGCAGAGAGAAAGCAAAGATGAAATGCCTTCAGACTGTGTAATTTTCTAAGCTGGACAAAAGGCACGCAGGAGCACCTGACCTCTTTGATCTTGGGATCAGGGTGCAGATAGAAGTTTGATACAAGTGATGAGATAACAATTGAGTTGTGATCTAAATAAATTAATTAAATAATTAAAAAAAAGAAAAAGAAGATTCTGGAAACTGTGAGAGATATTTTGGTGAAAGGTAACAACATCCACCAAACCAAATAATTTCCTCCATTGCCAGTTTAATAAATAAAAATGTTTATTATTATTTTTTCTGTGTTCTAGAAACAAAGAAGTTTGGCAGAAGTTTTGTAGGAACGAAGGGCTATCTGTTGTTCTTATGGGTCATTCATTCAAAAATCTCTAACACTAGTGTGGGGCAGTGTAACAGCTGCCTTGGTGCTACAAGATGGATGGCTGTATTTTTCTTCCTTTTTACTGACTGGACTCCATGTCCTTTGACTGCCCTAAGTCCTCGCATTACTCTCCCTGCATGCAAGAACTGAGCAAGCACCTCGAATTATATGCCCTGTGTAAGTCCCTCATGTTGAGTTCAGTGACAGTGTGAGAGACTTCACTGTGGGTAAATCACCAACCATGCTTTCCCCCTGGAATCATCTAAGTTTATTCCCATTGCTGGGATGAAAATTTTCCCTCAGTTATTTTGAGAAGAAGAGATTTTTTTTTTTTTTTACTACTCCTGGATCGTAGCTGTTAGTAAAACCCAGAATCTGTAAACCTGTCAGGACTAAGACATTTTTGGCATAAAAACCAAGGGTGAGCGAAAACGTGGAAATGCTAGATGTGTGTTACATGTGTGTTTCTCACATCACTTCACACACCTCTGCTGGTTTTAGAGAAAGCCACCAACTCATCAAAAAGTCTGCTATTCACAAAAGTTCATGAGTCTTTCTAGCTATTGTAAACTTCCTCTTTGTAGGGATGTGTAGCAGTAGCTCAGAGACGCGCATCATAAATCCTAAGGATCTCCTGAGTACCCTAAAGAAAGGTTGCTGGCATTCTCCCTAAAGAACCTAGACTTTTATGACAGAGAAAGCTGAACAGGTCCTTCAGCCGCATCCAGGGGAGACTCTTGGGAAAGGATGAGCTCCTTGTCTCTTCCTGGGATGATCTTTGGGTGTTTTTCCAACTAAACTTAGGTCTTCACCTGGCTAGTCTGGTTGGTATCTTCTGAACTTGGCTGGTGCTAAACTGAATAACTGAAGGTGAGGCTATCGGGGCGGGGTTGTGGGTGGGAATGGGGCCTGGGGGCAGGGCAGACTGTTTATTAGACACCCTCAGATAGTATGGCTTGTCATTTTTGAATCTTTATTAAATTTTAGTGACAATAATATTGGCTTCTTTTACACTTGCTTGGCTTTATTAAATGTCTGAGAATGTTGAGTTCTGTCACATGCAGAAATTAATCTTACACAATGGTGCTCAAATCTATTTTACACATTTGGCCCACCTGGTAAATGTTTGAAATTACAGAGGCAGGAGGTAACTTAGTCTCTGAAGTACTTGCTGTGCCAGCGTGATGACCCTGAATTTCAGCCCTAGGATCCACTTTGGAAAGAGCTGGGTGCAGTAGCTGTCAGTCTAACTCTGGGGAGGCAGAGATGAGAGGATCCCTGGGGCTTGTTGACCCGTCAGTCTAGGGGAATCAGAGAAGTCAAAGTCAATGAGAGACCCTGTCTGGAAAAGTAAGGTGGGGAGTAACTGACTAAGACCAAAACACGGAGTGTCCAACACACACCCACCCACCCACACACACACACACACACATTTGGGAACACATATACGTGCATGCACACTGCCTGTCCCATGGTCATAATAAAACCAGAATCTTCCTGGAAGGGGAGAGAAGAAACCAAGTATTAGCGTTTCTCAAGCTCTGAAATGATTGTAGTATACAGTCATCTAAACCCTGTGAACCAACTTTGAATGTCACTGGCCCTAAAGCAGAAAACATGTGCAGAGGCCTCCATGGCCCTCCAGTCAGAAGCAGCAGCTTTATGGGGGAAACTCATTAGAAATGCAAAAGAAAGGAAGGAAGGAAGAAATGCAAATTCATACTGCACTGCAGACTCCTGAGCTAGCAGTTGTATGACTTGTTAGTTGTAAATGTCTTAACTTTTCTCCCCCCCCACCCCCCAGGAAACTGCTTCTTCGTTTTATTGCACTATGTGTGGCCTGGATTACTGCTCATGCGCAGGAACAAGGTAAGGGGAATTACCTTGTTACTTGTGTTTTAAGAATATTTCTGAGCTGAGTATGGTAAGCCTGCAGCCTTGGCGCATCAAGAAGAGAGACAGGAAGATACGGTGCTCCAGACAAGTGTAGTAGTTATTTTTCTAATGACTGTCACAAAATTTGTGACAAACGGTACTTAAGGAAGGTAGCGTCTACTTGGGCTGATGGTTTGAGGACTCCATGCATCATGGCAGGGAAAGCAAGATGGCAGAGCTGGAGCCCGCTGCTTCCACTGCTTCCACGGCTTCCGTTGTATCCAGACACAGGTGCTCAGGCAACTTTCTCCTTTTCATTCAGTCCAGGACCCCAGCCTGTGGCAGTGGTGCTGCCCGTTTTTAGGACAGATTTTCCCACCTTAGTTAACTCACTCCAGAAACTTCCTCACAGATAAAGCCAAAAATTGGTTTCCAGGGTGATTCTAAATCCTAACTAGATGAAAGTCAAGGTTGACCATCAGGGACAGTCAGCCTTGCTACCTATCCAGTCAGTGACCAGCCTGGGCTACAAACAAACAAACAAACAAACAAACAACATTTCTGCTTTCAGCAGCCACAGTACATTCCTTCCAAGTCACCATAACCTGAAATTCAGCATTAAACAATAATAAAAGATTAGAGCCAGTGGCAGGAGGATATGAGGGTACAAAAAAAAAAAAAAATCAACTTAGGGGGTAAATATGACCTTTAAGGAATTGCTCAGATCTTCCATCTGTGAAATTGCTTACATTTTTAAGCCAAATCTCTATAAAAGGGAAGTTTTGTACAGTGAAAAGGCTTTGCTTGTGACGTCACTTCAAGTGGGAGTTCTTGGAGGTGGCAGACTGTAACTGAATAACCTCTGCCCTTCCTGAAACAACACACGCATGTAAGAAATGTTCCTCCTGGATTTGCATCATTAAGAAGTGAAATTTGCATATTAGACAGAGGGCTCAGAACATTATTTACTTCCTGTGGGGTGATCTAGGAAATAGTGTTTTGATTTCATCGGCTAGATTGTTACACTCAGAACTCTTTGTATATCCTATTTTATTCATTTTATTAAACAACATTTTAAAAGTGTCTACTTCCCAAGAAATATCTTACTACCCAATGACTGACATGTAAATACAAAAATATCTCTGACTTCAAAGTGAAAAAGGGAAGTGGCTTTGTCAAAGGTTCAAAGATGTTTTCGAAGTGAGACTCCAGGAAGCCGGCTGGGTGTCGGACATCAGCAGGGTGGTTGTTTGGCCCTCTCACTTTTCCGTAGCAGGACCCAGTGCAGAAGCCCAAATTGTAATAGGATCAGCTTTTCAACTTAGTAATAAATTCAATGAGCCACTTGTCACCTGAGTCCATCAACCAAACGACAATATGAAAGAATGACAAACAAAGACATCACAAATGACAGATTTGCAGGAGGGAGGCACACATAGGAAGGTGTGGTCCCCTGTCCAACAGATCTACCTGATGAGAGTCAGTAGGGGCTGCAAGGATGGCTCAGCACTTAAGAGTGCTGACTGGACTCCCACGAGGACCTGAGTTTTGCTCCCAGCACTCACTTTAGTCTGCTCACAGCTGCCTAACGCTCTAGGTCCAGAGGACTTGACCCTTTCCTGGCCTCCAAGGGCCACCCACTTGCATGTGGCATGCACACACAGGGACAAATAAATTTTTAAAAAGGGAGAATTTATCAAAAAAAAATTATGCACAATTGTGACTTGCAACCTTAAGATGGTCAAATCTCTCATTTGAGCAAGAGACTCAAGTTAGACATCTCTGGAGTATCTAGTACTTACAAGACATTTTAAAACTTAAAAATGAGTATCAGAGTACTTCAAATACATGGCTCAAAGGTAAGTTGCCCTGGAGAACCAAATCTTTTCCTTTACCTTCTCTGAAACTCTCTGGTACCTTTTCAATTTAATCTTTGTTTTCTTGATAATGTGCTTAACTATTTTACTGATTTCCTATTGTTGATGGTGAGAATTTAATGTTTTCTGTTCATTCTTTCTCTCTGGTCACCTTAATACAATTCCATAGCTTCTTTGCTATTGTAATTTACTTTATCATGTCCTAATGAGTATTTTTGTCATTGACCTGTGTACATTTGTACTTTTTCATTAAGTTTCCTCAGGGAGATCGCTCTTCTTCTGTGTGTTCTATGCCATTATTAGTTATTTGTTCACATGCTGTAACAAATTCTGAGACATCTTTGAAAAAAGTTTCTCCTCAGAGGCACCTTAGTCCTCTGAGCATTTATTTATTTATTTATTTATTTATTATTAATTTATTCATATTACATCTCGATTGTTAGCCCTTCCCCTGTTTCCTCCCATTCTTCCCTCCCTCCCATTTCTCCCCATATCCCCTCCCCTATGTCTGTGACTGAGGGAGACCTCCTCCCCCTATATATGTTCTCAGAATATCAAGTCTCTTCTTGGTAACTAGCTATCCTTCCTCTGAGTGCCACCAGGTCTCCCCATCCGGGGGACATGGTCAGAAAAGGGGCACCAGAGTTCATGTGAGAGTCAGATCTCACTCTCCACTCAACGGTGGAGAGTATCATGTTCGTCGGCTAGGTCTTGGTAGGGGTTCGAAGCTTACTGCCTATATTCTCCTTGCCTGGTGCCTAAGTTTGAGGAGGACCCCAGGATCCAGATCTGCCTGTCATAAAGTTCTTCTTGTAGGTTTCCAGGACCCTGTGGGTCCTACTATTTTCTCTTTCTTCTGTGCTACTCTTGCCTAAAGTCTCAATCGGATATCCTCTCCTCTGACCCACTTTCTTGGTAAGTAAAGATTTTCATGGTACATATCCCTTGGACTAGTGTTTTGATATAAGTGAGTATATACCATTTGTCTCTTTCTGCTTCTGGGTGAACTCACTCATTATGATAATTTCTAGATCAATCCATTTGTCCACAAATTTCGGAAATTCCTCGTTTTTAATAGCTGAGTAGTATTCCATCGTGTAAATATACCACAGTTTCTTAGTCCATTCTTCTATTGAGGGACACTTAGGCTGTTTCCATGTTCTGGCTATTATGTATAAAGCAGCTATGAACATGGTTGAGCATATGTCCCTGTTATGCAATTAGACCCTTATTTGTCACCATGCACAAAACTCAAGTCCAAGTGGATTAAAGACCTCAACTTAAAACCAGAGACATTAATTCAGTTAGAGGAAAAAGTGGGGAAGAGCCTGGGACACATAGGCACAGGAAACAACTTCCTGAACAGTACACCAACAGCCCAGGCCTTAATGTCGACAATTAATAAATGGGACCTCATGAGGCTGAGAAGCTTCTGTAAGGCAGGAGACACTGTCAAGGGAACAAAGCGACAGCCTACACAATGGAAAAAGATCTACACCAACCCTTCATCTGACAAAGGTTTAATATCCAAAATATATAAAGAACTCAAGAAATTAAACACCACAAAACCAAACAACCCAATTGTGAAATGGGGCTTGGAACTTAACAGAGAATTCTCAACAGAGGAATATCAAATGGCCAAGAAACACTTAAAGAAATGCTCATCCTCGTTAGTCATCAGAGAAATGCAAATCAAAATGACACTGAGATTCCATCTTACACCCATCAGAATGGCTAAGATCAAAAACTCAAATGACACCACATGTTGGCGAGGATGTGGAGAGAGAGGAACACTCCTTCATTGCTGGTGGGAATGCAAACCACTTTGGAAAGCCGTCTGGCGCTTTCTCAGAAAAATGGGAATAGGGCTTCCTCAAGACCCAGCCATCCCACTCCTTGGAATATACCCTGAGCATTTATTTTAATGCTGTGCTGGGGCAGATTCGAAAGCAGGGCATTCCTGAGACAGGGTCTGTCTAACGCTAATGTGGAAAGAGAGTCAGCAGAAGCCAGTAGAGAATTTTACTCCATAGGTTCCACTGAAATCCAAAGCCTGTGGTGGATTCTGATCTATTTATTTATTTATTTATTTATTTATTTATTTATTTACTTATTTATTTATTTTTAGCATGAACAGCTGCTGTTGAAATTGATGAGTAATTCTTGGTAGTCCACTATGATCTCTTCATTCTTTTCTTGAGGTCTTTATAGTCACCTGCTGTTGATGTTTTGAAGTCTATAACACTGTCATGACGAGAGTCTCTTCATTGTGTTGGGTATCCAGTGAGCCTTATCGGTGTGGAAGTGTCATTCCCTTATCGGTGTGGAAGTGTCATTCGCTTTCTGGAAATTTCCCTTTGTTATGCCCATGTTTCTAATTAACTCCTATTATTCTGCATTTTCTGTTGCATTTTTTGCACCTCCACAATTGACTTACTTGTTTTCTTACTTTAAGGTCTTATTTCCCAATATTGTTTGGGGTTAGGCAAGAGCTATTCCTGAGTTTCTCTTCTAGACATGTTCATGTCTGTTTATCTGAACATTGCAGGCCCCTCACTCAGATTTCCCTTCTTCCTTACAAAAGGCAGAAACGTGTTGCTGCTCCTCGGGTGCTTGTCCTTTCTAATTCTGTTAAGGGTGACAACAATATTTTGAAGTTTTCTTCTTATGTTGCCTTTTTCTTCTTCTAAATTTCTTTGTTTTGATCTGATTTTTAAATTGTAGATATTATTTGAGAGTCTGCAGTTGTTTCTGTTATCATTTAAAATAAGACAATAAAAATATATTTGGGGACTATTTTCATATAGGCCTGACAACCAAAGTGTTCCATGTTGGGGTGTTGAAAGAAGAGCCAGGCTGACCACCTGCTTGTTGCAACCCAAATATCTGGACCCATGAAGTGTCTTTAGAGAGGATGCCATCCCCCAGTTTTACATGGAGCATAAAATCATGGTGGTTGCCACTACTGGAGCTCAGTGATTACAAGAACCTTGGATGAAGGGGTTGTGTCCTAATGTATTATGTAGCTCTTACCTGATTCCCTTATAAGGAAGGTACTTCTGACCTTCTGCTATGATTGTGTCAATATTTCAATGTAATCAATCTTTACTTTTCTGTTATGGTCTCAGAGTTTCTTATACAAATGCTTAGCTACTTCCCACTTTTCCAATACCCTAATGTGCAACTCCAAGAATTCATTGAACTTGTACCTCCCATTCCTGAGTCATTCAGGGCTTTCCCATGAGTTGTTGTCCCATTGTCTTCAGCTCTTTAATGCATTCTCTGTCTCTGTCTCTGTCTCTCTCTCTTCTTTATTTACTCATTCACTTTATCCTTGGTCATGACCCCATCCCTCCTCTCTTCCCTCTTTAATGCATTTTTTTTAATGTGTTTGTGTCTGCTGATGTCTCTTCTAATCATCCACTTTTTAGGTAGTCTTGAACCATATTTCCTTCTTTGCGTTAAAAAGGCCTTCAAGATTAAATATATGTGATTTTAAAAATCTATGTGAGAAAGTGTATGTGATTTTCTACAATTTTAGTTATTTCTTAAGTTTTAACATAGCTTAAAAAATCCATTTTAACTATCATCTTAATAGATAGGAACTCTATATTTGCCTTTTAGCCTAGTGTTGGGTGTAACCTAGTGAATATGTGAGTCTATTTCAAGATGAGGTGGTTTATAGAAGCTTATGTTTTCTGAGGACTTGCTGATGTGGTTATCTTTCTGCCTGCTGCAGCAAACTTCTCTTCTCGCTATCCCCGGCTGCCAGTGAGATGTGACAGAGAGATGCAGTATCACCCATAGTGGGTCACACTGGATTGACCATGTAACTAATTCTCAAATGGCATCATGTCTCTGGTTCATGACTGCAAGTGTGAAAACACATGTTGGCACACCCTTATGTGGAAGAAGAGTGTCTCCTGTGTACGTTAATGTCACATAGAGGCTGTTCATTTTAGCTACAGCAACTCCACCCTCCTACACTGGGCACTCTGTCAACAATTCTTATATGTAGCTTAAAGCTTCATTTCTCACTTTATGAATAAGTTTGCATTGATCTGTTTATACAGAAGAAATGTGCTACCTACAACCAGAGAACTTTAAAGAGCAAATGGTTTCTTTAGCATACCCACTGTGCCAGTGGTGTTTAAGGACACAGGTGTTCTGGAGCCAGCCCTGCTTAATGTCCAGATCACACTGCCAAGTAGCTCTGTGACCTTGAGTGAAGTCCTGAACCACTGTAAGCCTCATTTCCAACAGATCAAGATGAAGATAAGAACCACATTATATGAGGTTTAGGGTGAGTAAAATGAGATAACACACAAAGGATGTTTAGGTAATGGCAGCACAATACATTTTTGTAGAACGGAAGACCACAGTCTAGACCAGCTTCTCTTCCCATATCCTCAGGGCATTGAACAAGTAAAAGCAACTGATCATAAATCATTTCCTTTAGTTCCTTAACTCAGTAGCCTAGAGCCAGGAAACTTATATTTGAGTCACGATTTTGGCACAATTTGGAAGTGACTAAAAAAAGCCTTGAAAAAACAAATATAGGGAGATAATCTAGTTAATGTGGTCAATTTATACATATCTGGAAAGAAAAAGAAATGCATATTGAATACTATGTAATCTTCCTTATAATCCTGGTGGTTTCATTTTAATCACTTAAAATATATTTTTAGAATGTCCCATGTGCATACAATGTATTATGATGAGCTTATCCACTTACCTAGTACCATCCTCCAATTCTTCCCAGAGCCCACTGACCTGTGTGCCTCCCAACTTCATGTATATTTTAAAATGTTATTATTACTATCAGTAGCCCCCAAGCCCAATTAATGCTGACAATGTGGGAATGCATGTGGCAAAATCACTTTAATTTTTTTATTAATTTATTCATATTACATCTCGATTGTTAGCCCTTCCCCTGTTTCCTCCCATTCTTCCCTCCCTCCCACTTCTCCCCATCTTCCCTCCCCTATGTCTGTGATTGAGGGAGACCTCCTCCCCCTATATATGCTCTTAGAATATCAAGTCTCTTCTTGGTAACTTGCTATCCTTCCTCTGAGTGCCACCAGGTCTCCCCATCCAGGGGACATGGTCAGAAAAGGGGCACCAGAGTTCATGTGAGAGTCAGATCTCACTCTCCACTCAACGGTGGAGAATATCCTGTTCATTGGCTAGGTATTGGTAGGGGTTCAAAGTTTAATGTCTATATTCTCCTTGGCTGGTGCCTTAGTTTGAGGAGGACCCCAGGATCCAGCTCTGCCTGTCATAAAGTTCTTCTTGTAGGTTTCCAGGACCCTGTGGGTCCTACTATTTCCCCATTCTTCCGTGCTACTCTCGCCTAAAGTCTCAATAGGATGTCCTCTCCTCTGACCCACTTTCTTGGTAAGTAAAGATTTTCATGGTACGTATCCCTTGGACTAGTGTTTTGATATAAGTGAGTATATACTGTTTGTCTCTTTTTGCTTCTGGGTGAACTCACTCATTATGATAATTTCTAGATCAATCCATTTGTCCACAAATTTCGGGAATTCCTTGTTTTTAATAGCCGAGTAGTATTCCATAGTGTAATTATCCCACAGTTTCTTAGTCCAGTCTTCTACTGAGGGACACTTAGGCTGTTTCCATGTTCTGGCTATTATGTATAAAGCAGCTGTGAACATGGTTGAGCATATGACCCTGTTGTGTGGTAGGGCATTTTCTGGGTATATTCCAAGGAGTGGGATGGCTGGGTCTTGAGGAAGCCCTATTCCCATTTTTCTGAGAAAGTGCCAGATAGATTTCCAAAGTGGTTGTACTAGTTTGCATTCCCACCAGCAATGAAGGAGTGTTCCTCTCTCTCCACATCCTCGCCAACATGTGGTGTCATTTGAGTTTTTGATCTTAGCCATTCTGATGGGTGTAAGATAGAATCTCAGTGTCGTTTTGATTTGCATTTCTCTAATGACTAACGAGGATGAGCATTTCTTTAAGTGTTTCTTGGCCATTTGATATTCCTCTGTTGAGAATTCTCTGTTAAGTTCCAAGCCCCATTTCACAATTGGGTTGTTTGGTTTTGTGGTGTTTAATTTCTTGAGTTCTTTATATATTTTGGATATTAAACCTTTGTCAGATGAAGGGTTGGTGAAGATCTTTTTCCATTGTGTAGGCTGTCGCTTTGTTCCCTTGACAGTGTCTCCTGCCTTACAGAAGCTTCTCAGCCTCATGAGGTCCCATTTATTAATTGTCGACATTAAGGCCTGGGCTGTTGGTATACTGTTCAGGAAGTTGTTTCCTGTGCCTATGTGTCCCAGGCTCTTCCCCACTTTTTCCTCTAACTGAATTAATGTCTCTGGTTTTAAGTTGAGGTCTTTAATCCACTTGGACTTGGGTTTTGTGCATGGTGACAAATAAGGGTCTAATTGCATTTTTCTACATGTAGACATCCAGTTAGACCAGCACCATTTGTTGAAGATGCTATCATTTTTCCATTGAATAGATTTGGCTTCTTTGTCAAAAATCAAGTGAGCAAATGTGTGTGGATTCATCTCTGGGTTTTCAATTCGATTCCATTGATCCACCAGTCTATTGCTTTGCCAGTACCATGATGTTTTAATTACTGTTGCTCTGTAGTACAGCTTGAGATCAGGTATGGAGATTCCTCCAGAGGATCTTTTGTTGTATAGGATTGTTTTTGCTATTCTGGGTTTTATATTTCTCCATACGAATTTGAGAATTGATCTTTCAATGTCTTCAAAATATTTTGTAGGTATTTTGATAGGGATTGCATTGAATCTGTAAATTGCTTTTGGTAAGATGGCCATTTTTACTATGTTGATTCTCCCCATCCACGAACAAGGTAAATCCCTCCATCTTCTGATGTCATCTTCAATCTCTTTCTTCGGAGGTTTGAAGTTTTTTTTCGAATAAGTCCTTCACTTGCTTGGTTAGAGTTACTCCTAGATATTTTATATTGTTTGTGGCTATCGTGAAGGGAGTAGTTTTCCTAATTTCTTCCTCTGCCTGTTTGTCATTTGTATACAGGAAAGCTACTGACTTTTTTGAGTTTCTTTTGTATCCTGCCAATTTGCTGAAGGTGTTTATCAGCTGTACGAGTTCTCTGGTGGAATTTTGGGGGTCACTTATATACATTATCATATCATCTGCAAATAGGGATAATTTGACTTCTTCCTTTCCCATTTGGATCCCCTTTTGCTGTCTTATTGCTCTGGCTAGAACTTAAAGAACTATATTGAAGAGATATGGGGTCAGAGGGCAGCCTTGCCTGGTTCCCGATTTTAGAGGGATTTCCTTGAGTATCTCTCCATTTAATTTAATGTTGGCTGTTGGCTTGCTGTATATAGCCTTTATTATGTTTAGATAAGTGCCTTGTATTCCCGATCTCTCCAGAACTTTAAACATAAATGGGTGTTGGATTTGTCAAATGCTTTCTATGCATCTAAAGAGATGATCATGTGGTTTTTCTCTTTCATTTTGTTTATATGATGGATTACATTGATGGATTTCCATATGTTAAACCATCCCTGCATGCCTGGAATGAATCCTACCTGGTCATGGTGAATGATGTCTTTGATATGCTGTTGTGTTCGCTTTGCGAGTATTTTGTTGAGTATTTTTGCATCAATGTTCATAAGAGAAATTGGTCTGAAATTCTCTTTTTTTGTTGGGTCTTTGTGAGGTTTAGGTACCAATGTGACTTTGGCCTCATAGAAGGAATTTGGTAATATTCCGTCCATTTCTATCTTTCGGAATAGCTTGAATAGCATCGGTATTAGCTCCTCTTTGAAGAACTGGTAGAATCCTGCGCTGAAACCATTTGGCCCTGGGCTTTTTTTTGGTTGGGAGACTATCAATGTTTGCTTCTATTTCTATAGGCGAAATAGGGCTATTTAATTTATCTGGTCTTGGTTCAATTTTGGCAAATGGAATTGGTCAAGAAATTTGTCCATTTCCCTTGAATTTTCGAATTTTGTGGCATAAATGCCTTTAAAGTAGGTTCTTACGATTCTTTGTATTTCTTCGGTGTCTGTTGTTATGTCTCCCTTTTCATTTCTGATTTTGTTAATTTGGATAGTGTTTCTCTGTCTTTTAGTTAGCTTGGCTAATGGTTTGTCTATCTTGTTAATTTTCTCAAAGAACCAGCTCTTGGTTTTGTTGATTCTTTGGATTGTTCTCTTTGTTTCTAATTTATTGATTTCAGCCCTGAGTTTGATTATTTCTAGGCGTCTACTCCTCTTGGGTGTTTCTGCTTCTTTTTTTTCTAGAGCTTCCAGATGTGTTGTTAAGTTGTTTATGTGGGATGATTCCATTTTCTTTTTAAAGGCATTTAATGCTATGAGTTTTCCTCTTAGCACTGCTTTCAATGTGTCCCACAAATTTGGGTATGTTGTTCCATCATTTTCATTGAATTTCAGGAAGTCTTTTATTTCTTCCCTTATTTCTTCCGTGACCCATGTGTCATTAAGTAGAAAGTTGTTTAGTTTCCACGTGTTAGAATGCTTTTTGTTATTTCTGTTGCTGTTGAAGTCCAGCCTTAGACCATGGTGATCTGATAAGATACAAGGTATTATTTCAATCTTCTTGTATCTGTTGAGGTTTGCTTCATGACTAACTATGTGATCAATTTTAGAGAATGTTCCATGGGGTGCTGAGAAAAAGGTATACTCCTTAGCGTTTGGGTGGAAAGTTCTGTAGATATCTATTAGATCCATTTGCTTCATGACATTGGTTAATGAGGTTATTTCCCGGCTTAGTTTTTGAATCAAAGACCTATCCTTGAGTGAAAGTGGGGTGTTAAAATCTCCCACTATTAATGTGTGGGTATCGATGAGTGGGGCAACCTTTGTTAATAAATCTTTTACAAATGTGGGAGCCCTTGTATTCGGAGCATATATGTTCAAAATCGTGATGTCTTCTTGGTTGAGTTTACCTTTGACGAGTACGAAGTGTCCATCCTCATCTCTTTTGATTAATTTTGGTTGAAAGTCTATTTTATTAGATATTAGAATGGCTACCGCAGCTTGTTTCTTGTGACCATTTGCTTGGAATATTTTTCCCTGACCTTTTACTCTGAGGCAATGTCTGTCCTTGTGGTTGAGGTGTGTTTCTTGAATGCAGAAGAATGTTGGGTCATGTTTATGCATCCACTCTATTAGTCTGTGTCTTTTTATTGGAGAATTGAGACCATTGACGAGAGATATTAATGACCAGTGATTGGTAAGTCCCTTCATTTTTGGTATTTGTAACAGTCAAGATTTTGTGAGGTTGTGATTTTACAATGGTATAGTTACCTATTTCCTATGTAGTTATGGTTGTAGTTTGATCAGTTGGGGTGGAGTTTTCCTTCTAGTAACTTCTGTAAAGCCAGATTTGTGGCTAGGTACTGTTTGAATTTGGTTTTGTCATGGAATATCTTGTCTTCTCTGTCACTGGTTATTGATAATTTTGCTGGATATTGTAGTCTTGCCTGGTATCTGTGTTCTCTTAGGGTTTGCAGCACCTCTGTCCAGGCCCTTCTGGCTTTCATGGTCTCTGCTGAGAAGTCAGGAGTAATTCTGATAGGTTTGCCTTCATATGTTACTCGGCCTTTTTCTCTTGTGCTTTCAATATTTTTTCCTTGTTCTGTATATTTTGTGTTGTTATTATTATGTGGCGGGAAGATTTTCTTTTCAGGTCTATTCTATTTGGTGTTCTGTAGGCCTCTTGTATGCTCGTATGCATCTCCTTCTTCAAATTGGGGGAAATTTCTTCCATTATTTGATTAAAGATATGTTCTGGGCTATGGAGTCGGCTATCTTCTCTTTCCTCTATCCCAATTATTCTCAAGTTTTGTCTTTTCATGTTGTCTTTTAATTCTTGTATGGCCTGTGTCAGGAATTTTTCAGATTTAGCATTTCCCTGAATGGTTGTTTCCAGTTCTGCGATTGTATCTTCAAGTCCCGATACTCGTTCTTCCATTTCTTGCAATCTGTTAGATAAGGCCACCTCTGAGATGCTTGCTTTCTTCTTTGATGCCTCTTGATCACGTTTTTCTTCTGTGTGTTCCTGCATCATAGCTTCTATTTTTATCTTCATGTCTTGGACTGTTTTAATGATTTCCATCATCTGGTTATTTATATTTTTCTGAAATTCTTCAAGTGCCTCTTTATATGACTTTTTAAACTCTTCAGCCCTCTTGTTTGCCTCCTCCTGCATTTGTTTACAGATTTTATTTGTTTCTTCCATTATCATCTTCTTTACTAAGGACTTGAGGTCATTTTCTTGCCTATCCATTGCTGTTAGGTTCTCTAGGTTGTTTTCATTGGGAATGTTGGGATCCAGAGATGCCAAACTGTTTTGGCTTTTGATAGCATTCTTTCACTGTCCTCTTGTCATTTTGATGGCTCTGATGTTGGAAGGTATTTTGTAGTGACCTTCGCTGATTGAGAGTGGTTAATTGATGACTGATTATAGGTCAGGTGCTCTTGCCTGTGGGGGATCAGGGAGTATTTCCGTGGAACAGGTAGGTGATCCGGTTTCACTCCTGGTGATTTTCCTCTGCACCGTGGGCTCCAAGCTGAGCCAGCCAAAGTAGATATCTGTTTGGACTTTACTGCTGTAATTCAGATCCGCAGTTTTGGTACCTAGAATAAGGTCTGCACACAAACGTTCTAGTTGAGTAGGTTGATCCCAGCTGCCTGTCCTTCCTGTGGTTTTGTAGTCAAGACCCCAGTAGATCAGATCTTCTGGGGGTGTAGCTGTCTTTTAGCTCTGTCTCTATACCCTGTAGCAGTGCCCAACCTCTCTCAGAACTATATGCCTGGAGGGACCAAGGTCGCTCTTGGTCAGCAATTAGGCACTGCAAGCAAGACCCTCTTTTCGTCTCCCGATACAGTGAGAGTGCCTGCCTTGCTCGGGCCAGAATCCCCACCTGGGCTCTCTCGTTCGGGGAGCAGGGAGCGCAGGGCCAGTGCCTTGCGGCTGGGCAGTTAGTAAGACTAGGGTTGCAGAGCTCTGGCGGTCTCCCGGGGAACCAGATCTTCCCGCTGGGCTATGTTGGTCCACTCACACTCTAGGTCAGCAATTAGACACTGCAAACACGACTTATCCATGTCTCATCCCCCGATAATGTGAGAGTGCCTGCCTTGCTTGGGCCAGGAGCCCCACCTGGGTTCTCTCATTCGGGGAGCAGGGAGCGCAGGGCCAGTGCCTTGCAGCTGGGCGGTTAGTAAGACTAGGGTTGCAGAGCTCTGGCGGAAGCCCGCAGAACCAGGTCTTCCCTCAGGGCTAAGAAGTTCAGCTACCGCTCTAGGCAAGACCCACGTCTCCTGATAGGTCTGTGGAAGCAGTTCAAGCTGATTTCTCACTGCCACTGTTTGCAGGCTCAGTCCGCTGTGATTGGTGTTAGGTTGGGCCCCAGATGGCTAGCGAGCTGCAGTCCCATTTTAGCTGTCTCTGTTGGGTCCCGCTGCCTGTGTTTCCACTCAGCCTAGGCAGGTGACCTCCACAGTTTGGGATGGTGTGGAAGGAGGAATCCTAGGGCAGATTCACCCTCTTCACTGAGACTCCTCTGGTTGGGGACTCTGGAAAATCCCCTCTCCAAACAGCGAGTCTGTGCTTTATATACAGGCTGCAGTTTGCATGTGGATTCCGTTTCAGAGTTTGGGGAGTGCATTTAGCACCTCCGGGATGTTGCTTGGCCCAGGAGGGTAGGGCCCCTGTTTGGTCTGCGGCCTTTGGGGCCCCACTCACCTACAGTTCTCAAAGTCCAGCAATCTGTTGCTCCACTTATGTCTCTGGTCTCCTCGGAGTAGATCAGGTACGTGGCTTAATGGTCGGCGCCATCTTGGAATCCCCCTAATTTTTTTTTTTTTTTTTAATTTGGCACAAGTGCAACATCAGAAAAAAATATAGCTGTAGGACTTGCCAAGTTGTATGAAAATTTGAAATACTGAAAATTAATTAGGATTAATATATATCCATGTAATCATTTAACAGAAGGAGTTAACTCTGTGACTTGTTATACTCTAGAACTTGAAAGCTTTAAGAAATCACTTAAGCTGTTTCCATGTTCTGGCTATTATGAATAAGGCTGCTATGAACATGGTTGAGCAAAGTTTCTTGTTGTGTGCTGGAGCATCTTCTGGGTATATTCCAAGGAGTGGAATAGCTGGGTCTTGAGGAAGCCCTATTCCCATTTTTCTGAGATAGCACCAGATAAATTTCCAAAGTGGCTGTACTAGTTTGCATTCCCACCAGCAATGAAGGAGTGTTCCTCTCTCTCCACATCCTCGCCAGCATGTGGTGTCACTTGAATTTTTGATCTTAGCCATTCTGATGGGTGTAAAATGGAATCTCAGAGTTGTTTTGACTCTGGTGCCTCACATTTGACCATGTCCCCTGGAGAGGGAGACCTGGTGGCACTCAGAGGAAGGACAGCAGGTTGCCAAGAAGAGACTTGATACCCTATGAGCATATACAGGGGGAGGTAATCCCCCTCAGTCAGAGTCATAGGGGAGGGGAATAATGGGAAAGTGGGAGGGAGGGAAGAATGGGAGGATACAAGGAATGGGATTACCATTGAGATGTAACAAGAATAAATTAACAATAAAAAAAAAAGAATCAGGATGTAAAGTGAATAATAAATAAATAAATACATAAGTAAATATGTAAATAAATACATAAATAAACTTACTTAAAAAAGAAAAAAAAAGAAATCACTTAAGCTACAATGGCTAAAAAATGTAAAGCATCTCTAAGCTCTCAGGGCTAACTATACATTGCTTGTTCCTCTGACTTGGCATGGCATGAGAACAGATCTTTGCTTTCTGTATTTGAAAAACAAATGTAGATTCCTATGCCACCACATCTGAATGGTTTAAGCACGGAGTATACACCCCATAGAGTTAGTTACAAGTTAGTGTATTTATAGAGGCAGGAGTGTAAGCCCTAGCGTCCTCTTCTGAGACTGGACTTCTCCCTCCCTATGCCCTACTTCATCCATCTCCCTCTTTTTCTCATTGGGAGAAGGGGCAGTGCAGTGGGAGTGGGGGTGGGTGGGGTGGGATGGGGTGGGGTGAGTGGGGTGGGGGTGGGTGAGATGGGGTGGGGTGGGGCGTGGGTGGGTGGGATGGGGTGGGGTGGGATGGGGGGGTGGGATGGGATGGGGGTGGCATGGGGTGAGGTGAGTGGGGTGGGGTAGGTGAGATGGGGTGGGGTGGGATGAGGGGTGGCATGGGGTGAGGTGAGTGGGGTGGGGTAGGTGAGATGGGGTGGGGTGGGATGGGGGGTGGGATGGGGTGGGGGGTGGAATGATGCCTGTAATGATCATAAATATGCTTGGGTGACTGAGTCAGGAGACTCTCTCAAGGCCAGGGATTTGACACCAGGCTGGAAAAAGCCAGTAAGATACTGCCTCTAAAATACAAATGAAATTGAAAATGATGTGACACGGAGCTCAGTTCCTGTTGGGGGTAGATACTCTCAGTGGGGCTCTGAACCAGTGGGATTTTAAAAACTGATAAGCTTTGGTGAAGCAAAAAGTTTAGAAAGAATGAATATAATCCCAAGTGGAGGATGCTGTGGAGTAGACAGCTGTACCAAGGAAGGAAGGTGAGCATGTAAGAGCGTTGCTTCCAGAACCACTTTTAGTTATAACACCAAGTTCAAGTTAAAAGATTCTCCAAGTCCACACCCAGCTTCAAAACACTAGAAAAACTCACAAAACTTACAGATTTATGTTACATTCACCATGAATTTTTATCATTGTAAAAAGCAGCTAATGAAAATTAGTCCAAGGAGCTGGGTGTGGTGGTGCATGCCTTTAATCCCAGTATTTGAGGAGGCAGAGGAAGTTGGATCTCGGTGAGTTTAAGGCCAGCCTGGTCTACAAAGTGAGGCCAGGGCAGCCAAGGCTACACAGAGAAACCCTGTCTAGAAGAACAACAACAACAACAAAAAAATAATAATAAAAATAAAAAAAAACAAAAATTAGTCCAAGGAACAAAGGATTTAGGATGTCATGAAGCTAAAAGCCCACCAAGTGCAAGGACTAAGAGTTCAAAGTGGGATCAATAAGATTAAATATAAAAAATAAAAAAAATAAGGTGAGATGAACAGGAAGTGAGAGAGATAAGGCAGGAATTGAAGACACAGATTTCATGAGTCACACAAAGCCACCGAGCAGTGTCATAATGTCATGCCTATTACAGAAAGGTCATGCTGGCTGCCCCTTTACTGACAAAAACACTGAAGTAGGAAAAATAAAGTTTGAGGATAACATATTGAGTTAGACCTGCTTTGGAAACTTGTAATTTCTCCTGAATAAATCCAGCAGACAGTTGGCTATGCAAAGCCAGCAGAGAGGTCTGTGAGTCAGAAATGTGGTCGTTGCAGCTATGGTTTGAATGACATCATTAGGCCTGCTGTTTACAGTAAAGAGAGCATGGCTGTTGTCTTGGCAACACCACCATTTATTCTACATTTAAGAAGCAGATAGAGGAAAGGGGTACAGTGCACTCTGCCCTTGGGTAAAGCAAAATAGACTACTAAAAGTCACTGAGGTAAGAGGTTGACTCTTCAAAACTGCATTCTGTAGATGTCTCTGCACTCTCTAGTTAGATGGCCTTGGAGATAGAATTTATCCCCGACTTTTCATAACTGTAATATGTAGGTGATAATAGAATACACGTATAGAGATGGGAGACTTATGATAATATGGGAAAGTCCTTAGAGAGGTCCTGGGTACATAGGGAGAATTTAGTAAATGTCACCAGAGTTCTTTAAGAAATCAGGGCAACTCTAGTGCTGTATTACGAATTATCTACATTTTTTTCCCAAGAGGTAACTGATTTATTCAGTGACATGAACTAAAGATCTGGGTTAATTTTGTGGCAAGGGCTGCTCATGAAACTAACTCATTACAGACAACTTACTTGTTTTATATATTGGTACCAAATAGGTAAATCTAATTTATAATTTAGTCATATCTAAGCCAGGATTAAACTAAAGATTAAAGCACTTGTGCTCTAGATGCTCTCTCTCTCTCTCTCTCTCTCTCTCTCTCTCTCTCTCTCTCTCTCTCTCTCTCTCTCTCTCTCTCTCTCCCTCCCTCTCTCTCTCCCTCTCTCTCTTTCTTCTTCTTCTCCTTCTTTTCCTTCTTCTTCTTCCTCCTCTTCCTCCTTCTTCTTTTTCTCTCTCTGCTCTTTTTTATTTTTTGTCTCCTTTCCTTTACTCCCATTTCCCCCAATCTTTTGTATATGTGTCTTCTCTTTCTGGGTTTCCTATTCTCTTTTCTGTTAACTTCCGGCCCCAAAATGTGCTTAGTCTGTGACTGGAACTATGGTGCTGTTGTGTGGCTCTGCCTGGGAAGTTTATATTTATTTGAGAGACAATTACAGAAGAAAAACATATAAACAAACTAACAAAAAACCCCCAAAACCCTCCCCAAGCCCAGCTTAGAGAACAGGAGCTCACTATAGTAATTTACGGGAGCGGAGGACTCAGGCTATGCATCACTAAGAAGCCCACGCCAGCATGGGTGATGGCATCTGTGTCCCTGGAACCTGTGTGCAACCTTGAAACAACTCCACCAGAGAGTCTCTACCCTCTTAGTATTTGTGGATGGAGAGGTGCCACCTATGTCTTGGGAGCCTGCAGAGCCTCCTCTGTTCCCTCCAGGAAGGACTGTTTCAGGAAACAGCTACCCAATAGAGGGTTCCAGTTTATCTATAGCGCTCATTCCCCACCATGTGATCTAAGTAGGGAAAAGTAATCCTGCCATGGTGAGCTGGTGATAACCTAAAAGTGATATATGAAGAACATGGTAGCCATCAGGCCACGGGATGAGACAGCCACTGTGTCAACCTTGAGGTCACATGATGGTTCAAATTCAGCTCAACCATTAACTAGCTGTATGACCTTGATTCCATTATATTATTTTTCTGTTCCTTGGCTTCATCATTCATGAAGTAAGCATAGATTTTAAAAAATTATTTTTATTAATTTATTCTTGTTACATCTCAATGGTTATCCCATCCCTTGTATCCTCCCATTCTTCCTTCCCTCCCATTTTCCCATTATTCCCCTCCCCTATGACTGTTCTTGAGGGGAATTACCTCCCCCTGTATATGATCATAGGGTATCAAGTCTCTTCTTGGCAACCTGCTGTCCTTCCTCTGAGTGCATAGATTTTAATTTTCTTTTAGATTTAGTTTACATGTTTAAGTGGTTTTGCTTGCATGTATGTTTATGCACCAGGTGCCTGATGCCTCCTGAGATCAGAAGGAGGCATCAGCTCCATGAACCTGGAGTTACTGATAGGTGGAAGCCACCATGAGGTTGCAGGGAACCTGAGCCAGGTCCTCTGCAAAAGTAACATATGCTCTCTATTGTAGAACCATCTCTCCAATCCCTGGGCTTAGACTAAGTAAATATGGAACTTTGAGGTAGTGTCTTCCCACTTCTGTTTTCAGAGTAAAAGAACCAAGCTAAATAGGACAAATAACCCTAAACTTGTCAGTTTTGAAAAAAACAAAACAAACAAACAAAAAAAAGAGACTACTAAAATCTACAAGGGTTAAAATATAAAGAGAAAAGAAAATGTATACAGAGATGGCATAGTTGAATAGTTACATCCCAGAAAACAGTCGCAGAAGAAACAAACAAACAAACAAACAAACAATGAAAAGGAGTAAGGAATGTTTATCCATGACACACCAGAAGTGCTAGATCAATGGTCCCAACCTATGAGTCCTGACCCCTTTGATGGTCAAACAACCCTTTCCCAAGAGTCACCTAAGACCATTGGAAAACAGACATATTTATATTACAATTTCTAACAGCAAAATTACAGTTCTGAAGTAGCAATCAAAATAATTTTATAGTTGAGTGTCACCACAACATGAGGAACTCTATTAAGGAGTCACAGCATTAGGAAGATTGAGAGCCACTGTGGCAGGCAGGAGGAGAGCAGACACTGGCCAGAGGAAGGTACAAAACAAAAGAACAGATCCCACTGTTGGCTAATGGGGGAGAACTTAGAAAATGCCCCAGTCTACTGCCTGAGGTGATAGGTTCATTCTGAAGATTGAGCAAATAGGAGTGAGCCCAGAGGAGAATGAGGTAGGCAAAGCTAGCTTTGCCAGCCCCCTGGATTAGCATGGCTCACAGACAGGTAGGACCACATTAAAGAACTCATTTTAGAAAGAAAATTCTATTAACACTGAAGGAGTTTGGAAGACATAGTCTTGTTTTCACAGCATCTGTATACCGGATATATTTGGCTGGGAAATAACAGGCAAGTGACAGACTCTGGTGCAGCATAAGTAGAAAGATGCCAAAGGAAAATGCAAGTCAACATAGCTAAAAATATGATGCGTGCAAAAATATGGCTATGAGACGGTTGGATATTCTGATCACTTATTTAAAACAAAAGATAAGAAACATCTCAAGCCAGATCACCCTTGTGAAAACGACGATGAAGCAGAAACATGAGGCACCAGGGAAATGATGGGCTGGCAAGAGAGTAGAATGGATGTGACTTGTGGGTTTGGGGAACTCCAAAGTCACAGAAACAAAACCTTATAGATTGAGATAAGATTGGGAGGAGCATAGAGGAAAATCACACATGACCCGGGACACAGTAAAACAGAAATGGATCTAATAACAAACTAAGTAATTTCTGTTGGAATAATTGTATAAAAGCAAAGACACAGAGAATACAAGAAATGAATTGTAGAGTCTTACTGACTCCATGAAACATATTAAATTTTCAATAATACCTTTGCAGGTGCTTTCAGAACATTACTGGGACTGAAAAGTATTCAGAATAAAATCAATTTTCACTGTTCTCTGCTCGCATTGCTGTTAGGTCAGATTTTAGCAACAACATCAGACAACAAAGTAAATCAGAAAACTTGTAACTGGGACATTAAAACTTTAAAAAGACATAGGAAATGCATACCAACAGTTTCTGGGAAACAAAAGCAATGAAAAGAGCACTTATGGCATCTAGAAGATATGGCTAGAACATTGCTCAGGCAGATTTCTAGCTTAAATATCCTCCTAAGCCAGTTAGGAAGACTAAACTTCAGAAAGCAGAACAAAGAAAGACTAAAACCTGATACCAATGCATAACATAGAAAATAGACAAAAGGGGGAAAATAAATCAAAAGGCTGCGCTTTTGAAATGACCAGAAAGAGCATTATCTTAAGAACAGTGAAAAAATTCAAATCATAAAAGGAAGTAAAGAACTGTAAAAATAGATTCCCAGAAAAGAATCATGAATAATATTATGTGAATGTTTTTGAGTAAACATCCTACATGAAAATTGTTGTTCCATACAAGGAATGGGATAAACATTGAGATGTAACAAGAATAAATTAATAAAAAAAAAGAAAGAAAATTGTTGTTCCTTGTAGAAATACAAACTTCTAAGGTTGACTGTGGGTGCAATCATGAGTTAGGACTCAATTAGCAGAGTAAAGAGGTGAGCAGTGAACACTGAGGGAGCGATGACAAAAGTGTAGGTGCTGAGTTCAGGTGGCTGAAGAGCTCTAGGATGTCATGAGAAACAAAACCGTGATTCCAGAATACTTAAATAGACCGAATTATTAAATTTAGTTAATGTTCTACAGCGCGATCATAAAATTGTAATATGATAAAGCTAGGACAATAAGGCACCAAGAGATTAGCTGCATTTGTAGAGAGGCTTGCTGTCTACCTGCAATATAAGGGAGGAATGTGAGCAGCTACTGAAAGAATAGCCCACACCGGGGAGCAGACTGTCTCAGGAATGCATTCCTGGCCGTGCGCTTACTGAGTGATAACTGTTCAAAAGCACCTGACGCTTTTACAAGTTATTCACCATAAATTCTATTATACAGTAAAATTCAAGGAAGCATTCTGAAGTGCCTATAGGATATCAAGAATACATACCCATTTTTAAGTTTTTGAATTAATCCTCTTCCTAATAACACCTCAGTTAAATAAGATCAAGTGACTTCTTGAAACAGGCCTTCCTGCAAGGCAGGCTTTCTCACGACAAAGCCCGCCCTTGATGCCACATCAGGGACTTATTTGTGCCACAATGACTTACTTGACACACTGGGAATGGCTTTTACAGACTCTATGGTAATATATATCTTAATTTTAAGTACTGCAATTTTCAAAGAAGCTATACTACTCCATGGCTTCCTCCTGAGACTAAGATATGCACACATTTGTAGATAGAGACCACTGGGCAGGAATCCCTCAAGTCAGAGACTGACAATGCACACACTTCAAGAATGTGAGTTTTGTTAAAGATTGGTGATAAGTACAGTTAATAGATTTAGCTGGTAAGTAATTTATAGTGCATATGAAAACAACCATGTTATGGGATATAGTAAAAACTTTATATAAATTATATTGAAATAACATGGGTGATCGATAGTATGTTTTTTTGTTTTTGTTTTTGTTTTTTTTTACAAATTATACACTATTGCTTTAAAATTGGCTGTTGAATCTCCAAGTGAGCTTACCTTTCTGCATTGTTGTTGATGGAAAAGACTGAGACCCATTAATGCATAATATTTTATGCATTTATGTCCTTTATGACTGCTACAAAATTATAACTACTTCATTAGCAGCTGATAATTGTATGCTAATTGGTATGTTTTGTACATATCTCTGTGAGAAAGCATTTTAAATACAGTACTAGATTATACATGGATACTATTCTGTAATTATTTCATCATTGTGCACAGTTGGCTGACTTGCAGCCCAGAGTCTATCTCCCTGTTTAATCTTTGCAATGAACAGAAACTGCCAACTGTCCACTGCTTTGAATAGTGCTAAATATTCTTAGCTAATCTTATCTTATTTCATTTTCTTTATATATTATAATTCTTTCACAAATATGTAATAATCCACCCAGATATTATTCCAAGCACACATAGATGCAGGTGGGAGACTTCTAACTGAAGGAATCCTAAGAATCACACCTTTGACTAAGCTGGCTGCAGTTTTAGGAAAGGTTTCATTCATTGTTTAATGAGTGGCATGTAAAGCTATGTGACTCTAAAGGTGACTATGAAGTCTGATTGGATTCTAGTGGAACAAGCTTATTCATCGAGAAATTCTAGACCTCCTTGCAAGGAAATAGTAGAAGCACAATAATGAACCAGATAGAGCCCGTCTTCCAGGAGTTTACAACTGAGTGAGAGAGGCAAGCAGATCACTGGTGATAATGTGATGAACACTAAAGTCCTTAAATCCATAATTATATGAAAGACATATTATAGAAAATGCACATTGCAGAATAACTATTCAAAGAGAGTCTATGGGCTAGGTTAAAAAAAATCACTGAAGAGATTTGGAAACACGAAGAAAAGAAAAACTCGAAAGTGATGTCAAATGCTCACAACAGAGCAAATTTAAATTCCGCTTCCCTCTTCCTCAAGAATTTGGGTAAGCCAGGTGCTCTAAGTGTAGTTAAGGTATCAGGCACATAAAGCCACAATTAGGCTCCCAGGAGTTTGAAAAATTAGAATTTGAGTGCTGGTGTGTACTGTTTACAATGAGGGTTGTGAATTGCAGATTACTCTCCTGAACAGGGTGTTCAGTTTCGCCTGAACATAGATGTCATTAGAAGTTTACCTTATACGTTCAGGACATGAGCGACAGTTCAGAGCTGGGAATGTGCATTTATCCCAGAGGGGCAAGAGTCCTAATAAAATGGGAAAAATCAAAATAGGTAATCTGATTTTTAAATTATTTGGGAGTATAAAAGATAGTGATGTGTGTGTGTGCTTGTGTGCACGTGTGCACACACACACACACATGCTTCATTTAAATTTTTGATGGTAACCCTCTCTCACTATCTTTTACTACCCCAAAATTGCTTATTGCGAGCACATGCTTACTTATATTGATTGAAAAGAAAGCTTTGTTTTTATACGCAATATATAATGAATATATGAATATATAAGAGTAAGATCCTTTCTCCCCTTTTCTCTTTTCATTTCCAGGCATAGATATTCTTCACCAACTAGGCCTTGGAGGCAAAGACATAAGATACACATCCACAGTGATGGCCGTGCCGTCATCATCCACAGCATTATCTCAGGGGGTCCAGTTAACAGAATTTGGCATCCTTTTGAAAGATAGTGCCTACATTGAGTCACCTCTTGTGAACATTTTACCAGTGAGTTTAAGGCAGCCACTGACAATATTGATTGGGCTGCAATCACATAAAGTGAGCAATGCATTTCTCTTCAGCATTCGGAATAACAACAGGCTGCAATTAGGAGTGCAGTTACTACCGAAGAAACTAATAGTGCATGTTGGAGGAAAGCAATCAGTGACTTTCAACTACAGTGTCCATGATGGGCGATGGCACTCACTTGCCATCACCGTTAGCTACCATGTTGTCTCCATGTTTGTTGAATGTGGAAAGGGAAAGTTTAGTGGAGTGACAACTTCAGAAGCTCTGACCTTTGACCCTCACAGTGTGTTTACCTTGGGAAGTATGAATAGTAATTCTGTCCACTTTGAGGGAACGGTGTGCCAGTTGGATATTATTCCTGCCACAGCAGCATCTGCAGACTACTGCAGCTACGTGAAACAGCAGTGCCCCCGAGCACACGCATCCCAAGCCGAAGCGAGCCTTCCTCACGCAGCAGTAATTCCAACCACACACCCTGCCTTGCCCAAAGGGTTTGGTGAGGCAGAATCGCCACAAAAGACACTCGCAGAACACAGCCCCTTACCCAAAGAATTCGGTGAAATAGAATTGGCGCAGAAGACATTCACGGATGGCAAAGGCATTCCAAATAACAGAAACAATGCTTCTGCCGCAGCACGTGATAGCCAACAGCACCAGACATCAAGGTCTCTGTTTGCTTCTTTCCATTCAGGGAATATCTCAGCTGTGTCTCTCCCAGACTATGGAGTTCAAGCTAAAGAAATCACCACCCAAGAAGAGAAAAGGTTAAACCTGTCAGTGTCCCATCACCGCCCCAGCGAGGCAAAAATGAGTAGAGAGGAGAACATGAGCCCTCACTTAGCTGCATCAGACAACATCACCCAACACAATGAGGAAGCAGCTGGCCTGACCCTGCCTAAGAAAGCACCATCTGGCATTGCACACACGAATCAAGATGCCGTGACTAATCTTAAGAAGGCTATCACAACCAATCTACACACCAATGAACTCGTGGAAACGGAACAGGTTTTGAACACCACCTTGTATAGAGTGACACATGGGCCCTCTGTGGATAACCACCTTGAGCGAAGGAAGGACGGTGAATCTTACCCTGATGCTACTTATCCCACGGAAAATAGCTATGACACCCAGCCTTACGATTACTATTACTATGAGGATTATATTGCGATGCTGGACATGGAGTATCTGAGAGGGCCAAAAGGAGATGCCGGACCTCCCGTAAGTTGGAGTTCTCTTCTTCAACCATGTCTTAATGCATTAACTTACCATGTATGTCAAAGAGGCATCTGAATCATGCAACATAGGGTGGACCAGATCTGTCTAAGAAATGTACCCTGCCACAGTGAGTGACGTCATGCTTAGAACGCATCAGCCAGAAAGCAACACTGTCTCAAATTACGCTTAAAAAAATTGGTAGGCTGAAAAGTTACCTAATTCTGGGTAAAGTGGTGGGAAGACTACGTTTTTCTAATTCAGTGGAAATCCAGCCAGGAATTTAACTGAAAAGTATAAAAACCAAAAGCATTCATCCAACACCCAATGTTAAAAGGATATATAAAAGTTAGATTGAGGAAAAATATAGTAAATATACCAGTTAAGTATTCCTTTATTAAAATAACATTAAATGGACTATCAAAGTATAATTGTTTTGATATAGACATTATTTTGTAGACAACTGCTAGAAATGTTATCATTCTCAGTGAAATATTTCCATAACCATGGTGAACAACATATTTCACTATCTCTTTAATGATGTAGCCTGCTTACAAATGGATTAATATAAGCTCTACTTATGTTATATAAAAATACTGAGTTAGCCAAGCTACTTTGGAGAGAAAAGGATCAGATTATTTAATGGAGAACCCCAAGCCAATTTAATAATATACAAACAAAATTGTGCAACATTGGTCTGATCTTTTCAGCTCCGAATTTCTTCCATTATGCAGGTACACGTGGAGATCAACATCTGAACATTTCTAAATTCATTTAAAACCTCACCTGAAATTAGTGCTGTAACTGCTTGTTTTGGCCTTTGATATTTGTATATCTTAAGTAACTAGCCTGTATATCTTTAGAATTTTATTTTAAAATTCTAAGCATATACCAAACATATCCGTAGGCACAGCTTTGTATTATTATCTTATTGTCTTATGTGTGCGGGTGTTTTGCCTGCATGTGGCTCTGCACCAAACGAATGTCTGGTGGTCATGGAGGCCGTAGAGGGCAACCAACCTCCTGGAGTAACAGACGGTTGCGAGCCACCACGTGAATGCTGAGAATCGAACCCAGGCCCTCTGTAAGAACATCAAGTGCCCTTAACTTCTGAGCCATCTCTCCAGCACCTACATGGCACTTCTTTACTTAACAAAAATACAACTTGAGTCATTGGTTGGGTTCTACAGACTATAGACTGGGCAGGCTAAGGTAATGCCATGTTCTTGGCTTATGTCTCCCTGTAGTTATTCCTTGAGGCAGATGTATTTTCAACAACTCTTCCTAAGGCAAACTGTTGGAAGTTACAATAAATCCAATAGATGCCCTGTTATATGAAATAAGCTTTTATACATAAGAACAACACAGTGGTTCTATTGAATTGCTCAGAGATTGGATTGAACAAATAGGTGCCTCTTACTCTCCTCAGAAACTCAGTGTACTGGGATGAGCTTTTGTCTCTTAATCTGTCTGTAGAGGCCCAAACAGTTACTCCACCTGGATTTTTTAAGCACTAATGTGTGCTATAGCTGTGTCCTTCATCTCTGCTGAGCTTGAGGCAGAAGCACAATGTTAGCTCTGAAGGAACCTACATTTCAGTAAGAAAACTAATGTCCATGTATGACTGTATCTTGTGGTGATGCGAGCTGAATACCACTGGGTGCTGGAGAGGTGGCTCAGCATTGTTGAGTGACTATCACATTTGTCATTAGTTCTTGGGCAGCTCACAACCACCTACAAGCCCAGCTCCAATGGAACTGAAGCCTCTGGCCACTGAAGTCACTGCGCTCATGAGTGCGCGCACGCACGCGCGCACACACACACACACACACACACACACACACACACGTACCCACACAGTGAAAAACAAAATAGATCACATGCTGCTGAAAGACATAAGTTAAATGTGTGAGGCAAAAAAAAAAAAACCAACAAAATATTTGGGAGCAGATCCTGTATGGATCCCATATGGATCCCCTATGGATCACTGCTTGTGGCAGGTTCTTAGCACAGGATGATATAGGACTGAGCCTTAGGGACTAAATATAGATGAGAAAGGCAGATTTTACTTCTTAACATGGGGAAGACAGTGGTAACTGTCACTCATTGATGTGGACGATGATCTAACTAGGCTTTCATGTGCATTCTCTTAAATGAGCTTTGCAATATTAATACAACTGTCCTCATGTTTCAGTGAAAGAAACTGAGGCTGGAGGAGTTCATCTACTTACCAATGGTAACGTGGCTTGTACATGACGCAGCCAGGATTTGAATACTAATTTCCTGTCTCTAAGGCCAAACTCTTTTACTTTAGGCTGAATAATGACAGACAAAAGCCCAAGCAAGGCAGTGTCACTAACAAGCTTTTACATTGTTCTTGGGAATTCTGTAGGTTTCTAAGCAAAAGTCAGTCTGGCCACGGTACCCAAAACAGATGAGAAATTCTTGGTCCCATTTATGATTGGGACAGTATTCAGGTTGGCAGAAGTGAAGCTGGGAAGGTTGGATTTGAGAGATATTTTGAAGGGAGATATAGAATAGAGCTTGGACATTAGTTGGATCTAGGGTCCAAGTAGAAAGAGAGAGTCATAGATTGTCAGGATTTAATTCTACAGACTGAGAATAGTGACAGCAATGTTGAAAATAATGTCAGAATAATCTGTCCACTGAGCAGGAGCAAACAGTGGTTGGCAAGAAGAAAGAGGCGGTAAATAATTCAGCTGGTAGAGTTGAAGAAGCGAGGTCAAGGCTGCCAATACTGCGGTTGGAACAATAAGGCCATGAAATAATTCCAAAGAAAGATCCATACAGGAGGGTCAGGACCTAGATCAGGGTGAGACTTTGCTTTCTGGTTATGGAAAAAGAAAGCAGAGTAGTTGAAATGGGCGCAAAGAAAACTTTGTGCTTACTACAAAAGCCAGGGAGGGAAAGATACTTGAGAGAAGAAATTGATCAGCATTGCTAAGAGCCAGAGGAGTCAAAGAATGGGAGCTGAGTATGGTGAGGAATCCCACCTTCGTGCGTGTGTGTGTGTGTGTGTAGAGCCTTCACATTCTGTCTTCTGGTTCTTCATAAAATATGTAAGTTATTGTAAACTAGTCACCCACTTGCTGGAAGACCCAAAGCATCATTCTTCTGTAAATAGTACCTTATTATATAGCGGCTCTCCTCCTCACCTCTAGAAATCACTTTACTCTCTTCTTTGAGACTGCAATATTTATAATTTTAGCTTCTATGTGTGAGTGAAAATACATGGTGCTTTTCTGTGTCTTCCAATTTCACCCACGTTTTGTGATGACCTCTCATTCTTATAGCTGAGTTACATATCCGTGCTTGTGGTACACGCCACATTTTGTCACCTGTTCATCTCCTGATGAGCACCTCTATGGATTCTCTCTCTTATTGGTTGCTGGTGGTGCTATGATGAACATGGGAGAGCAGGCGTCTCTCTCCTATGCTGACCTCATTTCTTTGGGTATGTACATGCAATAGGAGGATAGATGGATACTGAAAGATCTATTTTTAGGTTTTGTAGAGTGTCTGTACTAGGTCCTGTAATTTCTATACTGACTTACATTCCCCACCAACAGGCATTTATGAGATTTTTCTTTATCCTTGCTGTATATGTTTTTGTTTGTTTGTTTGTTTGTTTGTTTGCCTTTTGGAAAGGGGAGATGATAGCTCATTGTGGTTTTGATTGCATTTCTTTGAAGACTAGAAAAATCAGTATTTTTTTCTCATGCTTGTTAAGCATTTGTATGTATTCTGACAAGAAATGTTCATGTAGATGGTTTGTCCAGTTTCAGAGATTATTTTGTTGTGAGATTTTTAAACCTCTTACATATCCTATGACTAATTTGTCTGATGAATGCTTTGCAAATATTTCCCCATACTGCAGACTATCTTTTCATTCAGGGTTTATTTTTATTTTGTGTGTATGAGTGTTTTGCATTCACTCCTGTGAGCACTGCATGGCTATCTGGTGCTTGCTGAAGCCAGAAGAGGGCATTGCATCCCCTGGAGCTGGGGCTATAGATAGCTGTGAGCCATCATACCAGTACTCAGAACTGAGCCCAGGCCCCCGCCCTCTGCAGGTGCAGCCTGTGCTTAACCACTGAGCCCATTCCAATTTTACTCTATAAGTCATCTAGCTCTATTAGTGGACTCCTGGTTTGTCACATTTGGTATAAGACAGATTTATTATGCCTCTATACGAAGTATCTCATTGTACTTGGTATAATTTTTTAAAGAACACAATAACATTTAATGCTTTTATTTTTAGAAGTTAAAGTTCTCTTTTGAAGTGTGTTTTTAAAAAAAAAAAAAAACTGTGCTTGAGCTCCATCCCTAAGTTGTATTTCTCCCTCCACAATAAAAATAAATTTAGGTAAAAATCACCCACAAAACTACTAGTTGCGCTCTCTGCAAAAACCAGATAGCATAGCTGTAACTATAGTCCACGGGCTTCCTACTGTCATTTCTGGTCAGACTAAAGAGGAGAAGTGATACAGTTTCACCTCATCCGCGCTGATTTGGGTGAGGGGTTGATGTTGCTTTGAAACCAGCATCAGCTGGGAAGAGGGAACCGGGTGCGGGTCGGGGAAAGGAGATATCACGCTGCAGAGATGTGATAAAGATTTGTGAAAAGGGCATGCTTACTGTTTATCCCACCTAACGCCTTGATGTTTGCTTCCCAAGGGTCCCCCTGGTCCGGTGGGTATCCCAGGTCCGTCAGGCAAAAGAGGCCCACGGGTGAGTAGACAGACTTCGTTTCACTCTGTCAGATAGAAAGGTGTCATTCCGGGGTGCTTTTTTTCTCCCTAGTCCTGGGCAGGATGCACATTCTCTGGGCACCTGGATCTTCACACTTAGCTCCTCCAGCGCAGCCTTGCTTGCGTGGGTGGAGGCAGCCAAAAACCTCTGTGAAAATGCCCAAGGAATAGGGTCAAATTTAGAGACTTGTGGCTGCTCTGGTTGGCTTCTCGCAGCATCTTTAGCTAAGAAGTAACACCAGTGTTCTAAGGGAAGCTTTGTCAAACGAAGAGAACAAGACTGCCTTAAAATAGCGCGCTCCTGGATTGCACAGCGGGAAATAAGGGAGTCATTGACTGAAGGAAAAAGCTGCCTTAGGAATCAGCGGTAGTTTCTCACATTACACAGGTCCCACAAAAGATTTATTGCTCTGTTAGAATTAGTTCCCTTCAAGCCTTAAAAAAAAAAATAGAAGTAGATTTTTTTTTTTCTGAGAAAAAGTATTTCTTCAATAACCTAGAAAAAAAATTGTGCGCTACGGAGAAAGATGCAAATAGCTTTAATGCTATCGACTTTCTTTGCACCCCGATTTACATCATACTAAGACTACAAAGCCAAGTCGCTATAAAATATTACTTACACTCTCTCTATTCACACCAGATGGTTGTGCGTTTGAAGGCTGAGAACAACCTCACTGTGCTTGAGCTGCTCTTTGGAAGTTTCCACAACTCTGGAGTTCATGGGCTGTCAACCGCCTGCCGCCCCCCACTCCCCTCCCAGCATCATGTCAGCCACCTCACCTTGTGTGAGGACGCCTTTGGAGGCCGCTTTTCTGTCCTCGGCCCTTCTATGCGCTGATTCTATTCTTCACTCTAAGGCTGTTATGTCTCAATGGTGCGACCTCGGGGTTCTGAATCTCCCACTGTACTCAAGATTCGTGGGTTCCTCCAGTGTCCATCCCTCTTTCATTTGCTCTCCCCGCTCTTCCCTAAGGAGCAACTGCCTGCTTCTTGAGACCACTTATGTCAATTGCATTCCCAATTCCATTTCCTTCAAGCAATTCTCTAATGTGAAAGTTGCTGCAAAGTCTCTTTCCCCAATTTTGGCCTTGTTTGGCCACAACCAACAAGTCATTCCTCTTTGAAAAATCCCAGACTTTAATTGATATAAGTTTTGCCTAAAGCCATTATGTTGGCTCCTGGTTGCACAGCTGAGCTTGGTGAAATAGGGTCAAACCTATTACCCTGCCGTCTACAGCAACAATTCATTCACTAATCTCCATAGATAGGTCTCCCTGCCTCCCTTTCTTAAGATTATCAATATCATGGACTATAATATTTTCTCCTTAGTTTCACTCTTGTTAGATGTATCTTCAATGTCAACATTGTTGAGTCCCCAGAACAATTTTTTTCCTGGAAAGACAAGTAATTTCTTACTCTATGTTATATTAAGAAATATGCCTCCAGAGCACAGAGTCCTCCAGGTACCTGCAGACCCGGGAGAGTCATGAGAAGGACCTCAGTTTCTTGCTCACTGGTGCTATGAGCTTAATGTCTCTCATTTGTAACTGAGAATAAAGAAGCTGTTTTGCAAGGTTGTCACATGAATTAGTAATGAGAATTGTCAAGTATGAACATAGTGCAAGGCACAAACTAAGTTCTCAGGGGATAAACTCTCTCTCTCTCTCTCTCTCTCTCTCTCTCTCTCTCTCTCTGTCTCTCCCTCTCTCTCTCTCTCTCTCCCTCTCTCTCTCCCTCTCTCTCTCTCTCCCTCTCTCTCCCTCTCTCTCCTCCCTCTCTCTCCCTCTCTCTCTCTCTCTCTCCCCTCCTCATCTCTCCTTCTCGCTCCCCCCTCTCTCTCTCACTCTCTCTCTCATCCTCTTCTCTCCCCTACTTTCTCCCCTCTCTCCTCTCCTTCTTCTCTCTCCTCTCCCTCTCTCACCCTCTCATCTCCCTCTCCTGCTCTCTCTCTCCTCTTCTCCTCCTCTCTCCTCCCTCTCTCTCTCTCTCCATCCTCCTCTCCTCTCTCTCGTCCTCTCTTCTCCCATCTCCTCTCTCTCCTCCCCCTCTCTCTCTCTCCTTGGTTTTTCAAGACAGGGTTTCTCTGTATAGCCTTGGCTGTCCTGGACTCAACTTGTAGACCAGGTTGGCCTTGAACTCACAGAGATGCACCTGCCTCTGATTCCCTGAGTTCACAGGCGTGTGAAAATCAATGTTTTTACAATCAGATTAAAGAACTTCAGTAAAGTACAATCAAATTGACAAACATTCAAACGGATGTTGGAATACTATACGAAATAATAGACGAGTAAGATAAAGAGCGTCTTTTCAAAGATGTTTTAATCCGGAAACTAAACAGCACAAGTCATGGATGCAGTTCCAACAACATCACAACACTTACTGTGAAATACCTAGAGGCTACATACTACAACTCTAGCGGGCAGTAGTTTCAACAGAATTGTCAGGAGACAGATGTTACTCTGTGAAAATGAGTCCACGGTGTTAGAAGAAAGGTAGAGCAAAACAGATGTGAGGAATCACTGGTGGAGATGTGGCAAAGTTAATGAGTTATCCCTTATGCAAATCTTGACTGCAGAAAGGGATGCACAGGTTGAAAAGAACAGAGCCCAGACAATCACACATTGTTAGGCTTCTGAGTGCTTGGCTTAGATGAAGCAGTAAGCTGTGTGTGCTTTGGACAGAAGTGCTGGATAATGCCACATCTCCTGGCAGTGTTTGATGTAAAGATGGAGTCTACCATTTTGCTGTCTAATTAATGTAGCCATTCTTTCCAAGATTAGAATGTCAAAGGTGGCAGAAAAAAAATTGAAAATACAGTGTTTAGTGGATCCCCTAGCAATTAGACCAGGGCCTGTCTCTGACATGGACTCTGTTGCCTGCTTTTGGATCACTTTCCCCTAGTTGGGCTGCCTTGTCTGGCCTCAGTGAAAGGGGATGTGCTTAGTCTTGATGCTTCTTGATGTGTCGGGGTGGGTTGGTACAGGAGTGGGGAATGGGGGAAGGGTGAGAGGGTGGGACTGGGAGGAAAGGAAGGAAAAGGTTGCAATGGGGATGAAAAGTGAATAAATAAATAAGTAAAAGTATAGCTTTATTTTTGTTTTTTATTTTAATTATGCCATATTATATAATCATTATATGAATGCCAAAGGAAACCCTGTTGTTTATATCTATTCTAAGAATAATGAGGCATTTTCACTATTTGCAGGGTATTCCAGGACCACATGGAAATCCTGGGTTACCTGGATTGCCAGGTCCAAAGGTGAGCAATTCCTAATGAGCATTATGTCATTTCCTGATATCTTAAAAGAATGTTCTGTGCTTTTCTGGCTGGACTTGGGACATAGAAAGTCTGACAGTCCTGGCTCATGGTTCTTAAACAGGACTGTGTGGGCAGGTGGTCCTGGGCAGTACAGAAAAGCCAACCAATGAGCAGCACCCCTCCATGGTCTCTGCTCCTGCTCCTGCCTCCTGGCCCCTCCCTGCTTGAGCCCTGCCTTGCTTTCCATCCATGATAGGCTGGTATTGGGAAAGTAAGCCAAACAAGCCCGTTTGTCCCTGCTTTGTCACAGCAATAGGAAGCAAACTAACACCCTATCTAGATTTTATTGCCCCTTTATATACACAGTGTCACTTAGCCTAAAGGTGTTTTGGATTTTGTTTTGTTTTGTTGAGATAAAGGTCCTGCTGTGTTAACATGGCTAATGTTGAACTCCTGGGCTCAAAAAAAAAAAAAAAAAAAAAAAAAAAAAAAAAAAAAAAAAATCTTACCTCAGCCTCCTCCCAAGTGCTGTGGGTGTGTGCACTTTTCCTCTATGCCAACATTATAATTTTTATCATTATTGTTGGTATTTAATGAATTTGGTCCTTAAATATTAAAACACCATAAAAGCTGCTTCTTAGATCAATAATCTTGTAACTGCTGATGTACCACAATAGCTTTGATGGTAGAAATGGTGGTGGCTATGAACAGACAGCCTAGAAAACCAGCTTTCCTCTCCACAAGTTTCTTCATCTGTGGGACACAGGATTCTTGGTTTTATTTATAGTTTGTAACTAGTAAAATGAAAGCCTGAGCAGCGAGTGGGACTGTGTCTCTGCTCATCTCCTCTTAGCTGGTCAGCTTGAGAGCTGTCCAGAAGCTCCATAAATCCATGAAAAAATATATATATATAGTTACTTCTCTCCTTCACCGAGAAAGAAAACAGTGTTCCCCATTCTCTGAGACTAGAGAGTTATTTATTCTTATCTGGGAATAGTAAGGAAATTCAAAATTGAAGTTTGACTAATATTTTATGAAGTCTGAGAATAAGACTCATTTCTCTTAAACATTCAAGAGCTATCTATTTTCTGTTGATGCAACATAATACCATAGATGGGAAAATTTATAAAGAAAAGTTCATTTTAGGCAATGGTTCTAGGCTGGCTTGCTTCTGGCTGGCTTAGGCATAGTGTGGAATACAGAAGGGGTTGGAGACAAAAAGGCTTGACTTATAGCAGCCTGCCCCTGTAATAGCTAGCCAAAGCCTCTAAGATGGCAGGTCACCCACTGTAGAGATGCCATTCATTACTCTATTCACTATGTCTTTGTCCCTAGGACCCAAACACCTACCACCTACCAACATGCCATGCTGAATAATTAAGGCTCAGTATGAGGTTCAATGAGAACAATCCATGACAGCATCAGAAGGAAAATTATTTTAATACTGTGTCCAAAACCATTGACTGAAAATTGATGTCATATTTCTCTTGAAATAGAAAAGAATTCACTGACCGTGGAAATTACCTGTTTAACAACAAAATCGAATATTTTAACAGACTGTCTTTATTTATTTACTTTTTCAAGACAGGGTTTCTCTGTGTAGCCTTGGATGTCCAGGGCCCACCAGCTTTGTAGACCAGGCTGGCCTTGAACTCACAGAGATCCACCTGCCTCTGCCTCCCGGAGTGCTGAGATTACAGTGTGCACCACTGCACCCAGCTCAGAGTGTCTTTTTTATTTCTGATTTTTTTTCTTCATAATAAAAGTAATGTTAGTGTGTGCTTTCAAGATTTAAAAAAGCACTCAGGTAATAGTCATATGCTAAAATGTTAAAGTTTGTAATAAGCAATTTTCTTTTATTAAACTATTATCACTCCAATGCTAAAATAATAGTGATAACTCACTGTGTTGCAAAAGTGATGTAAATGTTACTAGTCCTGTAAAGAAAATAGTCTTAATAGTAACATTACTCAGTATTTACTTTTTAATAAACTTCAGTTGTACGTAGGAGGTCATTAGAGCTCAGCTTTTACAAACAAGGCTAAGAGTATACACTATAAAGCAAATAACCCGTGTCTGGCTCAAAATATTTTTTCTGTCTCTTTTTTTCTTCTCTAACAGTTTTTCACATGAATGTAATGGGTTCTAGTCATTTTCACACTCCAGTGCCTTCTGCCACCCTGTTCCCTCCCCCATCTTCCTCCTCTTCCCTGCTTCTCTTTGTGTGTGACCCACTGAGGTTAGAGTTCCTTAACAGCTGAGTGTGGAGTTGCTTACTGATGCCTGAGGAGCTCGTCAGTGGCCACCACTGAGGAAGCGAACTGCCGGGAGCTCCTAGGGACGCCTCCTGCTCCATTTATTCTGCAGTGCCCATAGGGCCCAGGCTTGGTCTTGTAGTGATATCAAGCTCCTGTGAATTCACCGATACACAGTAATGTTACTCAATACCATGTGCTATTAATAGCACCTGCAGACACGTCACTGGAGCAGGTAATATATAACTAACGTGTAACTAATGCTTCATTAACTGTCTCTTCACTGTCACACCCAGGGCCCCAAAGGAGACCCTGGGTCGTCTCCAGGCCAAGCTGCTTCTGGAGAAAAGGTAAGTATTTGTCAATGAAATAAATATCTTTTTGTTTATTTTTAACATTTAAAAATAAAACTGTCAAGGGGCTGGAAAGGTGGTTTAACAGATGAAGGGTTTGATGTTCATGCAGAAAGACTAGAGCTTGTATCCTTAGCGACCATATTAAAAAAAAAAAAACAATATGGCAGACACTGCTGGGATCTGTAACTTCAGTGCTAGAAGGCAAAAAAAGGCAAATCCTAGGGCCTGCCGCAAATTCCAGGTTTAGTTAGGAACCCTGCCTCAAAATATAAGGCAAACAGTGATAGAGGGAGAAACACAATGTTACCTCTAGCCTCCATATGTGCATGTGTGAACAAACACACTCTAGTGTATACACACACACGCACACACACATAATAAAAATATATTATTCTTTTTTTCTCTTTAAAATATATATATTTTGCCGTGTGGCCAAAGAAGATAGCAGAAACCTGTCGAATTTTAACAAACAGAGAAATATTTGAAGAATTGAGCAGATTAGGTCCTTATTAGCCTCCCTTGTTGATTGGAGTCTTCCCATTAACTTTGTCAAGTGCCTGCTATGGCCTGACATTGTGCCAGTAAGGATGAACAGGCTAAAATGTTGGAGCAGAAGGTGAACTTGTGTTTTCTCCTTTGAGACAGCGTCTCTTGTAGCTCAGGCTAGGCCCAAACTCTTCATGTGTCCAAAAATAACATTGACCTCCCCCCTACCTCTGTTCCTCAGGTGCTGGGATTACAGGCTGATGTCCCATCATATCTGGCCTAGCATGTGTTCTTAACTTCAAAGGTTTTACTGTTAATATGTATGGCGTGATAACACCTAAATGCAAAGGCATACATTTTAGGGAAGTTCCAGACCCTTTCCATGGTATGAAGGCTACAGAGACTCCCAGAGAAACAGTTTTTCACATCCTATCTTCTAGTTGTAAAGACCAGAACAGAGAGATGGTAGGTCTGTTAGTCAAAGGTAGTAACTAGCAGAGTTAGTGATAGAGCAAGCTTTCTAACTTTTAACCCAGGATGCCTTTCATGCCATCATAATACTCTGGAATTGTGGGTAAAACTAAGGATTTAAAATAAAGACAGCAACAAACCACTTATTGAGAATGCTGATTTTTTGGTAAAAATATAAATGAAAATTGGGTTTTAAATTATTTCACTTTGTTATGAGGAATTACTTATTACTTAAATTTGTTATTTGATGAATTCATGCGTGTACATAATGCATTCTGATTTCTCTCATCACCCCCTGTCTTAACTCCTCCCCACCCTTGTCTGCCTCACTTCTTCCCTGCAAATCTCTTTCCGGTACTCCTTTGTGTTGTGTGACCTGCTGCGTTTAACTAAGCCATGGGTGTGACGATGACTTTGGCAATATCCATCGGATGCTGGGACTCAGCACTTAACACACAATTGAAGACTCCCTACCTTGCAGAATCTATCGATAAGCAACATTTAAGGAGTTAAGGGGCACGGCTCCACAGGCCCTCCCCCAGCTCTGATTGATTGCTGACAGGGCCAATCTCATACGACCCAGCTGCAACATCTTTGTGATGGTTGCTTGCACCTACAGGATGGTTTGTCACAGCCCCATCGCCATCCTCTGGCTCTTAACGTTCTTCCCATCATCTCTTCTGCAGTGGTCCCTTAGATGGGGTGGAGTAAATATCTTGTGTAGGTCACTCACTCTTGGCATCTTGGGCAGCCATGAGTGTAGTCACTGCTGTTTAGACGCAGGTTGGTTTTGTGGTTCAGAGAACTTGTGGGACTGTTGATGGCATTTTGCCCCAGGCTGCCTAATCAGGCACAATGGAAGCAGGCAGGGAGAAAGTTCCTAGCTTGGCTCCAGGTTGTTTCATTTATACCTTGCAGCCAACGTGTGTGGTGTCTTCACCCATAATCCTCTGTTCCGGGATGCAGGGGGGAGGGGATGACAAAAGAGCAGACAAAAACCTGTGTTGTTTTGGGGGTCTCCCTGAACAGCCACTGCTGCGGAGCCGTCCCGCCCTGCGGTACCAGGAATTTTGTTTAGGGACCCACTCTTTCCAGGTATGGCATTTTCTAGCCATGCTAAATATCGTCCTTCAATCTCTTCCTTATTTTAAAATTGAGTTATAAGATAGCTTGTGTGTGTGTGTGTGTGTGTGTGTGTGTGTGTGTGTGTGTGTGTGTGTGTGTGTGTGCACTCTTCGGTTGGTTAACCCCCTTCCTCACCCCTTCCCTTTGCACGTGTGTGTTTTGTTTGTTTCTTTGTTTGTGTGACAAAAGATCTCTCTATGTACCCACATGATCCCCAGCCCAGGGAATACAGGTGTGTGCCACCACGCTTTGCTGCTAGTGGTATCTGTAGGAAGACACTTGGAAAGCTCTTCGTAGATGTGATATGGCAGTGAGATGGCTTTGTTTGCTGTTAGAGAATCACAAGTTAAAAACCGTGAACAATTTCAGAAACCCGATCTTGTAATTGGATTACAGGAACTTTGATAAAATTAAAGCCGCATCAGAAATCCTAAAAAAAAGGCAAAAACAAACAAACAAACAAAAACCCAAACCAACCCAAACCAAAATAAAAACTAATCTAAAATTTTGGGAATGTTCTTTCTATTATATAACTTAATTCATAGAGTCTGAAAAACAGGAAAAGAATGAAAGTCTATTTCCAGAAAGACGATATCTTCATTGACCTGGTCATAGTTATGAGGAAAAGTACGAGGAGATCTGGGAAACAGCAATGGCGTCTTTAAAATACCTAAATATAGTGTGTTTGCTCTCTTATTAAATGTTGAAAATTAGAAGTTGACTCTGTTCTGGTGACCTCAAAATAGAGGCTCCAGATTAAACCTAAGCATTCGTATCAAATGCTTGGTTTTATCTTTCTCTGTGATTTTTTTTTTTTTTTTTTTTTTTTTTTTTTATGAAATATAGGGTGGCTCTGTCTCGGGGTAGAAACGTGAATGCTGGCTGGACTTGAGGCTCATGTTTTCACTTTTGACTTATGATGTACTAACCATGCCTAATAGTGTATATAAGAAATGCAGTTAGATATAAAATTTAATGTCACACTGTCACTGAGTTTTAAGTGAAACTCATGATTTTAAAACAATAGATGCATTTCTCTGCCTTTTGTCCTTGTCAGTGCAAGGGCTACCAGTCCTTATGAATGGCAGACAAGTGCTGTACCATTGAAATGTTTCCAGCACTCTTCACTCAGTTTGTGCATGTGCGTGTATACTATGTGTTTGTGTGTGTGGCAGTGTGTGTATATACTGTATACCATGTGTGACCATGTGTGTGCATGTGTATTTATACAGTGTATGTGTGTGAGTGTGTGTATGTATACCATGTGTGTGCATGAGTGTGTATGTATACCACTTCTGTATACACTATGTGTGCGCATGTGGATTTATACAGTGTGTGCATGTGAGTGTGTGTATGTGTACTCTGTTTGTGTGTGTGAATGTGTGTACATGTACCATGAGGGCACTCACATGCCACAGCACATGTGTGGAAGTCAGACAACACCCTTGACTGTTGGATTTCACCTTCTACTTCCTGGGAGCCAGGGCTGCTTTGCGGTTCACCACTTCATAAGCCAGGCTAGCTGATCCCCAGGCTTTAAGGACTCTCCTATCTCTGCCTCCTATCTTGTCAGAGAGGCGCTGGGATGACAGAGATATCTATTGTTTTTAAGTTCTCTGTATTATTCATATTATCAGTAGGCCCGGCTAGCGAGCAATTAAGACACAGACACTTGTTATATTTTAAAATAGCCTTAGTTAACCTGAGGCAGGGCAGACATTAATCCTCTAAACTACTTCCCATAGTGGGGCAGGTATGGGATCCCTGCCCCAATCCCATGCCATCTGCTTCTAATAACTTCTATCAAGCTACCTCCCATCCATAATCCCAAATACTTGCTAATGTTCTTCATCTGAGCTGAATTTTCCATCCACATCCGCCATGTGTTTCTCTTCCATCTAACCCATGGCAGCCTTCCTCTCCTCCCTCCTCTGGGGTCTCTCTCCTTCCTCCTTGTGGCAGTCTTTCTTCTTCTTCCCAGAATTCCTTTCCCTCCCCCCCAAACCTAGGACTCTTACTCACACCTCTATCTCCCCCGCCCTGCCCAGGTGGGATGGCTTTTTATTAATCAAAAGGTGGGTCACAGAGACAGCAAGCAGTAATTAGCATCAAAATATACCAAACCATCCTCAACAGATGTCCTTCTGCACCCAGCTCCCCTTGGATCCCGGGATTTAAAGCAAGGCCCTCATGCGTGTGCAGTGAACACTTTACCCATGGAGGCATCATCCCAGGTCTCTTTAGCTTTATTTTATTTTGAGGAGTAGTGTCTCATTAAATTGCCCAGGATAGCCTGGACCCCATTCTTCAGCCTGAGCACACCATGAACTTGTGATCTTTTAACCTATATTTTCAGAGCAAGTAGGATTACAGATGCTACGTCACCAGCCCACCTGGGAGTGGGGTGTTAAATGATAAAATAAATTAAATTAAATCTAGCCTCTTAGAAACTGTATTTGTATTAAATTTGATCCTCCCTCCTTACATCGCAACAGATTTGTTGCAGGTGATCAAATGAAAAGCTAACAAAAGAATCTTGTTCCTTTGTTCCTTGGGATAGTTCCTCATAAGGTAGGAAGAAGCCAGCCCTAATCCCTGAAGGTTTCCTCTGAGCCCTTGATGTCTTTCTAAGAGTCTCAGCACACTCAGAGAGTTTCACCAAAGGGGGAAATACCTAGTCTATCCCCATGGATTGTAAAAGAAACTCCTTTAGCTACTATAAACTGTAAACTTGGGAGTGAGAGCATTTGTAGAAAGTAAAACAACACAGAGAAAGGGATAAAAGCACCTGAGTGGGGAAATATCAAATACTAAGTGCTGAAAGAGGCGAGGAAGCCCTGGAGTTGAGGGTGGATGGATGCTGAAAAAAGAGAGAGAGAATGCTAGGAAGGATTGAGAAAGAGAGTTGGAACTTGGGCCAGATTGTCAAGATCAGAAATACACGCACAAAGGGTTTGTTGTCTCAGATTAAAGCCTTAATTTTCTGTTTTCTTTCATGATATTAAATCTTTGTGTTTTGTTTACAGGGTGACCAAGGTCTTTTTGGATTAGTGGGCCCCCCTGGTTTACAAGGTGAAAAGGTAAGGGTTTTTCTCTTATGTAACTGAGTGCCTGGTGGATCGCAGAATGCTTCTGTGGCTGTAACAGCATTTTTCAGTTGGGCCTTATTACCCATGTCTCAGACCCTTTTGCTCAGCAGAAGAAAATGAATCAGAAAGCTTGCCATGCTCATTTAATACCCATTAAAGATGAGATCTTCGGAATAATAAAGACCTGTGAGTTTGGTGTTGGAGACCAAATTCACAGGTGGGACAGAGTTAAAGTCACATTCAAGATGTTGAACTCCTCCCTCTTTTAAGGTATACTAAAGGCGTCTTAACTCTGAGGTCTTGCCTTCTCATCATAGCTATGCCCGAACACGATGTCTATAATGCACTTGGATTTTTTAAAAGGATTCTCACTTATTAGGAGGTAATGTCTGCCATGATGTGTCTGTAAATGTGAGCTTGCGAAGCAGTTTGCTGGCCAGACCTTTTTGTTGCTGTGACATGTACCTGAGAGAAACAGTTTTAAAGGAGGAAGGACTTAGGTTGGCTCACAGTTCACAGGTGTCAGTGCTTGGGTAGCTGTGTAGTGAGGCAGAGCATCATGGTGGGAGGATCAAGGTTACTCACCTTATGGGATCAGAGACAGAGAGAAGCAATGGGCAGGATTGGTCCAAGAACCCATCCCAATGACCTACTCCCTCCACCCAGGACCTTCATCCCAAAATCCCTAGCACTTTCCCAAATAACCTCACTAGCTGCGACCACACCTTCAGTACATGAGGGCTTTGGTGGGGAGGGCACCTCATTTCCACACTGTAACAGGTTGCATGGAAGTGGGCATTGGCAAGTAGTAAAGAGCAGTAGTCACGTGTGCCTATCAAGTCACATGACAACTGATTTTTGCCCCCAACCCAGCTACCATAAGTAGCTCTCTAACCAATGAACTCTCCCATGATTAATGACACTTTACAATAGCTCAGAAAAGTGTTGAAATTTTTGAGATGATGTGTTTTTTTTTTTCTGAGAATGTTTCCCCCCTTTTCCAATTGCACCCATTAATGGAAGCTGAGCACAGATTTTTGAAAACCAGGTAATGTTAAGAATACAAAGGGCACAGAGTCGTAATCTAAACTCTAACTAGCTGGTTACACAGCTGGGCTGAGACAAGTTGCCATCAGCCTGTCTACCTCTATGCATTTTATATAAATATATAACAAGTCTACATTAAAAATGGGTCTGACCTATTTTACTGTTTCTTCCTGTATGCGAGGATAAGAGAAGAGTCTATTGGGTAATAGTGGCTTTTTCAAAGGCTAAACTTCTTGCTTAAGCTGTTTTTTGTTTTGTTTTGTTTTGTTTTGTTTTGGGTACCATTTGATCCACAGAGTTGTTTCCTACAAGCAGGATCTGGGCTAGAAGAATCTAGAATGGAGGCTCATATAAGCAATGCCTCACACACCCCATTTCTTCATTCTTACAGTCCTTCCCCAGGGTCAGAGTAACTCCTAAGCTCAAGCTAATACTTAAGTTTCTCTAAACGAGGAAGCTAAAATAGGTCCAGAGAGGTCAAGAAAATTGCTCAGCATCCCAAGGAGTTACAATAGGAGCAAGAGAGAGACCCACAGAGACTGTCCGCGTGGGCTTTTAACTATGCCCGTGTTTGTGATGAGAGGAATTAAGGTACTTGAGGTTTGATTGATATGAACTAGTGGCAGCGTTTTATCAGTTAAGCGGTTAAATACTGCTGATATCAAAAGAATCTACTACATGCAATGATCTAGTCTGCTGAGCACTTTTAAAGACAACCCTAGGGGTGTATATAACACGGAATATGCCATGTACAAATTAAAGTGTCCATGGACAAAATAATTCACCCAAAGCCACACAAGTATTCATTGGTGACCTTGGGCTCAGTCCCAGCTGATTTGACAGAAATGACCATGTTCTTCATAATTGTGCATAGCACTTCCTATGTGCTGATTCACTGTTTAAGTCGATATTTACTCGAAGTTCGGTTTTCCATACTCCTGTCTCCAGCCTGGATACAAGGGGAAGAAAGCCACTGAGATAAACAGTTTTGGATGACAGCTAATATGACTTTGTTATTCTCTTTCTCTGGAAAGGATCTGAAAATATTAAAATTCTCTTAGTAGGAACCAAACTCAAACTCAAGTGATATTAAAAATAAGATAGCTGTAAGGAAAGTCACAGAGACTGCTGTAAGTAAAGATCAGGGTGTGGTGTGGTGACACTTTAAGTATCATTGAGATACTTAAGGCAGTGTGTTCTCCCTTCAGCCTGACCTCTAGTTTTTAAATATCTATGTCCAACAATCTTTGTCCCCTCTATTACACTGCCTCTACTTACCATCTTTGTGTAACTCTTATATTTCCTAAGAGCTAAAGCATACTTTCCATTTCCACTTACTAATTCCTTTTTGCCAAAAGAGCAGATAAAATAAAATCAGAAGGCATGCTGGATTGGATCGAAGACAAGGTTGGGAGTCCAAGCTTAGATTCAAGACAGCTCTTCAAATGGCTTTATAAATAGCCCGTCAGCTGCTATATTAAAATTGGAATGCTGCTATTTTCCCTGTAAGAACTTCAGGAGTGGGAGTAAATGAAAAGGTTTTCCTAGGTTTGAAAGGACAAGGGAGAGCAAGCAGCTAATTGTGAAACATGCCAACACTTATAATGCTCTTACGATGCATGGCATTTTGAATATCAAAAAGCATTACTGTGTGTTAAATAATATTATGAGTCCACAGGAGTTCTTGTTTTATTTGACGGTAATTGCTTCGGTTATTTTAAAAAGTCCATAGGGAAAGATACACACCCCAGTAAAGGCCTGAGTGAAATAGGAATGGACGAACCTGCTTCCATGGGGTCCTCTGTGGCTTCCCAGTCCCTCACAGGCTGTGTAAAACAAAGACATCACTGAGGAGCTGTAGCCATACTCAGTGTCAGTGGGGAAACTAAGAAAAGAATCTAGCATGGCTGAAGGTTAGTCCTGAAAAGACAATGTGAAGATTTCCACCATTCTGTGGCCAACTATATATCTCACCTTTCACCGGCCCATCCTTTCTGTGAAGGTCTGCGGAGCTACCTCATCTTGACTGGGTGTCCAGCCCAGTGTGGTGCTACCATCTAAGTCCAAAGCTACTACTCACAAGCTGTGCCGCCACCCCTGTCTCCATGTCTGTCCTCTGCCCTTCCTGTAAACAGAATTGGAGAGGAAGGCCACACAGTTCTGAACTCCCCAGAATGGAAGCTAGGGGTGACCAAAAAAGTACCAGGTGGAGGAGGGGCTTTGAAAATTTCCCTTCAGTCTGACTTAGGTTGTTGACATTTCAACACTGGCGACAATTTCATTTGCCTTAAGGTATTTCAGCCTCTATGATTAGCTCGTGGTCCTTGGAATTAAATGCCATCACTAGGCATTGCCATGGTTAGTTTAGTTTAGTTTCTCAGTTCAAAGGCCTCTTGCTCTTAAGTTCTGTTAAAAAAAGAATGAAATTTAAAGTCTTGGACTGACTAGGCGGCTCAGTAGGTAGAGGTGCTACCCACCTAACCTGACACCCTGAGTCTTATCCCAGGATTCACGTGACCAAGGGATAAAAGTGACTCCTGCAACTTGTCTTCTGGTCGACACACACATCCATGACACATGCATGTGTGTGTGGTGGCACTCAGAGGAAGGATAGCAGGTTACCAAGAAAACATAGATTTTTAAGCCCTATTTTATTGGAATTTGTGCTACGAAGATGTCATATGACAAATTTAAGATAACTCTTCAATTTATTGTAATATGCTTTGATCTGTTTTGAAATAGAGATATTAAATTTCCTTATTGCTCAAGTTTCTTAAGGAATGTTTCTACTCTGTTCTCATCGGTGTATTCATTTAAAAATGATCATGCTTTGTTATTTTTGACCTTTGGTGTTCATTCTAGTCAAATAAAATGCTCACAACCAGAACCCTCAATCCTCCCTCATACTGTTTCATCACTTCATCCACTCCATCATTTGATGGACGCCCACCTGGGCACTGAGATACCAGGCTGGATGTGTGGAAAGGGAGAAGAAAAGAAGCGTAGCCTCTTAAAGAGCCAGCACATCGTCTCTAACTTTCGCATCCTGGCCTGATACACAAACATCACTCGTCTAGATTCTAACAGCTCTGTCCATCCCACCCTTTGCCACTCTGCTCATCCCAGGATCTGGGTGAACAACGCAAAAGAAGGAGTTCTTTATTTTTCTCAGCTTCGGCCTCCTCAGTCTGTGGTCTTTGATCCCGCTGACTGTGAGCCCATGTGAGGCAGAGCACCATGGTACGGAGCGTGTGGAAGAGGAGTCCTCACCCTATTTGGTCAGGGAACAGAGCTGGAAGGAGGTTGGGGGCGCTTATATAATCTGAGGTACATCTCTAGTGACCTGTTTCTCCCCGGGCTCCATGTCCTGCTGTCAGGACTAAGTGTTCAGCCTGAGAGCCTTTGGGGACCTTTCCTCTTCAAACTGTCTTTGCCTTTGATGGGGTGAGGAGCCAACCTTGGGAGTCTGAGATTGAATTTGCTTTTAGGTTCATCAGTCTTGAATTGCCCTGTGTCTTCAAGCCAACAGTGAGGCTCAGACCTGCCTTTTGCCCATGTGTCAGCTCAGTTTTATAAAAGGAGCCAAGTCCTTTCTGACGGATCCCTGTGCTCACAGAATTCTAGCAACTGCAATTTAGCAATTACCCAATTCAACGCTATCGTTTTACATTCGATGACGCCGGGGCTCGTGGTACAACTAGTCACTGAGCAGATGAGAGCCAGAGCCCACTGAGCGTGCTCTGTTCACGTCAGTAACACTGAAAGCAGACACAGGCAACATCTTGTTTCTCTTAGATGCTTTTGATCGCAAAGGACGGTGCCATAGGCCATCACAAGGAGGTCAGAGTTGCAATCCCCTCTGAAGCACTAAGGAAAATGGGGATCACGCGGGATCTATAAATAGGGCCTGTGATATGATGGCCTTGTAGAGACTGGCTGCTGCCATGCATCTCTGGATAGCTTAGCAGCACATTGTGGGTGTTTAATGCACATTCCTGCTCTCCCTCCCTCCCTCCCTCCTGCCCCCCTCCTCTCTCTCTCCTCCTCTCCCTCCTTCCCTCTTTCCCTCCCTCCCTCCCTCCTGCCCCCTCCTCTCTCTCTCCTTCTCTCCCTCCTTCCCTCTTTCCCTCCCTCCCTCCTGCCCCCTCCTCTCTCTCTCCTTCTCTCCCTCCTTCCCTCTTTCCCTCCCTCCCTCCCTCCTGTTGCCCCCTCTCTCCTCCTCTCCCTCCTTCCCTCTTTCCCTCCCTCCCTCCCGATGCCCCCTCTCTCCTCCTCTCCCCTCCTTCCCTCTTTCCCTCCCTCCCTCCCTCCTGATGCTCCCTCTCTCCTCCTCTCCCTCCTTCCCTCTTTCCCTCCCTCCCTCCCTCCCGATGCCCCCTCTCTCCTCCTCTCCCTCCTTCCCTCTTTCCCTCCCTCCCTCCCTCCTGATGCTCCCTCTCTCCTCCTCTCCCTCCTTCCCTCTTTCCCTCCCTCCCTCCTGCCCCCCTCCTCTCTCTCTCCTTCTCTCCCTCCTTCCCTCTTTCCCTCCCCTCCCTCCACTCCTGCCCCCTCCTCTCTCTCTCTCCTCCTCTCCCTCCTTCCCTCTTTCCCTCCCTCCCTCCCTCCTGCCCCCTCCTCTCTCTCTCTCCTCCTCTCCCTCCTTCCCTCTTTCCCTCCCCTCCCTCCCTCCTGCCCCCTCCTCTCTCTCTCTCCTCCTCTCCCTCCTTCCCTCTTTCCCTCCCTCCCTCCCTCCTGCCCCCCTCCTCTCTCTCTCCTCCTCTCCCTCCTTCCCTCTTTCCCTCCCTCCCTCCCTCCTGTTGCCCCCTCTCTCCTCCTCTCCCTCCTTCCCTCCTTCCCTCCTTCCCTCCTTCCCTCCCTCCCTCCCTCCCTCTGCTTCACCTCAGAGAGCCACCATCGTGTCTGAGTTCTTATCTCTTACTCTAAAAGAAGAATCAACTTGACTTTGTGGAATCCATAACTGAACACGGTGCCTCGTATTTTATAATTACATTAATCTTTGGTTATCCTAAAAACTAAAGGCTTAAAGTAAAGCCAAGGTAAAACGCAGCACACGTTAGATGTTGCTGGGCATAATATGCATGTAACTGGTAACATCAGGACGTGGGAGGTGTTGCTCTTTTTGCTCATCTGTTTGGACAGTGATGGCAGTGAAGTCAGGTTGCATCTGAGTATGGGATAGAGACAAATTAAAAACCTTGACAGACGATTGCTCAGTTCTCAATATAGCTATCACACCTAGGTGATTCTCCATGCTGTTGGTTATGTTGCTTAGCTCAGTTGCATCTCCTCCTCTCTAGAGAGTGGGGGTAATACCTACATCATAGGCTTGAGTGACAGCTGACTGAGATGTTGGGAGACAGTGGCTCTAGTGCATAGTGGCTCAAGGTGGTGGTTCTCTGAAGTGAGGCAGAACTCTCACCTCAGAGACATGAAAGGAAGACTAAGGAGCCAGGACAGGAGGCACAGAAGTTAGGTGACTCTCCTACCACCATCTTTCCGAGTGAGTGTGTGCTCTTTCACTTAGTTTCACTTCTGGGAGCTTGTGGCTACAGCTACCTGCTTCATGTTTTTCTCTGACACCTCCTTCCTCCCTCACCCACAGAGAAGCTGCATGAGGTGCCGGTCTCACATCTCTGGGCTGCTTTCCCAGAAGCACTCTGTAACAGTGAAAAGGGTGTTGATGATGGAATCGTCTGCAAGCACGCCCCCAGCCTGAGAAAGTGGCAGTGCCACCCAGCATGACCTGTTCTTAGTGAACTCATCCTCATCTGGCCTCAGCCATCAGAGCTAGCATTTGACCCAAGGGAGGACAATATCAAGACTGGCCATTAGCCCATGAGGTCACTTAGAATGAGGAATCTTGTCTAAATAAAGATTAGCTGCTTCCGTTAGATTCAGTCTTGTATTACTATAAAGCAGGAATGCTGAAACATTCAGGTGCTCCCTGGTGGGGACTGCAAAATGCAGTAAGAACAGGAAAACAGAAAACAAAACAAAACAAAACAAAGCAAAAAACCTTTCTGCATCAGAATGAAAGAAGAATGATACCATCTACTTTATAGCCTATAAAGGTGTTAATGAGAGTTAACATCTGCCCATGATTCTCATACCTAGAAAAGACTTGTGCGCCTGATTTCCTAGATGGATTCACAGGGCCCCTCGGACGGCTCTGTGAACAGCCTCCTTCCTCAGTTCATTCATGAATCACAATGGAGACAGGATGAGAGACGGGGCTGGATGTGGTCCAGCTATTCAGTAATTATAAACAGATCATGTCTGAAGACATGCTGTCTCAATATTACTGAGCTAAACACAACTTTTTAAAAGCCTGAGTGAATTTAGCAGATTCTTTGCGAGTTAGTTGGAGCCTTTTAGGTTTTGTTTTTTTTTAAATAAAAATTAAACTCATTCAAATTTAGTAGGAAATCAAGAGAATCTTATATTGATTAAGGATCTAAAAGCAGTGAGAAAAAGCTAGGGGATGGAGTTATAGCTCAGTGGTAGATGCTTACTGACCTGGCATGTATGAGGCTCTGAGTTAAGTGTCCAGTGTTAAAAAAAAAAAATGGAGCAAGTAAGCAAAGAAATATAAATCCTCAGTATTTTACAGCCTATATTACCTGACTAATTTGTATAAGTTATTTCCCATGCCTTATCTTCACTTATTTCCTTGTAGGGTCTCAAAGGACACCCAGGGCTCCCTGGACTCCGTGGTGAACAAGTAAGTGTTTCTTGTCTTCTCCGATGGCAAAATAGGCATAAAGGGACACTCTGGAGAGGTATATTTTCTCTTGTCATTTCAATTTTCTTCATGCTTATTTTCATTCTATTTAGAGGAATTAATAAAACCTTTAAATTGACTGGCTGTAAATTATTAGCAACATTGTGAACTCGCAATGTTTTATTCTTATTACTTTCTTTTCCTGCTGTGTTCAGAACAGTGGCTCGTAAGCCTCTGACTCACAAATCCATTTGAGAATTCTGCAACTCCAACTTCTTCAGGCCCTTCCCAAGAAAATATACACACACCTGACCTTTCATTCAACTTCAGAATTCATTCCATTCTAGTCATGAGACCCTAGTCAGTAATTCAAACTAGAGTGGTCATACATTGACATCCATATGTATAGATACACACACATGTACTAAGCTTGAAGGTGAAAATACCCTTGTAACTGTTTGGGATTTGAGCATGGTAATACTTTTCTCTTCCATCAGAAAATAATGGCACTACGTCATAGATTAGACATAATCACGGACAGCGAAGTGGGGAGGATTAGAACCCCCTAAGGTGGTGGATAGCATTTTCAATGAGTCATCAGGGCCCCGGGAAGCCGTGAAGACAACTCCATGATGAAAAGTGATGCTTAGTCTCTGAGGGAAATACACAAACAGAGAAACAATGCCAGGCTTCTCTTTGACTCTTATAAAGCAGGACAACATGCCGTGTCCAGTGCCTGAGGCTCAATTTTTCAAGCTTACTAATTACCACCCATAGCTAGGGAGGTATTGTGTGTATCAGTAGCAGATGCAGGCCTGGCTTCCTGAAGCTCTGACGAGCGCTGAAAGGCATGTGAGCATTTACAGGACACACGTATGAGAAGGGTGGTAGGAATTAGCCCTTGGGAAGAAAAACCATCCCTAGAATACCACTTTGGCAGAACTATGTCAGCTCCAGTGTCCAGAAGTCAGTGACAACCCAATACTGCCACTATTGCCAGCATGGCCACTACTAATGGAGCCCTCACAGCAGCCCAGGTATATGGGTCCATGAATTTACCTGTCGTTGCCCTGAGGGGTGATGGTATTACTCACTGGGGAGTCTGAATTCAGTTTTAAAGGCTAGAAAACATGGACCGTGCAAGCATGAAGACCTGAATTTGGTTCCTAGCAGGCACATAAAAGAGATAGAAGGCTCCCTGGGTCTCGGTGCCTCAGGAACACAGCCTACATGGCAAGTCTTGGCTCTCAGTGAAAGAGACCCTGTAATCAAAAATAAGGAGGACAGCTCCTGAGGAATGACACCTAAAGTTAACTTCTGATGTGCACATTCGCACACATAGACATGTGTATGTACATACAGTCCTTCCTAAAGACTGAAAGAAGAGTCAAAATTTATAATGACTCAAGGAGCAACTAAAGTGATCTTGCATTTCAACTGAGAGAATCCTAGACTTGCAAAGGAACATAGTTGACTCATTTCATTTAGAGTGTGGCTATGATTCATAGATTTGTCTCTGGGACATTTGTCATTTGCTACAAAGAACAGTCTTAGCAAGAGATAATAGGTGGTCAAAAGTGACATGAAGATAAATAAGAGAACAAGACTGAGATAAGCGTTCTGAAAAAAATAAGGGAAGAAACTTTTTTTGGGTTTTTTTTGTTTTTTTTTGTTTTTGGTTTTTCAAGACAGGGTTTCTCTGTGTAGCCTTGGCTGTCCTGGACTCACTTTGTAGACCAGGCTGGCCTCAAACTCACAGCGATCTGACTGCCTCTGCCTCCCAAGTGCTGGGATTAAAGGTGTGCATCACCACTGCCCGGCTGGGAAGAAACTTTAAATTCTATCTTCAGTTTGGTTTTCTCTGGGTCTGTTCCTTCTCCTGGTTTTCTGGATTTTAAGTAGTTCTGGGCTTTCCATCTTTCTTTCTTTTTTTTTTAAGATTTATTTATTTATTATTATGTATACAACACTCTGCCTACATGTACACCTGCACACCAGAAGAGGGCATCAGATCACATTATAGATGGTTGTGAGCCACCATGTGGTTAATGGGAATCGAACTCAGGACCTCTGGAAGAGCAGCCGGTGCTCTTAACCTCTGAGCCATCTCTCCAGCCTGGGTTTCCATCTTTAAACTGGAGTTGATGCCTCTGTGTGCCTCAGAAGGTGGATGGAGGGGAACAGAGTGCAGTCTTTAATCTCTTTATGGGCAAAAGCCGAAAATGAATCCTATGTCACAGGACATCGGGAACACCTACTATTGCTGCTACCACTCAGTATTAAGTAAAGGGAGCACAACACACCTCCTGATGGCATTTCCTTCATCTAAGAATTGTTTAAATCACATAAACTCTGAATAAACAGACAAATGGATGAATACCAATGAGTGTCCTGCAGAGGTGGCTCAGTAATTAAGAGCACCGGATGCTTTTCCAGAGGACCAGGTGTGAGCTCTATATGCCTTCTCTGCATAGACTCAGTCTTCTCATTAGCAAGATAGAGCAATAACCCCTGGGTCACGTGATTGTTATCTGGGACAGATGAACAGAAGCTGTGGAGGCAACAGCAATAACCTAGTGCTCCTGAGCCTCTGACTCACCAGCATGTGTAAAATAGGGAGTGATTCTAACGTAGGTTGTAGTCCGCCATTGTACAGTTTGGCAGACACAGAGGCTCGGCCAGCTCTTGGGACTAGAATGCATGCCAATGAAATGCTTTAAAATGTTTGCTGGCCAAGTGTGTTTCCTTCGGTGCCTTGCGGGTTTTGTTTGTCTTATTTGTTTAATTTTCATTTCAGGGCATTCCGGGACTCGCTGGTAATATTGGCTCACCTGGCTACCCTGGCAGGCAGGTGCAGTGACTCTATTTCCACTTCTCCTTTCATGTTCCTCTTCATGTGTACATCGCATGCCCTGGTGTTGAGGGTCATCGATCAAAAGATGGACGTGCTAGTTCTCCTTCATGGTGATTCAGTTAGATAAGCAATCAAAATCAAAGTTGTAAAAAGTCTTCAGGCATCGTACTGTGGACTGGCCTGTTGAACGTGGAAGTCTGGCTTTTAAATACATTTGATATATCTTACAGTGGAAAATTTAAAGTTATGATGCCTAAGAGGCAAATAAGTTCTTAAATGAGTTCCATGCTAACTTGACTAAAATGAAAATAAGTGTGAAAGTCTCTCCAAAATAAGTGTTATTTTTAATAACACATTTATAAAAACTTGAGAAACAATTGGCAGTGGTTCAAATTCCACCATGAAACACTTTCATCTGACCTGAATTCAGTTCATTGTATAGTTTTGAAAATCCATTTCAAACATTTTGCATATATTTCCCTCCTAACTTTGCATAAATTAGTAATTGAGTAAGCTTTTCTTCTTAGACTTTCCATTCCATGATTGCTTCTAAAAATAATAGATTAAATGTTGGACTGTTGATTTATAGCTTTATCCTCAAATAACAATATAAGAATTAATCTGTTGTTAACAAAATTGCATTTTAGGCACTTAATATTATCCAAAGGCATTGCATGTTGTACTGGAACTATCTAACGAGGGTGTATGCTATCATATAAACAAAATATGAACATGTGTATATGGACAGTGACTTGAGATTTAAGACTTACTCATCACTTAAAAACTTAGCAAAATAGATTTTAGAGTAAGTTGGTGTCTTAACATAACACAGATAATTTCCCAATGAAAAATAATGTGAAGAACAACAAACAAACAGAACGTTTATTGTTCCCGACAGCTAATGTACTTTATTCAGATGACTTAAATATATTTATACATTCATTATATGCAATGTTTTTTGGGGGTTCTGAACTTCTAAAAAATTTTTGAGCGTTTGTGATCTTTAGATAAACTGAGCTCTGAATTTTATAGTCTTAGAAATGATCCCTGTTCGTAGTGGTATCAATCTATTTGTTAGCTCCTCAAATATACTGCGCCATCCTAACAACATCTCTTGTTCACACCAGGGTTTAGCTGGACCAGAAGGTAACCCAGGCCCTAAAGGTGTCCGAGTAAGTAAGCGTTTTTCATCAATTTGTAAAATATACCTGCAAGAAAGTAGAAAGAAAAGATCCAAGTCCTTATCATTTTCACACTTTTTAGAGGTTTTGAGCTTTATGAAAATTTAGTTTGAAAGGAACGCATTTGCCATTTTCCCTTTGGTGCACTGAAACCATTGGTCTCATTGAGGCAATGGTCACATCATTATTATCTGCTTGCTGTTGGCGATGTTAGGGTGTGCTGTGCACACGGGGTAGCATCATTTATATGTGAACACATCCAAGCCGTAGAAGACTTGTTGGAGTGAAGAGGCAAAGAGACGAGCAGTAGTTTAAGGGGGAGGTGCATTGGTGATCCAGGAGTCACCATTGCTGTCAGGAGTGAGGACGCGTCTGTGAAGAATGAAGTCAGTTTCACATGGGGGCGTCCATTTATGCTTCTAAAAAACTATTAAAGGAAAATCTGTGCCATCCTTAATCAGTAAGGGACGAGGGAAAATAACGCAATAGCAGGAGTGTGCTACAGATTACAGCCCCCTTGCTGTAATTTCCGGGTTTGGTATGTACTCTCTGCAGCCTCTGCTTACCCAGATTTGTGGGTTGTCTGTCTCTCCCCTCCCCCACTGAAATGCATGCTCCCCTGTGCTCCTCAGCCTTACTGTGCACACAGTCTAAATGTTTTTCTGTCTCAGGACATCGGTGAAAGAAAGGCTTTGGCTGTGTCAATTTTTCGGTTGCTGCTGTGCCTCTAGTGACACTCTCTACTCTTTTGTATCAGTGATTGGACTGATGTGTCCTGACTTGACAGAAAGTGGTAACATGAGGAGTTGTTGTTCGTGTTTATGCATCTTTATATTTAATGTGAAGATATATAACATTTTATGTGCATCTACCTAGATTTTTATGGAGCAAACAGGGAAATGAAACACTGTAAATATCATTTTCTTGCTTGCAGGGTTTCATTGGCTCTCCTGGAGATGCAGGACCCCTGGGACCTGAAGGAGAAAGGGTGAGGTTATTTCCTTCAAATGTTACTTTCTAAAGTGCTCTCCCTGTGATCCTGTGGGGAGAAACATAAGCTCCCACATCTGGAGGAATTCTTACTCTGTGAGCCAGTGAGCCTGGGCTACGAGAAATCACCTGCCAGAAATTGCATTAGACTTCTATAAAGTCCAATGACGCTCTGTAAGAAAAACGATATGAACACGTATGATTAGAGATCTTAATTTCAGTTTTAAGAAATACATGTGAAAATAGGGCTGTGTGTAACCATGCCTGGTCCTGATGGATTTCTTCCTCTCGGGGGACTATGAATAGGGTGTTTAGATATCAATTAATAGATGCTCAAAGTGGCTTGATATGGAAAAATTTAAGAACAATGATGGGAGTAGTGCATGATTCACCAAATAGCTATACACACATGCACTCACACTCATACTACGTCATGCCCACCCACTCATATGCATTACACAAACACACATACTCTCTCACACACACACATACATACACACTTACACTATGGCATGTCCACCCATTCATATGTATTACACAAACACACATACTCTCTCACACACACACATACATACACACTTACACTATGGCATGTCCACCCACTCATATGCATTACACAAACACACATACTCTCTCACACACACATACATACACACTTACACTATGACATGTCCACCCATTCATATGTATTACACAAACACACATACTCTCTCACACACACATTTGTACACTATGTCATGCCCACCCACTCATATGCATTACACAAACACACATACTCTCTCACACACACACATACATACACACTTACACTATGGCATGTCCACCCACTCATATGCATTACACAAACACACATACTCTCTCACACACACACACATATACACACTTATACTATGGCATGTCCACCCATTCATATGTATTACACACACACTCACTGTTGTACAAACACTTCATATACACCAACTCTGACGATGCACACAAAGGTTTCATTATTGACGGAGAGAGTGGGGCATGTACAGAGAGAACAAGCCATCCTTGAGCATGTGCGGGAAGCGAGAATGCTTAGAACATGGCTGCCTGCGTTCTGGGTGCACAGCCTGCTGGTTGGCTCTGCTGCTGCTTACATGTCCAGGAACCCGAAGAAAGGCTGGTGGCATCTTTCTAGAAGATGATCCAGCGCAGTAGGAGAAGCCTCTTCTGTGCTTTGCTTCACTGCTGTTGCTTTCACATGAAATTGGAAGCCGGCAGTGCAAGGATTTGATTAACTTTGTTTATCTCCATACAGAGAAAGAAAGGGAGACGCAGAAAGGCATACGTCCTGTTTTAGCTGTAGAAAACAAGATGTTCCTATTTGTCTGGTGGCATGCCCACTCCTCACAAATAACTATTATTACCAGGGAAAGGAAAGACCCCATTTGAAAGGCTGCATGGTATCAAGAGTCTTTTTTTGGAGAAACAATTGAATATATCGTTAAATGAGTATACGGAAACTTTTCTGAACATTGCACTCATTTATATTTCATTAATTTATATTCAAGAAAAGAGCTATCCAATGTATTCATTCAACAAATACTTGCCCTTTTTTCTGTGTTCTAGGGCGCTCCTGGGATCCGCGGGAAGAAGGGTCTGAGGGGAAGGCAGGTAACTTGACTCTTCCTCCTTGAGGTTCAGTGGGCTCATGGGACCTAACCATGTTTGTTCCTTCTTAAATTGTTCGTGAGTGCGTCAGCCTTTGCGTTTGCTGTCACCCATTGATTCGTGCTGCTTTAACGTGGTACCAAATAGTACTTGATACAGTAAAGAAAATGTAGATGTAAAGCTAACTCTAAATGTAACATGTCTAAGCGTTTAGGTGTAGCTATGAAATAAATTGTTATCTCCCTGGTGAGGAATTACAATGCCAGAACATACAGGAATGACTTCAAACACGAATGCAGCTTTGACCTGCCCTTGATGGGGAGACACTGAAGCTCCACACAACGGTGTCCAACCTTTCGACATCGTGACACAATGTTGTCACCTAACAACCATGGAAGTAACAAAAAACACTGCAAAACATCTGGGGGCTGGAGAGACGGCTCAGAGGTTAAGAGCACTGACTGCTCTTCCAAAGGTCCTGAGTTCAGTTCCCAGAAACCACATGATGGCTCACAACCATCTATAATGAGATCTAATGCCCTCCTGGTGTGCAGGTGTATATGCAGGCAGAGCACTATAATAAATAAATCTTTTTTTAAAAATCTGTAATGTTTTAAGGAAGCATACCATTTTGTCTTGGGCTGTATTGGTGGAATGTAGCCTAACCAGTGGTCCTGTCACCCCTATGAGACTTTTTCTTACATTTCTATATTTTCAGATAAAAAAAAATACGGAATGTGAATTTCACTTGATAATATAATAATTTCATAGATGGGATAATATCTTGATACTCAGTTCTTAATAATGAAGGAACTAGTCCAGAGAACTACCTGGGCTGACCTAGCAGAACTAATTGGTTACCTTTCTTCCATTTGTGGTCTTTTCCTGACTACTTCAAGATGGCTTTTAGGGTGACAGTCTTACTGTCCTGTAGCTATGAAGGGGAAAAGAATCTTTTAAAATAGTTTGTCTTAAAATTTCAGTATTTGTGAATATTATCTTAATGTGTCTTGAAAATATAATTTTTCTAAAGATCTAAGTCTGTTATAAGTACATATATTTTAAAGCAACAGAACTCTGTGAATTTTGCAATGTAAAAAAATAGCCAAAGATTCAAATAATTACTTCATTTATGATTTTCTCACAGCCTTCCAGAACTTTCCTCTTAAATTGAACATTAATCTTTTTTACTTTTTTTAAACCTATGGATAAAAAGCCAAAGTTATCTGTAACATCAGCTAGCTGTAATATTTAAGTTATTTGAAGCACTGAGTCTTTTCAGGTTTGTAATATTTATCGAAAATAGCTCAGGATACATTCTAATGTCACTAAGATTAGGAAATGTGAGATGTGAGATGTTGAATCATAGTTAAAAGCAGTAAAATTAAGACCTGAACACAAATGCAGTTACCATCAACCTAACAATTTCTGCTTTTTATCTTCTACTCAAACTACTTAGAAAGAGGTGTGGGGTTTTTTCCCCCATAATATTTGGCCAAATGTGATTGTTATTTGAATTTTTTACTATGAAGTCTTCAGAGTATTCGAAAAGCCCATCAAACTCTTAAGAGATACAAAAATAAACCTGCAAGATTCAACGTTTTCCTGCATCTATAATGGGCTTTAAAGCCAATTTCTTCACAGCTAGAACAGGCGCAAACACCACCCCTATCATCACACCTAAGGAACGTACGCAGCATTTGCAGTATTTTGTGTGCTGTGTTTTTAATTACACTCCATGTTACATGACTAGATATCATAGTTTTTTCTTTCCGGCCCTTTCCGCTCATTCCAGCAGACCCCATTATCTATCACAGCAAACTTCTAAGCAAAATATGAAGATCTGTGTCTGTTCAAATTGACAGTAGGTCAGCCTTGTTATCTTTAGTTTTTGTTTCTGTGCCTGTCTAGGCTTTTGTTTTGCTTTGTTTTGTTTTTCCATCTTCTTCTTATCAAATTTTGTTGTTACTAACCCAAACAAAAATCATTTATAGTAAAATATAGCTTCCCATACTTAAAATAGTACACCATCCATTAATTACTGTAAGAGTTCAGAACCTTGAGATAAGCCAGCAGACAGTGGTTGTGATTGGTGAACAAATCAAGCATTTTCTCAAAGCCCTATCACATATGACGTGGGTAATCACTAATATGACTGATGAATACACTTGGCTTTATACGGATATTGACTCCACCTTGGCATCAGCCACATAGAGGAAGGTTCTAGGAATGGTATAGTTTATCCAGGGAGATTTCCAGACAACTTTTGGTTGCTTAATATTTAGGGAATTATAAAATTATGTGATGGATTCTGTTGATTTCAAACTGATAGCTCAAGGGGGCTAGAGAGATGGTCCAGTGGTTGGAAACACTGGCTGCTCTTCCAGAAGACCTACTTTTAATTCTCAGCACCCACATGGCAGTTCACAACCATCTGTAATTCCAGGCCCAGGACCTGGACCAGTCTTCTGGCCTTCAAAGGCGCAGTATGTGTGTGATGCAGAGATATACACGCATACAAGCATCCCACACACATTAAACAAAAACAAATAGCTAAAAGTACAGAGTTCAAGAAAGCATAAAAAAATGCAAAATGCAGTACTTTCTGGGACTTTTGATTTTACGATTTTTCACTTTATAAAACTGGCAAAGGCTTATTGCCTCAAAATATATGTATTTATACAAGAATTAGATGCTGAGAATTATATTTGAAAACACATGAATCCAGGTCTGACTAGATATTGTTTATAGTAGGAAATTGTTTCGTACTGTAACGTGTCATGTTTGCTGTATGTATTCTTCCTTATTTTTACCACACAGTGGCTAGGCAACATATAGAAGGCCAAGCCATTAGAATGAGAGACAGTTTAGGGTACAGTTGGCCAGGGTACTACGATGCTCAGGTGTTGTTCTGATACCATCCCTCCTATTAGCTATGTAAGGGACATCATTTCTGAGCTTACATTTAGGAGGAAGTTGCTACAAATCACATGTTTATGCTGCTGGCAAATGATCACTTACTTCCTTGAGTAAACACAAGCCATGAAATTAGCTGTAGGGAACTGGTTTAGTGATGTCTGGCTCTTCCGTTGTTGTGTAATGAAATCATAGGTTAACAGTGACATGAACCTTCTCTAGACACTCGAAATACACACGTGCTACTGAAAAGGACACAGTTAAAGATTGTTTTGCTTATTCAAGAAATAATTGCTTTACACAGAGGCAATTATCATTCAGCCTCATGTTGCTTTTTTAAAGACATTTTTTCTAAAAGTTACTTCTATTCAAATCTTACTTTCTACAAAACTTGCCCCCCTGCAAGTAAAATAGCATCTGTACACTGCACTTATATAGACAGCTGATATCTGTAACAATATTTCTTCAGATTTTAAAAATTACATTAATACTTTGAAATAAGATCATTATTTTTGTTAGAAACATGCTGTATTTCCGAGTCAAATAGTATTAAGATAGTATTTTAGCAAATATTCTCTTTGATCTTGGGTTGTTGGTGCTAAAATCCAATCGTCCTCCTTCCATAAGCTGTTCCAGTGTTGGGGTGGAGGGACAATGGTCTCGCTAAGCAGTGCAAAGACCTTGTGTGACCCCAGCGGCAGGTAGCCTTCCGTGCACTAAGTGCTCACGAACTTCTATCATTCTTTTCTTTCTCTCTCCTTTCATAAGCAGATCAAAACTCGAATACTTAAGCGTCGCCCCTGGAACTCAAAGCTCTATTAATAAAACTGGCTTTTGAAGACTGACAGGCCCAGGAGATGAGCCCAGTTCCAGCATCTGCATCTGTGATCTGAATTCAGCTAATGTTCATTCTCCAGAGACTCAGATGAAAGAAAAAAAAATCAAACAAGGAAGCAGGCAACCGCTCTGAGCGAGGCATTTTAAAGCACCACAGTGCTGTTCTGTTACACAAACTTAAGTGTGTGTACGCGACACACATCTGAGAACAGATCTCTGATAAATCATATTCTTTAAAGGCTCAAAAGGGACCCATGGATTTGAAAAGTAACAACGCTTGAGGACAATAGTGAAGGCAGACAGGCTTTGCGTGTGTTTGAGAACTGCGCATTTCATGCCTTATGCATAATTCTACACACTTTTCAGTACGGTTTCCAAGGTTTATTTTGTGGGGCAACAGTCAGAAGTTAGTTCTAGTGTAGTTTTCAGAAGTTTTTACAGGGTTACTGGCTTGATTTACCATCAGTATGTTTCTTGTACTAAGTTGTGTGGTTTCACCATCTAAAAAATGGATACCACAGCTGAGTTCCCGTGACTGAAGAAAAACATGAAATAGGAGATGGCATTTACTCTCAATAACACCGAGACAACAATTATTTTTTTAAAAAAACATCAGTGTCTTAGGCTGGGGAGATGGCTTATTCAGTAAAGTGCTTGCCTTGCACGCCTGAAGGACTGAGTTCAAATGCCCAGAGTCCATGAAAAATCCAGCACAGTAGTATGTGCCTTCAATTTCAGTGATGGCAAGGTGGGTGGTAGAGACGCACAGATCCCTGGAAGCTTGGGAGTCTGCTACTCTGGCCTCGTGTGATGCAGTTTTAAGCCACTGAGAGACCCTGTCTCAAACAAATGTACAAGGCACCTGAGGACCAAAGTTGTCTTCTGAACTCCACACGTGTGCTATAGAGGCACACAAATACACACACACACACACACACACACACACACACACACATACACACACACACACACACTTTTGAGATTTCTCAGCCTTTATAGGACTAGATTACAAGTAGTCAAATCATATTTGATTTGATTTGAGATTCAAACTGCACTAAGTTTTATTCCTGGGAAAACAAAATTGAAACCCTTAAGGGATGTTTACTTTTCTAATTATAGAAAAGGATATCCAGCCCCCACCTTTCTCTCTTATAGCTTTCTGTTGGAGGAGTCTATTTAAAGTAAGCTATGTTTTGGCTTCCAACCCCAGTGTTAAAAGTTTTGAGTATAAACTCTCTGCTCAGCATCTGTTATTAGTGTCTATGTTTAGCCCATGGCAATCTTAAACACAGAGAGCAGACTGTGGCCTCAGATGCTTACACTTTCTGCAGGACTCAGAGACAGTATTTTCTTTGCATCATTAAGGAAACACTAGAGTATTTTAATAGGTTGCCATTACTTTTTAAAGTGATTTCTTCTTCATTCACGAAAAAGATACTCATTTTCCGGTTTCTATTTATGGAACTGTCTATTACAACTATATTTGGCTAACTACTATATGACAGATGTGTAGAAAGTTTCAGATTCCGAGACTTTGAGTTTGCCCCACCCACAAGGGGTGGGACACTACTTCTTGTTTGGAAAAAGCCAGACAAGGCATGACTTCACAGGGATGTGTCGAGAGTCAGCGGGGGGGGGGGGGGGGGTTATGTTCAGGACTGATAACAGAGGAAACTACAGAGAGCCTTGTAGGTCATCAAAATTAGAAGTGTAAAGTGATGCATGGTTGGGACTCTGAGGAAAAAATGGCAAGAGTAGCGAGTAGGTGCTGTGTTCAAATCGCTTTTGAGATGAGGGGAAGAATAATGTTAGGTCTCAGAGAAGGAGAATAAGATGATAATCATTCTTTAAGAAGAAGGCAGAAATGACTCTGATAATGGAGGCATGGCCTAGCAAAACCTGCCCAGGATGATTCAAAGTCCCACTGAAATGTGGCATCACCTCAGCTGTGGTGCCAGACTTCTCCTTTGACCTGTGGATCAAATTGACCTACCTGTGAGGACAAAAAGGATGTAGAAAGTGGGTCACAGAACCTGCCACAGTCCAGTCTTGATCAGTGGTGATCTGATCCCTTCCTGGAGGGTTTTCAAATGCTGGAAATAGATATGCGCATGTAGGATGCACAGAGGTAAATCTAGGTTGCACTTCAACTTTCCAACTCTAGGGGGAAAAAATCTAAAGATTTGTTTATTGTGCATACAGTGTTTTTACCTGCCTGTCCCCCTGCACACCAAAAGAGGGCACTAGATCTCATTCTAGCTGGCTGGGAGCCACCATGTGGTTGCTGGGAATTGAACTCAGGACCTCTGGAAAAGCAGACAGTGCTCTTAACCTCTGAGTCATCTCCCCAGCCCAAACTCTAGGGAAATTATTCTGACCGCCTCCTAATGCTTCTTCTTAGAAAGATATCCCTCTCCATATGCTGGTATGCCAACCTAGTGTATTTTATCTGTACAATTTGTTATCACTGCCTAGTGATAATTTTTATTTATTCTACTTTAGCCCGAATATGTTTTTAAATCTTGTGCTAGAAAGAAAAGAGTATTATGTAGAAATATTTATATTGCTTTTATTATTTAATTCTGTAGATATAGTTATCACAATGATTTGATGATTATTTTCTTATTCTGTATGTATTATTTTTATTTCCTTGTAGAACTAGGAAAATAATCCCTTTTCCTTGTTTACACATCTATGAACATAAATGTCTGAGAGTGATCTAAAATATTAACACCACCCAGCAGAAGTGGCATTTCCTGTTTGAAAACTTCCATGCTTGGTAACAGTATCCTTGTTGGACTCCGACAAAGGGGGGACTTATTCTTTGAGCCTCGGGAAGTTCTGCAGATCATTAAAAAAAAACCAGACACATTGCCTGTGCAGAAAAAGCCGCTGAATGGTGTGTCATTCAGGATGCAGGGCCTAGCCCTACCATAGCATGCTCTATAATTTTAGACACCACTGTTGTCACAGTGTATTAGTTGTCCAGTACTACATGAGAAATGACTCTGAGTAGGTGGTTTTAAACAACATTAAATATATATATTATATAGTTTCCTTGAGTTGGGAACTTGAAAAACGGCTTATGTGAATAGTCTAATTCATGAGCCTAGAGTTGAGATTTGGACAGGTGCTATAGTCCTCTAGAGCCTTACCTGGGATGACTAGATTCAACTTTAAGGTAATTTGCTTACTGGCTGGCTAGGTAAATGCTCAGTGGTGGTGGAAGATCTGACTTCCATGGGGCTGTGTGAGGGTCTTAAGAACACGAGTCCATCTCCCCCTGAGATCAGGGAATGACTACAAAGGAGAGAGGCTGCAGCATCTTCCAGCTCCCTAAATCATGCACCAGCGACTTCTGGTCTCTGTGGGTCATAAACGTCAGACACCAAAGAGCTCTACACAAAAGCAGGAATAGCAAGTATCAAAGAGCACTGAGGTGGCTGTCGCAACTTAATACTGTGTGTGTTCTGAGCACATCTTCTGTGAAAGCCTGAAGGTGACACTACTGTTAGAGACAGAAGTGGCTTAAAACTATGGTGATAATTTGGTCGTGCAGTAGAAACACCAGGAAAGAAGAATCTTAAACATACACATATGTATATGTGTATGTATATATATTTATAATTAGGTGCAGTGAACTTTTGTACATTGCAATTGTGGTTCTTAATACTTCACAGCTTCTGATGGCCATTTCCTGTCTGTCCTCTTATTTATGATCCCAAGGATGATAAAATTAATGTGATGGTAGCAATAGATTTACTTGCAGATTCATAAATATCTAGCATCAAACAACAGCTAATATTTTAAATCTAGATTTTCATAGACATTAAATGTAAATTTTCTTCAAAATGATAAACACCCTTTTCACTAGAAAAGAGGTAAATATGAAATGTTAGAATGATAAAGTTTTGAGAGTATAAATATTTCACAAAGTTAATACAAAACTGTTAAAGGTAAATAGACAACTTTAATTTGTTTAATTTTGATGTTCATCACTTGAACCAGTGGCAGACTTAAGAGACTAGAAATAGTGAGTAGATTCACTGGCCACTTCCATCCAAAATGTGTGAGTAAGGCTTCATAATTCTCTGCTTAATGATTGTATTGGTAGTTTTATTAGGTTTCTTTTTCTGTTGCTGTGTAACAAATACTACATGTTTGGCAGATTGAGTCTCTTAACAGTCTTGTGCTTACACCACCCCATGGTGTCCAAGACGCACTACCATCCAGAGGTCTGATGCCGGAAACTCTATATCCAAGCTCATCTGGGTTCTGAAGAAGTTTCTCTCTGAAGCTGGAGAACTGAGGGGTCTTTCTAGCTTTGGGTGACAGGCTACCATCAGGTCCCAGAGCCTGGGTCTTCCTAGCTTTGGGTGACAGGCTACCATCAGGTCCCAGAGCCTGGGTCTTCCTAGCTTTGGGTGACAGGCTACCATCAGGTCCCAGAGCCTGGGTCTTCCTAGATTTGGGTGACAGGTTACTATCAGGTCCCAGAGCCTGGGTCTTCCTAGCTTTGGGTGACAGGCTACCATCAGGTCCCAGAGCCTGGGTCTTCCTAGCTTTGGGTGACAGGCTACCATCAGGTCCCAGAGCCTGGGTCTTCCTACATTTGGGTGACAGGTTACTATCAGGTCCCAGAGCCTGGGTCTTCCTAGCTTTAGGTGACAGGCTACCATCAGATGCCAGAGCCAGAGTCTTCCTAGCTTTGAGTGACAGGCTACTATCAGGTCCCAGAGCCTGGGTCTTCCTAGCTTTGGGTGACAGGCCACCATCAGGTGCCACAGCCCATCAGCATCTAGACCACTCCTTCTTGCCCTGTGAGATTGTCCACCACAGCTAAAATCGTCAAGCTGGCCAGGACTAGCTCTATTTTCATGGATCTAAGAATTTTACATAGACTTTGTAGTATAGTTTTGGCAGCCACACCCATCACTTGTTGCCATATACTATTTGTTAGGTGAAGCAAGTCACTATTTTAGTCACAGTCAAAGGGATGTGAAGTGTCTCATGAGAACAAGAAAAGGCATGCCCACTTAGCAGTGACTATGTTTAAATTGATGAACACGTATATAGAATGAGAAATAATACAACCCATTGTTTCTATCTAGAATAGAGGGTGTTAAATTATTAACGTATATTAAAATCAGAAACTAGATAGCAGTCATTTCAACTAAACTGCTTGGGGAGTAAAGTCAAGGTGCAGCAACTGGCATTTGCAGATAGATGTTGAATATTGACCAGAAGTGAAAAGGTGTGTGTGTGTGTGTGTGTGTGTGTGTGTGTGTTTATGTGTGTGTGTTCCTGTTTGAAAGAAGTCTGGAAGTCCTGTAGACCACAGTCCTTTCTCTCCTTTCCCTCTTTTTTCCCTTCTGTAGGAAGAAATCAGAAAACTGAGTGGGGCTACTTAAGAAAGCAGCTTCTATCCCTGGACACAGGGGTTGGAACAGGGATAGGGTTGTCAGAGTCAGCACATGCGTCCTGAGTCCTGAGTGAGTGTCCAAGAATGGTTGTTGGTATCCCAGCTTTGTTCCTGACTCATCCCCATAGGGGTTCATGTGTGTATGGAGGTGGCATGTGTTTCTATGGAGACCAGAGGTCAACATTAGGTGTCTTTCTCAATTGGCTTTTTACCTTATTTTGTAAGGTAGGGTCTCTCAGTGAACCTGGAGCAGCCAGTTCAGCAACACTGTCTGGATCGCGAGTGCTGGGAGACCTGCTCATCCCTACATCCCCACTGCTGAGATTGTAGACATGTGGAACTAAGTTTTTACATGAGCACTAGGGATATGAACCCTGGTCCTTTGGCTTTGCAACAAAAACTTCATTGACTGAGCCATGCCTGAAGCCTCAATCCTCTGTTTTCAGTATAATTCACATGGCACAAAATTCACTCCTTTAGGTTGTAAAATTGGAAAGGCTTTTGTATATTTAGAGTTGGGCATCCATCATGTTTTCTAGTTTTAGAACATTTTCACCCACACCCAAGGTATTCCACTGCTCAGTAGCTTCCTGTCCCCATTCCCCTGAGACATCTGTATCTCTGCTTTGTGTTTGCTCTGGACACGTCACATTAAGGGAACCACTTACCATGTTCCACTTTCCTAACTATCTCATTGAGGAGAAACAGCAATTATCTTTAATTTATCAGATTTATGGCAGTACTTTTTCTTGTTTTCATTACCTGGCTGCCATAAATACTTCCAGATATAAGTATTAGCTCATTGTCCAGGGTGGTTTTACGTCAACTTGACAGAAGCTGGGGGCATCAGAGAGGAGGGAGCCTCAGCTGAGAAAAAAAATGCCTCCATGAGATCTGGCTGTCAGGCATTTTCTTAATTAGTGATCCGTGGGGTTAGCACAGCTTGTTGTAGGTGGTGCCATCCGGGCTGGTGGGATGGCATAAGGAGAGCTGGGTGAGTCATGAGGAGTGAGTCGGTAAGCAGCACCCTGCCATGGCCTCTGCATCAGCTCCTGCCTCCAGGGTCCTTTCTCACTGCTTTTGATGGAGAACAGTTTACAGAACTGTGATTGAGATAAACATTCTTCTATACATGTTGCTTTCGGTCATGGTGTTTCATCACAGCAGTAGTAGCCCTAGCGAAGACACGCATGCTAAGTACAGTGATGTGTTGCACATTTGTAAACTTCTTGAAAGCAGCTTGATTTTTCCGGGACAGTGAAGGCAGACTCATTGCTTGAACTTCCACTAATGCTGACAGGATTACGGTTACAATATGTTCAACCACACTGTTGCTGTTTTTATCCTCTAATTAAAGAAAAAGAGAAACTGTGCTTTTTGTGCAAGTTAGCTGTGTCTTAGAAGCACCAGCTATTTCTTATTTCTTTTTCTGCTGGTAAATTACCTTCCAAACATATTCATATATGTGCTGGAGAGCTAGTAATTTGAGGTAATCTTTTAAATACAATATTTAATGCTGACTTGCCCAAATAAATAAGTTATGAGTCTAGCTGTATACTTCATTTTTGTTTCACAAGTATTTGTGATAGCAAATAGCATTAACTGTTCTTGTAACATAGCCTTTATACAGTGTGAACCTTGTGGCTGATGATATGGTTCAGTGGGTAAAGGCAGGAGAGTGCCAGTTCCGCACCTGGTCCTCTGCTGACCATATATGCACCATGGCAATGCATCCCCCTCACCTTCCACACACACTATGGAAACCCACGCATGGACTCAAATGATGATGGTGACAGTGGTGATGATGGCAACAAGACTTGAAAGTGCATTTTAAAGTTCTTAAAATTCAATGGTGTGCCATTATAGACAAGCCTTCATGTCCCGCAGTAAGAACAAGTAGCTGAGAGTTGGGTTACTCTGTAACAGAATTCATGGTGGGAAGGTTCGTTGTCACCCTTTAAAGCTTTACTGCGAGGGAATCCTCAGTAGGTATTTCACACTGTAAACAGCTGACATTTGCAATATTTAGGTGTATTGTGCCTTCCCCTGGCTTTATAGTTTCACCTCAGTGTGATGAACTATTTGATGTAGCACTGTGCAAAGATGCTGAAATTAGGCTGCTTTTGTTTGTGGTTCAACCATGTGCCAAGCTCTTACCGTCTCTGTACTTTGTATCTTCAGATACAGCATGAGTAGACATGTTGTAAAGACTGAATATACATAAATCCCACTGTGCATAAAGCCCTTAGTATATGGGAAGCATTGCTAACAGTCACCTTCTGGTTGGGCCCTAGGAACCATGTGGGACAGCAAAGGTAGCTAATGACTTAGGCAGAATCTTGTTTATGATCCGTCTCATTCAGTGACTGTGTGATGATAAAAAAAAAACTGTGTGTGTTTGCATGCGCGTACATACAGGCATGTATATATTTAGACACATGGGGGTGTTCTTGTGGTTACAAGTACTCATATGTGCGTGGCTGTGGGGGTCTATGTGTGTACCTGTACACATCTGTGTGCTCACACACGTGCACACACACACACACACATATGGAAGCAAGCAAGAGGTATCATTCTCAGCAGCCATCTACCTTGGTTTGGTTGCTTTAGTTTTGTTGTTTGGGACAGGACCGCACATTGACCTGGAGCCTGTCAACTTGGCTAGACTTAACTCTGCTTCTCCGGAACTGGGATTATAAATGCGCACCACCATTCCACGGCTTTTTGACACACAACGTACTATGTCTCCAGACCCAGGGAATACGTAGTTTCTGTTATGAAATTCTTCATTATAACACATGGTGAAAATGAGTTTTTGTATATTCCAGCTTTTTGGGGCAGCACTCTTCCTCTTTCTCTGCAGGGTTTTCCAGGTGATGTTGGAGACAGAGGCCCCGCTGGTCTGGATGGCAGTCCTGTGAGTACCTTGCGATGGTCCATCCTCACATTCAAACATCGCTTGTGACCCGTAGCAACCGCATGTGGCATCCATATGAGCGTATTTACAAGCAGCACAGCTGGGAAGATTCCACACCTCTGTGCATGCGCCACTTTGTTGTTTTTCAATATGAGAAATAACACAAAGTTGTTTGGATAAAGCTCCAGCATGTCAGGCAGTAGGTAAAATTCATTCCTTTAAGCCTGTTTGAGTAGCTCAGGTAAGCAGGACTGCAGCACTGGCCTTCACGTGTGAAGGCACTAAGCAGGCCTCTTAGTTCAGTCTTCCACTTAGGAGTTGCTCATATGTCACCATCCAAGAATTGTCACATTACATCAGAAGCGAGTGGGGTTGGCGTGCTGGGTTTTCAGCGCTGCAGAAAAGTTCCTCCGCTTTTTCCAGTCTGTGCCATATGCATATGGTTTGCACCACATTTTCAAGTGATTAGAGCCAGCACAAAAATTCATGCAGTCTAAATCATGAATGGTTCTTGTATTTGTTTATTTGTTGGTCAGTATCACAAAGGGTATAAATAGCTTTTTTTTTTCTTTTTAAAATTCTTTTTTTCCAAATTAGCATTAGTTAGATATCTTGTGTCTAAGTCATGGATGGGGCTTAAGAGAAAAGTAGAACTGAGTCAGATTATGTTACTAAATATTTGAGTGATATTTTACATATATTTACCAACCTTTTCTTGCTCATGATTTTTAGGGGGTGCGGGGCTTCTGATTTCAAGTGTAATGAAATAAGCAGCATTTGGATTTTAAAATGCGTATGCTGTGTACCCACAGAGCTCATGTGAACCCACTATTTAGCTGCTTGCCAATTTTATATCCCTGAAATCTATTAAAGCTGGACTCAGCATATTTAAATATGATTTGTAAAGTATGTTCTTTATTTAAAATGTAGTATAATTCTTTAAGCCTTTAAATACAAAAGTAAACTGGATGTTTTCAGTTTGGTTTATAGTTTTGTTTTGTTTTTTTTTCTTCTTCTTCTTCAATATTCACCACATCTATGTTTCAAAACTTAAATCAAGGAGTGTAGAAGATCATTCCTATAAATTTGGTGACACATGACATTATGATTTTTATAATAATGTAAGCAATATTATTTCTGTTTTTAACATAAAAATAAAGGTAGATATTTAAAACAATGTACTTCAAAAGATGTAGGGTTTTTTTAGCCTATCTGAAAATACTCTTTTAACATTGTTATATACTGATCACCTGTCTTTTCATACAATATACAGGCCAGTTATGTCTGCAATGCTGATAGCTGATTGCATTTTCATCTTTTCTTAAGTACATAGAAGACAATGAGAATTACATTCCCTATAACCTAGAAGGTAGTTCTAACACCCCAAAGCACTTTTCAAAGAATAAAAGTAATTTATTCTTTCGACATATTGTTTCCTGGAAATCTGTGTCATCATTTCTGAAAACCGCTCTGCAGTTTGGAATCTCAATGCACACACTTTGCACATTTCTTTCCTAACAGGGGCTTGTAGGTGGCATCGGACCTCCTGGGTTCCCTGGTCTGACAGTGAGTATCACCACACATAGTGCTTATGAAAAAGCTTATTGGGCAACTTAAATCGGTAGCCAACTTAAAAAGCCAGCCAAGTAAGTTTTTATGTCATTGCTGGACATGAACCCAGATTAAATACATTTTTCAAACAGACTAGTAGTACAAATCAAGAAGGTAATTGCTGCTTTTGTGATAAGCTAAAATAGCTTTCTTCTATAGATTGATGTACATATGCATGGATACACTTATAACCCCTTGTTAGAAGGCATTAGAGGGCTCAGTTTATTCAAAGGTGTAACATAGAACAGCCACTAGCTCTTCCTTTGAGAATTCTGTTATCACTCACTTGGGGACCAACAGATGCTTATGTTTCCTCTGCCTCCAAAGCATTTGCTTTCTTAATTACTCTAGAGATGTGCTCTTCTCTGAGTGTGGCAGTCATGGTTGAAATGCCCAGAACTCAGGCCTTTCTATAAAGTACTCATATGGACCGTTATGCACTGCCAGTGGCTTCTTTGGCTAATATAATAGACGTGTGTCTTTCTTTGACTCAGAAGTCCTCTGCTGCCCATAGCTTGTGGGTTCCTCTTTTGCCCTGGTGCTGTAGTCTAGACTCCCTCAGCTAGGTTGCCATGCACCTTCCATCTGCTCTGCCTTCTCTCAGAGGTGAGTATGGTGGGTAGGGAATAGCAAAGGACCTTTAGGTTGCCTTGGTGAGCTGAAACTCTCACAAAGCCACCACACATTGCTTCCAGGAGCCTGTGATTTTTCAGGGCATAAAGGTTCTATATGTACAGCTCAAATTTTAACTATACTCTTCTGATTTAGTAAGTGTTTTTTATATCTCCTCATCCTAGAGATGTTCTTTTCGAATCACAAAAAAAGTAAAATAAGATAGCATATATTCATCTTGGCATGTCAGTCAGATCGAGCATGTTTAAGACAAATTTAACTACAATTACATTTATGAATGTTATATTGTCTATGAAAAATAACACAAAGGAAGACTTTCTTCACAAAATGTCCCTCTGTCATTTAATGGATTATTTCTGAGCAAGCTCCAAACATAGAAGGAATCCATTGTAGTTTTGAACCTGACATAAACTTTAAGTAAACATGAGTTTTGAACAAAGTAAGCAATGAATGATCTGATGAGCCCCGTAGTCACATAAACGACTGTTTCCTATTGACAGAGTCTGCATTGGAAGCAGTGGTGTGCTGGCCTTGACTATTTACTAAGATGGAAAGTACAACCCCATATTTCAGGATTAAACATGTTAGGAATAATTTGTCTCCTTTATACTTCACAAACTTTAAGATGCTTCCAAAAGCACCAGTGTGGTGTTTTCCAGTCTGAAATTTGTATCCTATAAGTATATGGAAACATATGCCCACACAGTAATGAAATGTTGGGAACTAGAACTCTAGAAATTTCTGTATAAAAAACGAAAATAATTTTAAATTTAATTCCTTCAATATCAGTTCCAAATTTTATCTGAAAACAGTTAGGTCACATTTGTTAGGTTGCCCATCTGAAAAAATGCTGCAAGGTGAAGGTCATGGACAAAGCCTGACTAGATAGACTGGGGCAGAATGAGAAGGCTTCGGAGAGTTTCTAGAGCTTAAGAATTGAGTCTTGGTTGATATTTCAGTCCTAGCAATGGCAGCAGGGTCTGTCTCCAAGTCTGTCATCTGCCATGGGATCCCTTCCCCCTGCCTGGGCTGCCTTGTCAGGCCCCAGTGGGAGAGGATGCACTTAGTCCTGCTGTGACTTGAGGTGCTGAGTGAGTTGTTACCTCTTGGGGCCTTCCTTTCTCTGAGAAAAAGAAGAGGGGGGAATGGTGAATGGGGATGTGAGAGTGAGAGTGGAAAGAAAGGAAGGAGGAGGCTGAGATCAGGCTGTAAGATTAAATTAATAAATTAATGAAAAAAATATAAATCTTTAAAAAATAATTGAGTAGTGTTTTAAAAAAAAAAAGAAGAAACGTTGCTAAAAGTAAAAAAAAAAAAAAAATGCTTTCAATTCTTTTTTTTTTTTAACTGTACCATGCTCTCTTTCTTACCATAATGAGTGTTTAATGATGTCATTCTTACCACTTCTCAGGGAAGCGTTGGTCCCACAGGACCGATTGGACTTCCCGGATCTCCTGGCCCAATGGTATGGCTCTATTTGCTTACTGATGTTTCTCTTTGATTTCTCCACAGTGTCACAAAAATATCACCTTTTGTATTTTTTAGGGCCTTTCAGGAAATAGAGGACCACCTGGAATCAAAGGTGATAAGGTGATTTCAATATTAACATTATCACAGAGATAATTTCTCGCCTTAGTTGGTTATTTTGTTCACGTCAATGGGAATTATTGAAATGTTTGCTTTATTTGTAGGTTCTAATTTGTATTATATTATTAGTTTTTCTAAGAAGTAGGGAAAACTGAAAAGGTTTTCTTCTATAATGAATACTTGCCTTCCTGTGTATCACTGTGGTTTAATTCATTTTCTTTCTGTGAAATTGTGCTCCCTAGGGTGAGCAAGGCATGGCAGGGGAGCCAGGAGAACCTGGGTATCCTGGAGACAAGGTAACTTCCACACCACTCATTCAATAACAAAAAAACTAAGAGCACTGATTCATAGGAAATTATAATTTCCACCATGTGTTTTGTAAGGGTATGGGATCAGTATGATTTTTTTTAACTCTAGAATATGCATTAATAGTTTTAGTAGTAAACAAGTTGAAAGTTTTCTTTAATGGACCATTTTCCTCTAATTTCTTCTTCCAGGGTACCATTGGCTCACCAGGACCACCAGGGATGAGAGGAAAGTCAGGCCCTTCAGTAGGTTTGAACACTCACCTTGTTTTCTGTGATAAACATGTGCATGCCACAGCTTGAGTCTTGGTGCTTAGTGGTGTTAGCAGGATCTATGGCCTGAGGTAGATGCCTACCAGCCTCACATTTTCTCTCTTCAATCAGAGAATAGGTGGCCCTCGGGTTTTCAACACAACTTTCCTAGGCTGATTCCTACCCAAGACCAAAGACAAAGCCAAGAAGACAATGAAGAAAGCCTAAGTCAAAACCAGACCTCTGAATGCCTTATTCTTTATGGAGTCACAGGAGTTATTCTAAGGATCATATATCTGATTTAATAGTCACTCCAATCCTGTGGAGTTGGCACCATCCTTTTGTTTTTATTTTATAGACTAAAGATATCGAGACAGAGAGTTAATGGGCTTGCACAAGGTCCCATAGGCAGTCAGTGAACACATGAGTACACCTAGGTGATGAGGTGTGTCACAGCCCAGACTCCCACCCATGGCACCATGCTCTCTTATGATTTAGTAATGTGAGAGTATTTAACCATGTTGCTAATATTTATAGCTATAAGAAGGTGGATATAGGTAGAAAAGTGGATGTAGGATTAAAGACCATAATTAGACGTTGAAATAACAATTTCTTGAGCACTTTATTATGCACTCTCTAATTCCATCCCCCCTTCTCTCCGGAAGCAGGGTTACATTTTAGAACATCCATCTAGTATTTTGTGAATAGTTCTCAGGAGTTACTTATTCCAAAGAATACTTTTGGGAGTTTATGTGATGACATGCCAATGGGTGACCTATTTTTACTTTGCATGAATGTAATTAACCATGTGCTCAAGGTTCCTGCCCTGAAGTTGAATCTCAAAAACTCTACAACCCATAATAGGGCAAGAGAGTCAGTCAAGAAGACAGCCAGCAGACTGAAGGAACCTAAACTCAGTATTAGGAACTTATACATATCTGGGGTGACTGCAAAAGATTAGAGTCTTTTTTCTTTCTTTTTTACAATTTGAAGGTTTAAAAATATTTGAAAGTCAAAAGAAGTGATGCAATGCAGTTATCTAAGTTAGAAATTAATAAATAAACTATTATTCGCATATACTCTACAGTTCATATTGCAAAGGACTGAAGTCAAAGATCGCTCTTACATTAGGCTAATCATTGTAAGTGTAGAATTCTCTGCTTCAATTTGTATCATAGAATTTTTATCACAGGAGACATGAGTGATGAGTCTAAGAGATAAAGACATGGGTTTGACTCCCATCTCTCACATTTGACCTCCTACAACCTTGGGTGTCTTATCATGTGTAAGATGAAAGTTGGATTACAGCATGCTTGCTTCTTGTGAATACATGTCTAGTTTAAGCAAGAGTGACCTTGCAGTCTCTTGCATTATGTCTGTCGTTAAGCTAAGAGAGGCACATTCTACTTTTGACATATTGACTTAATATTTTGTTTGTAAGGAAATCACAAGAAATGAAAATAAAGTTATTTATGATGAGGGATGAAAATGGTCTGTGTGAGTTTTACTGACTCACTGTCCATCTTTCTGTACTGTTCTAATAATTTAATGTCACTGGGGATTCCATTAACAGGGAAATGGTTGACCTTTTGTAGTTTTTCAAACCCTTAAAAAACATGTACTTTGATCTCAGGATAGTGTAAACTCATAATTGATTTTAATGAGAACTGGGAGAAGGCTCAGTAAGTAAGGTGTTGGCTGTGTGAACATGAGGACCTAAGGTCAAGTTCAACAGTGGGGCCTATGTGTTTGTGATCCCATGCCAAAGAGGACCAGAAAGGGTGACCCTGGGGCCTGTGTGCCAGCCAGCCTACCCTACTCAACAAGTCCCAGGTCCCAGTGAGGGACTCCATCCCAAAATAATAATGCAGAGAGTGCCTAGGAATGACATGAAGGTTGACGTCTGGCTTACACAAACATGCACACATGCACACAAGCACCCAGTCTTTCACACATATGTGTACATATAAGAACACACACACATATGATATATTAATGAAAGAACCTTTTCTTTGATGCCCAAACTCATTTGTATCTTACTAATACCAAGATATTTGGCCTGAAAACCAAAGGACAGGAGACTGTTTATTTGGTGAAAATTTCTATATATGATCGGTTGGCTTTTTAAGAGACAAACTGCCACACTCGGTTATGCAAGTTTGTGCCTACCTAAAAGCCTGGTCAGCATCTCCCTACATCCCAGCTCTGCTTTTCTGTCATCTTAGATTTTACTGATTGCCATTATTTCTTCCAAGTGGGCCTGAGTTATAACATGAAGGAATATTTTCCAGATGTAGGAGCAGCCTGGTGTGGAAGGTGTGAACACTCCAGAACAGGGAAGGTTTTGTTCAGCGAGATCAGAAATCAGGGAAAACTGCCCTTTCTGGAAGGGTCAGGACCTCTTCTCCCCCTAAGCTACAGCACGTGTGTGTGCATGTGTGTGCTGGCCCCCTTACCATCAGTACACTAGAAGTTTCCTCATTTATAAAGATTCACCAAACACTGCACCATTCTGTAAACTACTTAAAAATTCTTCACAGGAAGTTTTATAAAGGAAAATTGACATCCATAGAAAGCTGACAATTTATGTTTTGTAAAACAAATGATTATTATGAAATATTAACAAATTGCTCCTCAATATTATTATTATTATTATTATTATTATTATTATTATTATTATTATTATTATTATTATTATTATTATTATTATTATAGCATTTGCTGGTCAATCAAATGAAGGGCCTGAGGATATGCTAGTTTTTCTTGGGTGTTTCTTGTTACATTCTAATTGGTTTTTGCCACTAGAGGGCCCCATGAAGCCCACCTCATCACTCTTTAGGAGAGATGCTGTCCGGTGTAAATTTAAGACTCCCTCATACACTGGTTCAGACAGGTTGTAAGTTTGGTTCTGCCATTTGAAGATGAGCCTTTTCCCAAACTGTCTAGATTCTTGTTGCAGTTGTTCTGAGCGCCCTTGTGTCAGATGCCTTCACACTGCCCGTCAACATCCAAACTACAGTTGCCGGGAAATGGGTCCCCTCACGCTGTGTCCTGCAATTTGATGTCATCTTAGGACAATTTCAATCAGATTCAAAGCTCATATGGCGGCTGAGGGAAAAATCAGCAAATTCAGCAGTTTGTTTAGGAAAGCAACAGGGTCTTCACATTCCTCTCCCCTGGACCATGATGCCATGCTGTGAAAGCCTTGACCCTTTTCCTGGCTTCCGGTTCATACCTGCTCCCCTTCCATCTTCTGCTCTGTTTTACAACTTCAATATGAGCATCCAAAGTAACTTCCGGAATGCTGAAACTGAGCCCTCAATTCTGAATTCCAGAGTTGGAGTGATCTGGAAACTGCAGGCAAAGCCAAGAGAGGAGCCGGGGGTGGAGGGGCAGGGACGGGGGCGGGGGGCAGGAAGTGGACAGTCCATCGTTGTCTTGTTGACTAATGTTCAGGATCTTCCTATATGCCCAGGCTCCACAGTGGCCGCACATTGTCTCATTCAACCTTCACGATGACTGTGAGAATGTCAGCACGTCATTGTCCTTTCTGTCTTTTTGATTGAAAAGGGAGATTTAGAGACACCAAGCAGCAAAGATTTAAATCCAGGGAAGTCGTAATTACTCAGGGACATTTTCAGAAGTGTCCAGGGCTCTGATTATAAAAAGCAAGTCCTCTTCTAGAACTCTCTGCCTCTGCTTTATTAGCCTGTTTCTGGAGAAACACACATACATATGTACTTACACACACATGCACACACACACACATGTACACACATATACATGCATGTGCATACACATGCACATATAAACACATATGTACACAGTCATATACTCATGTGCACATGCACATATGCACAAATATATGCATACATGAACATTTTCACACCTAACGTCTCTTGACTGAGCCATCTGACTGGCTAATTTGTTTGTATATCTAACAGAAGTAAGTATATATTGCACCACAAACATTAACGTAAGTAATTTTCACAGTGACGGTGTGATGAGGAGTGTGTGGGGCCTGAAGCCAGGGAAGATGGCTGATGCCCTCAAGTGATGACCGTGTGGAACAGGGGAGCAGGAGTCTTACGAATTACATCTCTGGAAGGCCATTACAACCTCGACTGACATAATATATTAAATGTTCAGTTTCAAAATGTGAGTTTCCACTTTTAGTTATGTTTATTAAGTTAATGTTCATATTTTGATTTTTCTCTTCCCCCCTTAGGGTCAACCAGGTGATTCAGGACCCCAGGGACCACCTGGCCCTCCAGGACCAGAGGTAAATCATTGATTAAAAGATGATATATTTGAAATAAAACATGATGAAAATTATATTTAATTTACAAAACATGCCTTTTGTGGGAAGCTTAAGAAAGATTCTCTCTGAAGTTTGTCTTTGGAAAGCAGCTTAGACTATGTTTACTCCATCAGGGGTCCCAAGGAAACAGGAAACTGAGGACGAATTGAAGTTCATGGGGCCAGAGCACGTGTAAGCTTTGGATTCTTGTCACAGTGACAATGGGAACTGAATCTAAATTTATATCTCATATGTGCTCATCCAGAAGGTACCTATGGATAATAATGTTTTCCAGGCTCCTGCGTTGTGGCTGTGAGCCTCACAGAGGCTCAGGAGAGGCTCATCCTCTGGTGAATCACGGGGGTTAGGACTTGGAAACATTTTGTCTTCCAGAGTTTTTATTAGAGATGCAAACTCTAGACTATCCACATTTTTATTCTGATGAAATCACAGCCAATGAGTCTGTTCTGCATGACAATGGCCAATGATACATAGTTAAGAATTGTAAACAAAATGGACACATAAACTCCACTGATTTAGCAGTATAAAATGCTTACACTTGGACTTGGACTTCGTACTAGGGAATAAATGTAATTAAGCATATAGAGAATATATCAAGTTTGTTTATATGTGTTTGAAATGCTGAGTTTGGCTTCAGGCTTGATAAAGAACCTCTCTCTCTCTCTCCATCTCTTGGTCTCTGTCTCTCTCTGTCTCTGTCTCTCTGTCTCTGTCTCTGTCTCTCTCTCTCTCTCTCTCTTTCTCTCTTGATGAAACACTGGAATGTTATTGACTCATAACATGAATACCAGATGTTATGTGAGATACAGCCTCTGCGTTTCACCCTGTTTTCAGCAGTATACCCCAAGTCTAACTCAGGATACCAGATGCAGTAACAGTGCTGAGAATATAAGTTAGCTTCTGAATAAATAAAGCAAAGAACTCACAACTCCCTAGAGGCAGAGCCCCAGGCAGGTCAGACAGGACTGCAGGATGGCTGCTTGCTCTGTGGAGACCTCAGATCCTATTCCACAGCTGCTCTCCGAGGGCTGACGTTGTTGTTGTTTTAGTAAACAGCTATTCTTCTTTTTTTTTAAAACACATTCATTATAGACAGAAGAAAAATCAAGCATCCCATTGCACCTGGTTTTGTTAACACGGAAGTGGTGGGGCATAAAGTACAGGAGCATAGTGATGCTGCCCTGAGCAGGACATTGTTTTGAGGAGCAATTAAAACTTGATATGAGTAGAAGCTTGTCTCTTTATATGAACCTATCTTCTTTTATTTCGATCAAGTTTAATGGAAACATTTCTGGAACAGATAGGCCTTGCCTGGCTTCTTTCACCAAGGATGCAGAATCTAATTTAAATGTAATTATTTTTAAAAGAGTCTTACCCTTAGTCCCAACTGCAAATTATTGTAACTGAAGTTCTGAGGGGCGTCTGCCTTGTGGGGCGGGGGCTGTTCTGTCTCTTATCGCTATGATTTTAAGCGTCTTCTTTTGTATAAAGCATGGATGTGAGTATGCAAGTTATATCTTTCCCTCATAACCCATGATCCAAAGATGTTCATTTTTCATGTTTCCTTTACAATTGTATCATTTTCCATCAACAGTTGGCACATTGCCTTCATTATCTTTCACCCCACATTGCTTATAAAACGTCTTGACCTCTAACCACCTGTTTTTCTTCACCTGCTTTAAACTTTTCCCACAGGCCCAGAGATGTTTTCTGTAGTCTTTTAAGAACTAGTATGTGCTCAGTCCTGATGCGGCTGGATGTGCTGGGTTGGGTTAGTGGGGAGGCACCATTATCTGAAGTGTAGGGAGGAGGCATGGGGGAGGAGGGAGAGAGCATGGGGGAGGAGGGAGAGAGGGAAGGAAGGGACTGGGAGGGGAGGAGAGAGGCGACTGTGACTGAGGTGTAAAGTGAATAACTAAATAAATTAATTAAAAACAAAGGAAAAATAATTAGTACATGATCATTTGGGGCAATTTAATCACTGCGACATCTTCTAGCTCATAAACGTGTTGCATGTGTGACCGGACGTGAGCAGCATCTTGCAGCAGATGTTTTGGACCTTTCTCTTTCCACTCTTCCTCCCACCCGCCCCATCTTCTGCATGTTTCCTGTGGCCCAGGTGATAGGTTGTGTTGCAAATGTGTCAGTTGGTGGTGGGCACCCAACTGTCAGTTGCTCTCTGCATTTTGACCAGCTGTAGATTTCTGTGACTATCTCTTCTTCTGCTGGAAAAAAAGTTAATTTTGTTTCTGTTTTTGTTTTTGTTGTGTTGGTAGTGGGAAGGAGCTACACAAGGATGGGCATTTAGAGTGCAGTTGGGAGTTATATCCATTCTCCTAAACTTCAGACTTTTAAGGTAACTGGAGATCGAAGAATTTAAAGAACTTTTAGTAGCAGAGCAAAGCTAGAATTAGGTTTCAAGTTAATGACCAAAGGACGGAGAAATATATTTTGATGACTGAGATGCACACCCCTGAGCAATTCACAGTCTAAATGAAGGGGGGAGAAATCACAATGGAGATTAGAAAATGTTTAAAATAGGATGAGAATAGGTGACAAAAACAAAAAACAAAACAAAACAAAAAAACGTGAGTATCACAGCTAAAACAGCACATAGACAAACTTGTTTCTGCAAAGCAAGGCAGATAGGTGAGTTATGTAGAGCATCCACGTGGGATTGGATCAAAGGAAAGAGGATGAGAAACAGATGCTCAGGATTAGACTCAGGCCTTAGAGGGAGGAGACAATGGGGCAGCCTGGGGCATTCACAGAAACCTAAGTAGGTGGTGGCTGAGGGTCTTCAAGATGATGTCTGAGTTGTATTAATGCAAAACATAAAAAAATGCTTTTGTACCCCTTATCCCAAGGGTCAGAGATCTTTGGAGAAATGGAGACAGAAAGATTGTAAAAGCCAGAGGTGGTAAGGACTGCAAGGGAACAGTGTTTTAAGATGCACTGGGCAGATGCACATGTGAACTCATGGTGATTGTGACAGAATAAATGCCTGTGACCTGTGGAAGCTCCGGCCAAACAAAGTCCCAGCACAAGAGTGGAGAGACAGACATGGAAGTGCAGTAGCTGTGAGCATTTTGCGGCTGCTGGGAGAAGGGCAGTCTGATCTTTAATTATGTGACTGTACACCAGAGCAGACCCCAACCCCAGCACAAGTGGGCAACAGAAACTGGATTGATGGGAGGAGAAGAAGAGAGGGCAAGAAATAATCTCAATGATGAGGGGCAGGGTTGAGGGGGTGGTTGCGGGGGCTGGGGGGGGGGTCCTGAGGAAATGAATGTGATCAAACACATTATATTAAATTCTCAGAGAATTAATTTAAAAATAACACTTTAAAGACTTTTTGCCCAAAACACAGCCACTAAAGTGCCGCACATTTTATTGGTATGGGCTTCAGACTTGAATCCAAGCATTACTAACCAAAGCCATGAAATATGATTAGTTATATGAGGTGCCTCTCCACAGAAAGAAATATATTCATTGTCCAAAAGAAATATAGACACTCCTGATATTAACGCTGCTTCCCTATTCAGCGTAGATTGATGCCAAGACACCAAAGCACAATTCGGTTACAGAGATATCAGTGATGGCTAAAATGGTGAGATCTAGATACAGACTTTTGTTAATTATTTAGGTGATAAAAGATTTAAGTTAGTATCTGGGAAAAAGGAGTAACTAGAGTTAGTACCTTCTAAGTCAAAACAAGGAGTTAGGCTGAGCATCCTGAGCCAGCTATCTGAACTCTGTAGACCTTACTTCAGCTATGCATGGAAATATTTACAGTGCTAACCTTATGAAGTTACATTGTTATATACATTAGCACATATACAGCATGTCAGCATGTGGTTAATATGAACAAGGGACACTAGCTGCCATCACTGCAATGTCACTGTAGGCAGAAGCTATTGTCTTGACTCAGAGAAAGGGAGCAGGAAGAGGGAGAGGAAAAGGGAGAGAAGAGGAGAGGATGTGCCTGCTCTGCTTAAGATCAAAAGTTAGTGGAGCTTAGGTGAGCAGCAGCATGGGCTTTTCTGGTTTATGCTTTTCAAAATGGAAGGTCATATGCATGCAGTTTCCTGATGAGGCCAGAAGAGGGCGTTGGAACTCTTGGTGTGGGAATTAAAAAGGGTTGCAAGCGCCTCAAAATCGGTACAGGGAACCCAACTCAAGCGCTCCGGAAGAACATCCAGTGTTTTCAATTCCTGCGCCTTCTCTCCAGCCTCAGCTTGTGCTTTTAGAAGGTCACTTTGGGGTGCTGTATGTGCATCAGAGAACAAGGAGAGAGCACTGAGAGATGATTTAAGATTACTTAACCCAGCTCGGGGACAGCACTGGGGTTCTGGACTAGAGAGAGTGCTGTTTAGTCGAGTGGCAATTTCAGTTTTGACACTAAAGCCTGACACATGTAAGACTGTGACTTTCTGTTCAACCTTTACCGGACACCACCATCTCATAAAAACTTGGAAATAAATATAAATGCTTAGGGCCAGTCCCCACGGGGCTGAGTTGGGTTCACTTAGGGTATTCCATGGGTCATTAGCAGCAACAATAACCACATTTTATGTGGTGTATATACACAATGGAATTTTATTAAGCCATAAAATGAAATCATGACGTTTGTAGGAAAATGGAAATTATTATCTTAAGCAAACTATCCCAGACCCAGAGAGACAATGATCACATTTTCCCTCATATGCACACCCGAGATTTTCATTTTTATGTGTGTGGGTATATAGGGGAATAGGGCAGGGAACTGGAGACAATAAGAAGGGATAAAGGAGCCATAAGTGGAGGTTGAGGTGGAAAAAGAAGAAGAGATTAAAAAGAAGTCATAACATACACGTAACAGGAAAACAGGTTGGAGGTTGTAGAGGGAGGGCGAGACTGAGAGGAGTGTGGATGGATGAGCAAAAACTAAGAGTGTATAGTGTGTATAGTGTGTATAGAAACCAAACAATGGCGCTCAAGACTCCTAGTTCTAAAGGTAAAAACTATAACGAAAATGAACACATTTCATCCTCCGGTTCTCTATCGCTGAAGCTCCTTTGCTTTGTCGGAACAAAACTGTGGCCAAGCCAGGAAGGCTTTGGGGAAAGTCAGAGCATTCTCTGGTCACCCTCTGCCTGGAAACTGTCTGGCCTGTGGTTCAGCAACCTTGTAAAATTATTACTACCACTCACTGCAGCAGAACGTGGCACAGGGACGGTGTTCTGTGATGTTTATAATACAAAGTAACAAAAGACAGCCATTAGGAAGTAAGCTTGCTGTAGAAGCCTTCCAGTTACCAGTTAGGAGAGTGAATCGTTCTAGGGGACAGGGTGCATTTGACCTAAATGCAAACATTTTATAGTAGCAAGATCTTTTTTGTTTGTTTGTTTGCTTGCTTGCTTTTTGTTTTTTTTTGTTTTTTTTTTTTTTTCGAGATAGGGTTTCTCTGTGTAGCCTTGGCTGTCCTGGACTCGCTTTGTAGACCAGGCTGTCCTCGAACTCACAGCAATCCGCCTGCTTCTGCCTCCCAACAAACACATTTGACTGGTGTTATTTAAGATTTTATTTTATTTTATTTTTATTTTCTGTGTGTGTGCATGCAGGTGCCCTTGGATACCAGTAGACAGTGTCAGATTCTCTAGAGCTGGGGTTATAGGTGATTGTGGCTCAGCAACTTGGCCGCTGGACCCTCAATGTTAGCTTACCGAATCCAGCTCTTGCCCGCCCATCTGCCTGTGTGGATGGAGTCTAGAAATGCCTAGGGAAGCCTACCCCTGGGCACTGTCCTCCAATGCAAAGTGACTCCATCCCCTCAGCAACCATCACCTGCCACTGACCTCTCAGCTAGGGCAGAGGTGAAAGACACCTCCTTCTTCCTCGGATGTTGAAACTTTCAACCACCTCGACCTTGTGCAGAGCCACAGCTGCTGTGAGTTCATGTATGTAACAGCCATGTCAGGGCAGAGGCCATGGAGTAACAGGGAACACAGGACTGATTTGACTTAGTGCACTGGGCTGTGCTATTCTAACACCGTTGCCTACATACAGGTTCCATGTTCGCGAAGAGCACAAGCTTCGCAGCATGTTTTAATGGAGGAAAACCCCCCTTAGCTTCTAATTTTCAGTATTTTTCTGTGTATATTTGAATTATTTTTCCCATGTAAAGTTTAGCGTCCATCTTATCTAGTCTCATTAGCAATACCATCCTTGTTTTTATTGGCTAGAGTTTATACAATATAATTATGCAAGTGAGTCATCCGCTCTGAGAACAATGCCTGTCTTTCATTTGCTCAAATCTCCTTTTCTAGTTTTTTGAGAAATATTTATAATTTTTTCCATGTGGTAGTTTTGTTCAATTTTTAAAAAATGTGTTCCAATTTATACTTTCTATTTTTTTAATTATTTATTATTTCTTCTTTTTTTCAAAATAATTTTTTATTAATTTATTCTTGTTACATCTCAATGTAACATCCCTTGTATCCTCCCACTCTTCCCTCCCTCCCATTTTCCCCTTACTCCCCTCCCCTATGACTGTTCCTGAGGGGGACTTCCTCCCCCTTTATATGCTCATAGGGTATCAAGTCTCTTCTTGGTAGCCTGCTATCCTTACACTGAGAGCCACCAGGTCTCCCCCTCCGGGGGCCATGGTCAAATATGAGGCACCAGAGTACGTGTGAAAGTCATACCCCACTCTCCGCTCAACTGTGGAGAATGTCCTGTCCATTGGCTAGATCTGGGTAGGGGTTTGAAGTTTATGGCCTGTATTGTCCTTGGCTGGTGCCATAGTTTGAGCGGGACCCCTGGGCCCAAATCTGCCTATCATAATGTTCTACTTGTAGGTTTCTAGGACCCTCTGGATCCTTCTATTTTGCTATTCTCCCATGCTTCTCTCATCTCGAGTCCCAATAGGATGTCCTCCCCTCTGTCCCAGTTTCCTGGTAAGTGAAGACTTTCATGGGACATGCCCCTTGGGCTAGTATGCAGATATAAGTGAGTATATACCATTTGAGTCTTTCTGCTTCTGGGTTAACTCACTCATTATGATCATTTCTAGCTCAATCCATTTGTCCACAAATTTCGGGAATTCCTTGATTTTAATAGCTGAGTAGTATTCCATAGTGTAAATATACCTCAGTTTCTTTATCCATTCTTCTACTGAGGGACACTTAGGCTGTTTCCATCATCTGGCTATTATGAATAAGGCTGCTATGAACATGGTTGAGCAAAGTTTCTTGTTGTGTGCTGGAGCATCTTCTGGGTATATTCCAAGGAGTGGAATAGCTGGGTCTTGAGGAAGCCCTATTCCCAGTTTTTTGAGATAGCACCAGATAGATTTCCAAAGTGGCTCTACTAGTTTGCATTCCCACCAGCAATGAAGGAGTGTTCCTCTCTCCCCACATCCTCGCCAGCATGTGGTGTTGCTTGAGTTTTTGATCTTAGCCATTCTGATGGGTGTAAGATGGAATCTCAGAGTTGTTTTGATTTGCATTTCCCTGATGACTAAGGAGGTTGAGCATTTCTTTAAGTGTTTCTCAGCCATTTGATATTCCTCTGTTGAGAATTCTCTGTTTAGTTCCAAGCCCCATTTCTCAATTGGGTTATTTGGTTTGGTGGCATTTAATTTCTTGAGTTCTTTATATATTTTGGATATTAGACCTTTGTCAGATGTAGGATTGGTGAAGATCTTTTCCCAGTCTGTAGGCTGTCACTTTGTTCTCTTGACAGTGTCTTCTGCCTTACAGAAGCTTCTCAGCCTCATGAGGTCCCATTTATTAATTGTTGACATTAAGGCCTGGACTGTTGGTGTTCTGTTCAGGAAGTTTTCTCTTGTGCCAATATGTTCCAGGCTCTTCCCCACTTTTTCTTCTAAGTGACTTAGTGTCTCTGGTTTTAAGTTGAGGTCTTTGATCCACTTAGATTTGAGTTTTGTGCAAGGTGACAAATATGGGTCCAGTTGCATTTTTTTTTTTACACATAAACATCCAGTTAGACCAGCACCATTTGTTGAAGATGCTATCCTTTTTCCATTGAATGGATTTGGCTTCTTTGTCAAAAATCAAGTGACCATATGTGTGTGGATTCATATCTGGGTCTTCGATTCGATTCCACTGATCAACCAGCCTATTGCTGTGCCAGTACCATGCTGTTTTAATTACTATTGCTTTATAGTACAGTTTGAGATTAGGTATGGAGATTTCTCCAGAGGATCTTTTATTGTACAAGATTGTTTTAGCTATTCTGGGTTTTTTGTTTTTCCATATGAAGTTCAGAATTGAACTTTCAATGTCTTTAAAAAATTGTGTAGGTATTTTGATAGAGATTGCATTGAATCTGTAGATTGCTTTTGGTAAGATGGCCATTTTTACTAAGTTAATTCTCCCGATCCATAAGCAAGGAAGATCATTCCATCTTCTCATGTCATCTTCAATCTCTTTCTTCAGAATTTTGAAATTTTTTTAAACAAGTCCTTCACTTGCTTAGTTAGAGTAACTGCTAAATATTTTATATTGCTTGTGGCTAATGTGAAGGATATGGTTTTCCTAATTTCTTGCTCTGTAAGCTTGTCATTTGTGCATAGGAAGGCTACAGACTTTTTTGAGTTAATTTTGTATCCAGCCAATTTGCTGAAGGTGTTTATCAGCTGTAGAAGTTCTCTGGTGGAATTTTGAGGGTCACTTATGTACACTATCATATTATCTGCAAATAGGGATAATTTGACTTCCTCCTTTCCCATTTGGATACCCTTGATCTCCTTTTGTTGTCTTATTGCTCTGGCTAGAACTTTGAGTACTATATTGAAGAGATATGGAGAGAGTGGGCAGCCTTGCCTTCTTCCCGATTTTAGAGGGATTTCCTTGAGTATCTCACCATTTACTTTGATTTTGGCTATTGGCTTGCTGTATATAGCCTTTATTATGTTGAGGAAAGTGCCTTGTATCCCCGATCTCTCTAAAACTTTAAACATGAATGGGTGTTGGATTTTATCAAATGCGTCCTCTGCATCTAAGGAGATGATCATGTGGTTTTTTATTTTCAGTTTGTTTATATGGTGGATTACATTGATGGATTTCCGTATATTAAACCATCCCTGCATGCCCGGAATGAAGCCTACTTGGTCATGGTGAATGATATCTTTGATGTGTTCTTGTATTCGTTTTGCAAGTATTTTATTTAGTATTTTTACATCGATGTTTATAATAGAAATTGGTCTGAAATTCTCTTTCTTTGTTGGGTCTTTGTGAGGTTTAGGTATCAATGAGACTATGGCCTCATAGAATGAATTTGGTAATTTTCCATCCATTTCTATCTTTTGGAGTAGCTTGAATAGTATCGGTATTAGCTCACCCTTGAAGGTCTGGTAGAATCCTGCACTGAAACCATCTGACCCTGGGCTTTTTTTGGTTGGGAGACTATCAATGATTGCTTCTATTTCTGTAGGGGAAATGGGACTATTTAGCTTGTTTATCTGTTCTTCACTTAATTTTGGCAAGCGAAATTGATCAGGAAAATGGTCCATTTCCCTTAGATTTTCAAATTTTGTGGCATATATGCCTTCGAAGTAGGATCTTATGATTCGTTGTATTTCTTCATTGTCTGTTGTTATGTCTCCCTTTTCATTTCTGATTTTGTTGATTTCAATACTGTCTCTCCGCCTTTTAGTTAGTTTGGCTAACGGTCTGTCTATCTTGTTGATTTTCTCAAAGAACCAGCTCTTGGTTTTGTTGATTCTTTGGACTGTTTTCTTAGTTTCTAATTTGTTAATTTCAGCCCTGAGTTTGATTATTTCCAGATGTCTACTCCTTTTGGATGTTTCTGCTTCTTTTTTTTTTCTAGGGCTTCCAGTTGTGTTGTTAAGATGTTTATGTGCAATGTTTCCAATTTCTTTTTAAAGGCACTTAGTGCTATGAATTTTCCTCTTAGCACTGCTTTCAATGTATCCCACAAATTTGGGTATGTTGTTCCCTCATTTTCATTGAATTTCAGGAACTCCTTGATTCCTTTCTTTATTTCTTCCCTGACCCAGGTGTCATTTAGCAGAGAGTTTAGTTTCCACTTATGTGTAGGTTTTTTGTTATTCCTGATTTTGTTGAATTGCAGCCTAAGACCATGGTGATCTGATAGGATACAAGGTATTATTTCAATCCTCTTGTATCTGTTGAGGCTTGCTTTGTGACCTGTGATGTGATCAATTTTGGAGAAGGTTCCATGGGGTGCAGAGAAGGTATATTCTTTTATTTATTTATTTATTTATTTATTTATTCATTTATTTATTTATTTGGTTTTTCAAGGTTAGGGTTTCTCTGTGTGGCCCTGGCTACCCTAGAACTCTGTAGACTACAGTGGCCTCGAACTCAGAGACCCACCTGCTTCTGCCTCCCAAGTGCTGGAATTAAGGGCATGTAGCACCACTGCCTGGCTCCAATTTTATATTTTTGTTGCAATTTTTGGTGGAGTTTCTCTACCTTTATATTTGCTAGTAGGTTTTTGCCTACGCACACAAACCATTGACTTCCTAGTGTTATTTTAAATTCCGATATCGTAATAGTTTCTTCTGAGCTAAGCTTCCCATATTTTCCCAGGGCTTTTCAGATGCACCATTATGTATTCCCAAACCCACTTGTTTGAAGTCTTCTTCCCTGATTCTTACACCCCTGACTCCACCTTCATGGTGACTGACATCAAGATGATGCTAATACAGTGTGAGAGTGGGAAGTACTGTACATCCTCACTTGGTCCCTAGGCTCCTGGAAATGCAGTGATTTCTCCCAATGTAAATTCCGAGTGTCAGAATTAAAGTAAGTATATATATTTGACTACACTTTAAAAAAACTATCAATTCCTATTTTTAAAAGTTTTTTTAATTAGGAATGATTGCCACATTTGATTAAATATCTGCATGTATTGTTGATGTGTTGTACCACTCAGTACTGTGCGTCTTAAGGTTTAGACAGAGGCATAATGGCATGTATCTATCATTGTAGTATCATGAATAGTGTCACTGTCCTATACCCTGTCTGGAGTGTTCCTATTCGTGCTGGAACCCATATCAACTGGTTGTCTCCATATTGCCTCCATCACTGGGCAGCAGGTCACACAGTTGGCATTACATTAGAGAGCCTTTGTAGGCAGCCACCTCTCCCCAGCACTACATATTGGAGGCTATACTGCATTGCGATCAAAGCGGTTATTCTGCTTTATCGAACTTACTCCTATTTTCTTTTTGACCCACTAGATGATCGCCTTTAAAAATTTTTTGACATATATGTGATGAAGAAATTTTTCTATCAAATGTAAATTCTAATCTATAAAAGCTTGCTGTTCCTTTTTATGTTATTTATATCTTCTGTGTCTTTATTTGCATAGAATCTACTTGATCTACCTAAGTTTAAAAGAGGGGGTCCCTCTCAGTCACAGTCATAGGGAGGGGAGTAGGGGGAAAGTGGGAGAGAGGGACGAATGGGAGGATACAAGGGATGAGATAACAATTTAGATGTAATATAAATAAATTAATAAAATGTATATATTAATTTTTTTAAAAGATAAATAAATAAATAAATAAATGAGGGACCACATCCTTTATGGTCCAGTTATCCATGGGACCGCACTTGGTTCTCCTCTTCTCCATTCTCTTCTGTCCTCTTTATGCTTCTCCCACCCTCAGCGGGTCTACATAGCTTAGTGGTGGTGTAGCTAAAGGACACAGACCAGGAGGCCCCTGTTTTTGATCCATGCTCCCATGTATTCCTTCCTGTCTTGTTGTGTAAAAGCCATCTCCTTGCTTGTGTTTCTCGGGGTCTGTTAGGCATGCTTGTAAGATGACTTTTCTTTCTGTCTGCTCATATTTGGCCACAAGAAATTCAAAGAGCCCCCAGGGATAGCTGTAGCATTAAAATTTCCAGGAACTTTGTGGTGTTTCTTGTCAAGAGAGACACTTTTGGTTGCCATGACCACAGACTCTGTAGGGTCTGGGGCTGTGTGACATGAGGTATGAATGACAGTGTGGCGTTGAGAATTACAGTAAGTAGGCGCACATGTCTTCCCACTCCTTGTCTCCTTACAGCCTCCGCATTTGGGGAAAGCGCCATGTAGAGGGTTTTTAATAAACACGCCATGTGTCACTCCTGTTACACCTCTAAAGGGCTGCTCCAGTGTCAAATGAGGAAGGCTGCCTTTATCTTCCAGGTTAGCTGGAGGCCAGAAGATTGTATCCTGGGCTCAGCCTCTCACCACGTGAAGAAGGCTCTGATTCAGAGTCTGTGACCTGTGGGATTAGATGCTATGGACCAGGCATTCTATGTAGTGCAGTAGAACCTCCCCTCCCCCCTCTGAATGGTACCCATTGTCTGTGAGGGTAGAGACAATAGATGGGAAAGGCCTGGGTCCAGCACACTTGCTACTAAGTGGCTAGTTGGCTTCCTCGGGGAGATGAGGCCATGCTGGTAAATGTGTTTATCTCTATTGGCAACAGTTTGGACTATCAGCATCACCAGCAACTGTTATGAGGCTTAGCAAGGGGCAAAAGGCATCCTGTAGACCAATGCATAGCCTGTGTCTTTGCTACCCTGTCTATTTTACTTACATGCTACTCAGTCTTGTCTGAAGGGTGCTAGTGAAGAGGGGTAAGCTAATGCCAGATGGATAAGACTTTATGTATACTTGGTTTTCAGTCATTCTTCTTTGACCTGTACTTCCTGGTTTGCCTTACTCTGTGATACAAAACCCTTCGCCCTTTGTGCGTTGGCCCACATATCCCTTCTATGATTCTAGCTATTACCTCTTTCATGTCTCATCCACCTGGAGGTTTGGCCATATGGCCCTATCATCTCATGTTAAGTCATGTCTCTCCAGTAGTAAAATGAGCTAGTACCCTGCTCATAGATCAATCTTTTAAGCAAGTATTTCCTCTCTGCTGTTGTTTCAGGATATCCATAGTTATCATATTATGCAGTTGTTGACGATCTCCAGCTAAGACCCACCGACACTGACCCACCCTAGATCATGATCAGCCTTTTCTTTGGGCTCTGCCTGGGTACATAGGTCCTGCCTTTTCCATTCCGACCTGTACCGTCTTGTGGGAAAGCCAGGAGAGCAGATCTGATGAATCTCTGAGGGCTAACCTGGAAGTCTGGGCTATCTCCGCATGCAGTTCTCGTGTGCCCATTGGGTCTGTTTGTGTTCAGTCATGGCTACAGGATTTTCCACCTCAATTTATGACTTAGCAGTTCCCATAGAGCACAGGAAATGCTGGGGTGTGGACTCACTTGATACCTCATGATCAAGCAGTCTCCCTCTGGCAAGATCCACTGACCCCAAGAGTTACTTCCCAAAGATCTAATGACTTTCTGCTGTAGATGACATGACTTCACTCTAGACTGCTGAAGGTAGCATGTTCCTCTTGCCAGAGATGGTCACGAGTTGTAGTGTATCTGTCTATGTCTTCCACTTCTCTAGTGCTGTGGGATCTTCTGAAGTGAATGATTACATAGTAGGGCTGCACAGTCTCCCCTTGAAACTGGCAATCTTCACAGGACTTGGTGTATGGAAGAGAGTGGTGCTCCTGCTTTGCTCTCAGAGTCCAAAGTGGCCTATCCTTCCTTCTGGCGACACAGGGACTAATGCTGTGCTTCATTCGTCCTATAGGAGATGGTCCATTACATTCATGGTCACTAGACTCCTAAAACCTCAGAAAACTGGCCCTCCCATGAAACTTCCTGAGGCTTATTCTCATCATCTGGAGTCTAGGTCTCTTGTCAAGTCCCTGGGGTGGTCACCTTTGGCTTCCTGATTCATTCAGCATGACACTATGCTTAGTGGTTTGGAGTGTTATTGTGTGGTGTGCTCTGATAGTCCGTACCCGTTCAGACTATATTATTATGACAAGACTCCGGTAACACAGGAAAACTATAAGTGACTATTGTCTAACCCACACAAATGCAAACTTTTCATTCTCTGCTGTAATTATAAAGGAGAAGAATACATTCGCTAAATCAGTAACTACACAGCAAAGATGGGGAGTCTTAGTAATCTGTTGTCACAATGACACTACATCTGACCCAGCAGCTACAACTGGGGCTGTGGGAGATGCCTGTCACTCCCTGGTGAAATAAACAATGTTCTAACAGCAGCCTACACCCCTACATCTGTTAGATGTTTGATGACAACACTGATCCCTGATAGCCTCCTCATCCTTACCTAACACATGTATAGACACGTGCATAGGCACACACACATGCACACACTCACACACACATGCACACATACACACACACACACACACACACACACACACACACACACACACCAAATACATATACACAAAAGCTCTACCAGGCTTCTGTATGCCAGGCTTCTCATTAGAGAATCTAATTCTGTCATTCATTTCCAACAGAACTTTTAGAAACGACCACTAAACCAAATGCTGAGGTTAATTAAATTATGTCCTACCTTCAAGTAGCTCATACTTTAGAAATAAGCATTCAATATGCCAAAAGCCTCTTTGCATTGTGTTTAAGATTTGATAAAAAGGAAACTTTAACAGCCATTCCTTGAAAGACTAGGAACAGTTCAGTCCTTGGAGAAAGTTGTAGTTTGGTGAAAAGAATTTCCTTCCTGGGCCTCCTAATCTATCCTTTTTATCTTTGTTCTCTTTTGGGCCTGGATCCTTAGCCATCTCAAACAACCAGTGTGTGCTTTTCTTTTGTATAATCTGTCCTTCAGGTACAGCCCGATTTTAGTGAAAGAGCAGATGAACAGGACTCACTCTGAGCAGTATGTGATTGGTATTTAAAAGTGATGTATTTTCCCCTCAAAGACAATCTCTATTTCAGTACTGAAGGGAAACCCGAGACTAAGGTAATGAAAAGTCTATGATTATCCAGGCCCTGGTATCACTCCTGGAGGAGTGCTGGCATCACTGTGGAAACTGGAGAATTCAATACTCTGAAGTTAATCATACCATGTGGTCAGGGATCTGCTCAAGGATGGGCCAGCATTTCCTGCCTGTTCCTTCCAGACAGGAAGCTCTGAGTTTCAGCAGCAGTTGGTGAAGGCCAAGGATTTGGACATTGTCATAAGTGTTGGTGTTTGCCATTGGCACTGATGAGAACTGCCCTTTCCAGATAAGCATCACACTTGAAGACATATCTGTTCTTAATGTTTATTTATTTCCATCAAGCTATGAAATTGCTGTGGTAACAACATGCATTCCTGTGCATTACTATTCTTTGTAGGATGTACTCCAGGTGTCTCGGGGAAAACACCATTTGCTTTAACATAAAATTTCTTTCTAAGTACTAGAAATGTGTAAGTGATATTCACTATGCTTTGCAGTTTCTCTAGGCAGAGCAATGTCAGTTTTGAGCACAGATCCCACACAAACTTGTAATGGTAGAGGATACTGAGGGTGTTTGTTGATTCAGCTGTGAACTCCCCTGGGCTGTTGCTCTTGCCAAGTATTTGAGTTTGGGGTGCTCTTTGTGGTGAATGGAGCCAGCTGCTCATTACAAAAGCTAGTCAAGACCATAAATCATAGCAATGCCAGGATGGGCTAGTTAGTGGGTCCTCTTTTGCATCGGGGTGGTCTTCATTAGAGAAAATACTCATATCTAATAAAGGCGGCCTATTGGATGTTCATTTTTAACATCTCAGTAGACCCAATTAGAATAAGCCAGCACCAGGCTGTGGCTACCTGTGTTAGATGATTATGTTAATGCTAATCGGTTCCTTTCATCTAATTCAATTACTTCCTTAATATCTTTTATGGGTTGGATTTGACTAGGAATTTTTTCTTTAGTTGTCACTTAAAAGTGGTGCTAACAGAGGATGCAGAGATAGGTCGCGTTTAGGGGTGCATACTGCTCTGGCAGAGGACCCATGTCAGTATCTAGGACCTACATCCAGCAGCTTACAACCAACCTCCTGCAAGCCCAGTTCCACAGGATCTGACACCATCTTCTGTCCTGTGTGTGCACTGCACTTACATGCTCATACTCAACACACACACACACACACACACACACACACACACACACACACTGTATATTTAAAGTGGTATTGAAATAGTGCATGTGATTAAATCAGCTAATACAATTTTTATTTATTGATGCCCTTAGCTATACCCAATAAACACACTGTGCAAAACATTTTAACATATCACCCATACTCATATATATGTGTGTGTGTGTGTGTGTGTGTGTGTGTGTGTGTGTGTGTGTGTGTGTGTATTCTAGTTGGGAAAAGTAAGACATACACAAGAATGAAAGCTTCAGGTAAGAGATAATGAGTGGTTGTTATAGATAATTGTTAACATGACTGAATTCATAAGCATGGAAAACATATTTGGAGTTGGATTATTTGTGAACAAATGCCAGGAGAGAGGAAGGGCATTCCAAGCAGGGTAAGTCACATAAGCCAATCCCAGGTATCTCAGTAAGCACACATGGTAGGTTTGGAGACAGTTGGCAAAGCTGACCCTCTCAGTTTTCAAGTGAGCCTTCCAAACTGATTTCCAAAATGGGTAGTCACAGATGCCCACTCTTTCATACCTGGTGGGAAGAGAAACACCTCTTAGAAGCTGGTACAGTGGAGGAGTCCTGAGGCATCTCAGCATGTTGATGAGGGTAGCCTTCTGCCTGGAGAAATGTTGGCAGCAACATAGACAAACTGAGTTGGAACCTGCTTCATCTCATGAAGTCTTGTTTTTCCTGCTCCAAAAAGCTATGCCTCCATAATTAACACATACTTGTTACCAAAGCAGACAATGCATTAGGTTTTAAGCTACATGAAAGTTAATAGATTAACCACATGATTGCAGTAATGCTTGTAGAAGACACGAGTCTTTTTTTTTTTTTTTTCTCCCTCACTGTGGTGTTTCTCCTTTTTATTTATTTATTTACTTATCTTACTTCCCAATCGTAGCCCCCTCCCTTCCCACCTTTCCTTCTGGTCCTACCCTCCCTTCCTCTTCCCCCATCCCTCTCTCACCCCTCCCCTATTCCTCAGAAAAGGGGAGCCCCCCTCCAATCACCCACCCGAGCTCATCAAGTCACATCAGGACTGAGCATGTCCTTTTTCCCCTGTGTTCTGGTGAGGAAGCCCCACCAGTGGGGAAGTGATCAAAAAGCTGCCAACAGAGTCCATGTCAGAGACAGCCCCACTCCCCTTACTAGGGACCCTCATGAAGCCTGAGCAACCCATCAGCTACATCTGTGTATGGGACCTAAGTCCTGTCCATGCACAGTCTTTGGCTGGTGCTTCCGTCTCTGCAAACCTCCCCCCTGCCCCTGGTTAGTTGGCTCTGTTAGTCTTCTTGTAGAGCTCCTGTCACCTCCAGGTCCTTCTATCCATCTCCCTCCCTCCTCCCCTTCTCATAAGGCTCCCTATGCTTTGTCTAATGTTTAGCTGTGAGTCTCTGCATCTGTTTGGATCCACTGCTGGTGTAGCCTCTCAGAGGACAGCTATGCTAGGTTCTTGTCTGTGAGCATAGCAGAGTATTGTTAACAATAGAAGACAGTCTTAAGACAGAGACAATGAGCAGTTATTTCATCAACAGCAATTTCTAAATTGCTATCAGATCTGCACAGATTCACCAAGCCATCATTCTCATAGGATGACAAGGCAAGATGCCAACACCTGCACCTGAGGTCTGTTGCACTACATAAGGGGACTACAGAGGTTAGGGAAATCAAATTTATTACACAAGGAATCATAAAAGACAGTACATTCCAGAAAGATGATCTTTATTGTTTTGAATACTAAGTTTCTTGTGCTGTACTGTAGATGAAGAGTTTACCCCAGACTCTACAAAGTAAGGCAGGAATAGTGGATTTCAGAACCTTATTTGTATAATGTACAGAGATGCAAGAAAACAATGCCAAATTATCTCACTGTGGTGTATTAAACGCTAAATGCTAGAGAAATGAAGTTCGTGAAGATGCGTCTATCTTTCTTCACGAGTGCACATCTTACTGGAATGGAGAAGCGTATTCTTGATCATAATGTAACATGCCTGGTACTACATAGCCGTTGTGATGCCTGTTCTTGGTTGGTGATGGCTATTCTCCATTGTCAGCTTGACCATGTCTGTAATTAGCTAAAACCAAGTGGCTGAGCACACTGTGAGGGATTTTAATTAATTAAATCCTCTGAAATTAGAAGGACCACTTCTAATCCAGATCCTTTGAGGTGGGAAGGTCCACCTTTAATCTGAACCATACTTTCTGTAGCCTAAATTAAGCACATGGAAGAAGGAAGCTTGCTGTCTCTTTGCTTGCTTGCTTTCACTCTTGCTAGTGTGTCCATTCCGTCACTGGCATTAGAGTCTACTTCTTCAAGATTCCATCACATTCTGAAGACCAGCAGAGACATCCAATCTCATGGACTGAACAACTACTGGATTCTTGGATTGGTAGACAGACAGTCTATAAGTCATTCTAACAAAGCCCAGATTAACCGAGTTCCACAAGATATAAAGGAACACACTACCAAGTCTTGCTGAACAAACCCTGAAAGGGATCTTAGACTACATGGCATTGAGCTGGCAGTATAATGCATGATTGCAGAACCTGGAACAGATAGAGTCTTCTCAGTGTAACTTAAATGTATGTCTACACAGTTCAACAAAGCAGTAAACATAGTTGAGAAAGAAAATAACAGAGAATGCAAAGCTGTGGGCTCTAGCTCCGTACTGCACGTCTGGCAGAATGGTTGGGAACTGGAATCTGCATATTCTTTCCAGCATTGTAAATGTGCTTTCTTTGTCACATTAACCCATTGTCTGTCACTAAATATATACATGCACAAAAGGAGGCTTTCTTTGAGATAGTTTTCAGAACGTATATCCACAAAGCCAAGACATTCCCCCGTAGAACGCTTAGTGCCAAGAAGAATGAATTCAATTTTGTTAAGTGGGTTGACCGAAGTTCATTAATTAAAACAGCCAGAGAAATTCCTAATGAGTCAGACAGATGGTAGATATTGAGTGTATAAAAACATATTTTCTAAACACATGAACAAAATAATGCTGATGCTGGTATCACCTGTGAAATAATTCAAAAATCTAAACTTCACTGAGTTTTGCCTGGGAAGAAGATTAGGGAATAAATTGTTGAAGTTATTTATTTATTTTTTTATAAAACTGGGTTATTTCTTAACCCGGTTATCACACAAATAATAGAGACTCTTTTATATTTGTTTATAAAGCCATACAACACAATCTTGAGCAGCTTAAGTCTATTCTTAACACTATGTTATTTTGTCTTACTCCCAGCAAATATCTCAGCAATACTTGCACTTTGCAGCTTTCCTTGGCTCCAGCTCCTTCCTCCTGATCTTGTACCTTTCCCATGGCTGAGTCCCCTACTTCCTCTTCTAACTCCTCCTTCCCTGGCTGGCAGGAAGTCCAGCCCTATTGTCTCCCCTGCTCAGCAACTGGCTGTAAGCTGCTTCATTGGCATACCAGGGGACAGTGTTGCGGAGCAGTGTTTACACAACATTGAGACAGAAATCAGAATTTAAACTACAAAATAACCTTATACCTACAGTAAATCTTAATTTTTTTTTCTCTAAAGATCTTTAGAGATCTGGGTACCAGTACAGCATGATTATTTGAACCATCCAACCCTAGCTGTCCTCTCATCAGCTTTAGTGTGGTATAATTGGTATATAACAAAATGCATACAGACATTTATATTATAAAGCTCAACTCTTCTGCTTGGTACAGCATCTCCTACAGTCTAGGCTGGCCACGAACTCACTATGTAGTTACAGATAACCTCAACACCCACATATTCTTACCTCTACCTCTCAAGTGCTGAGATTATAGCCATGCACTGCACCTGAAAAATTATATAGTTTAATTTTTGACATATAAATAAATTGTGAAAACATCAAAACCATGTGACTGAAGATCTAATCAAACCAAACCCTTGATTCTTTTTTTTTTTTTGCATTTTTTTATTAATTTATTCTTGTTACATCTCAATGTTTATCCCATCCCTTGTATCCTCCCATTCCTCCCCTCCCCCCCCCCCCCATTTTCCCATTATTCCCCTCCCCTATGACTGTTCCTGAGGAGGATTACCTCCCCCTGTATATTCTCATAGGGTATCAAGTCTCTTCTTGGCTACCTGCTGTCCTTCCTCTGAGTGCCACCAGGTCTCCCCCTCCAGGGGACATGGTCAAATGCGAGGCTTTTACTTATCTTTGTAGTCATTTTCTATCCCCCCCCCCATTTCCTCCCCAGTTTACACTACTCTATCTTCTTTCTGTCACTGTTGATTATTGAACCCTGAGTAACAAACAACAGAACGGTTTATTCTAAAATTGTAACTTTGGTATAGGTTTGTGTGGCCTTTACAAGAGTACACGTGGACTTCCTGTCTGATGCTCTCCATGCCTTTCAGGGTGATATCAGAGATGCGTGAATGCTATGTGGAACCAGGGATGGGTTGCATCATAGGAACTGCATTGTCTTTTATTTGAGGACTTTCTCTGCTGGGATTTCATGATGATGACCATATGGGAGTCAGCTGCAGTGTGCTTTCTGCTCAAATGCATGGAATTGCTCATAAGGAAAAAAAATATATGACAAGGAGTAATCAATTGCAAAACTATTCCAAAATATCATAATGAAAACAGTCTTGTTTTGAAAGAATTTTAGGTCTAAAATAGCAAGAAGGGGATGAAAGAAAACCAGATACCTCAATGGGGTGTTGACTTTGCATTTTTCTTGGCAGACCCTTATGTTTTCTGCATGTGGTTTTCCCTGAAGAGAAGGAAGCTCCTTCTTTGCAGTAGCTGCCTGTTCTGTGCTTGAGTTAGGTTCCTATAGTTTACTGGGAAAACAACTTTACTATTTTTACCTTTTTGAATATTTTGTTGGCATTAACTTTTGGACAGCTTAGTCTCATTCAAGAAAAGTCATTTTAGTCCATTTAATATTATTACTTGGACTGGCCATGTTGCTGGCACGATGTGTGCTGCCTATAATGCAGAGGAACAAAGCCCTATGGCTGAATTCTGGGTCTCTGCCTCAAGCCAGCTCTCCCCTTACAGAACCTGCTCTCTTCACAGTGTGTTCCTTCTTTTTTGAATATATAAAATTGCAATGTTCTCCACAAAGCTATGCTAGGTTTTCCTTTGTGTTTACTTTTGGACAAAGGATAACTTTTGAAACTACACAACAATATAATTACCTAAAATAGAATTAATGGGGCTGGAGTCATAGCTCAGCTGATAAAGTGCCTGTCTGGAAAGCACCAGGACCGGAGTTAGATCCCCAAAACTCACATAAAATCTCTGGGGTCACTGGACTGCCTAGCTCACTTTACAAGCTCAAGGCTGGTAAGAAATGTCATCTCAAAAGAAAACTGGTGGATGGCCCCTGAGGAAAGACATGCAAGTGTGTCTGCTGGTTACACACGTGTGCTTAGCTATGCATTTACACCAACACACAGAATTCATCTTTAATTTGTCCATCAGTTCATGCTACTAAATGTTTATTTAATGTACTCTATACCAAATAACAGGCTAGGCTTTACCTAACCTAATTAATAATCGACATATTGCTTTTATCAATGTTATTTTGCGGCCATTTTCTTAAATAAAATACTGCATTCATCTCTACTAATTTTAGATTTCAGAGCTACGCAGAAGATAAGCACAGTCCAATTTTACTGTGCTCTCTCTGTATTTAAATCACAACAGAAACCAGTAGCACTTATAAGAACTAAACCTTCAGTGACCGTTGACTAGCCTAAATATCATCTAAGACAAGTTATAATATATTAAAGATACTATAAAAATATCAGAAAGTCTCATATTATTCAAAACACAGACTTTGTTTTCAAGCTATTATTATAATCAAACATGCTACTTACCTCAAAAAAAAAAAAAAAAAAAAAAAAGCCAGAGTCTAAAGCTTTACCCTAAGTCTATAGATTTACCAGAGTACTAATTCAGTGAGTGAATTCTGCCTCTTTCCTAAAGATGTTCACAGCATCACACACAGTTGCCTAACCACAGGAAACAGTTATCTAAAAGGCCTGTGTTAGTTACTTTTCCTGTTGCTATGCTAAACATACTCTGACAAAAGCAGCTTAAGGGAGAAGGGATTGTTTGGGCTGCCGATTCAAGGAAACAGCCCGCCAGGGCAGCAGATGTGATGGCCACATCGCATGGGCAGAGGCAGAACAAGCTTCATGTTTAGCGAGCTTCCTGCAGTCCAGGATGCAAGCCTGTGAACTGGTGCCACTCATCCTGTAAGTGGCTCTCTCCCTGCTCAGTTGACCTAATCTAGACAGTCTTTCATGATGGCCCAGACACAAACTGAAATACCCCTCAGGAGGGTGCTGGGAGGTGTGTCTCCTGGGCGATTCTAGGTACTGTGAAGCTAGTGGTCAGTATTCTCCACCACAGTACCCAATACCAATTTGTTAAACTGCAGCAGAAAAAAGGCTTACTGAAGTATATAATTGATTTTTAATAAAATCTAAACATTTAAACTATTTAATTAAATACTTTCCACTTACAGATAATTTACGATATCATTATTAAGTCAAAACAACAGATATACCTATCAAAGGCATGTTACAGTTAATTTACCAGTATGGCATAATAATGTTTATTATTAGGCCCATAATTATTATTATGGTGGGATTTTCTAACCTGCTAGCAGTCAATCAAGACACAGACACTTGTTATATTTTAAAATAGCCTTAGCTAACCTGGGGCAGGGCAGATATTAATCTCCTAAACTACTTCCCATAGTGGAGCAGGTATGGAATACCTGTCCCAATCCCATGCCATCTGCTTCTAATAATTTTCATCAAGCTACCTGCCTTCCATAATCCCATATACTTGCGAATGTTCTTCATATGGGCCAAATCTCCATCCACACAGGCCACATGCTTCTCCTCCACCTAACTCATCATGGTATGACCTTCTTCTCTCCTTTCTTCCAGTCTCTCTTCTTCCCAAGATTCTCTCTGTCTCCCCAAGCCTGGAAATCTTAGCCACACCTATCCCATTTGGCCTGCACAGGTGTGATGGCCTTTTATTGGTCAAACAGGTTAGGCTGTGAGGCAAAGCGGGTCACAGAGACAGAAAGCAGTAATTAGCATCGAAATACATCAGACCAACCTCCAATAAAGGCAAGCACTGCATCTTTATGCTTTTTAATTTTTTTTTTCTTCTGTTCTTCCTGCCCCTTTCCTCCATAGGAAGCCATTCGTGCATTTTTCATCATCCCACATCAGTCCACATTTTCCAAAGTATTCCCATAAGTGACTCATAGTTTGTGCTCTTTTTCGGTCTGGCCCTTTTCACTTAGCATAAGACACTTGAGGTTCATGCAGTTTGTTCCATCATGTGATTGCTCTTCATTAATTCAGCCATTGTACTTACTTTTTGCTTGCTGTTTATCCATTTGCAATTTTTAATAGGAAGAAATATAGATCTCAATTAAGTACAGAAATATATTAGTCCCACTGGAAAGCTACTTAAAATGTCAATGTATGCCATAAAATATCATATATTTACCTTGTTAGGAAACTAGTTTTTTGAGCTTTGGCTACCAGTAGGTAAGAAGACAGTATTTCACTTTTACGATTTCCTAGGAAACACATGCAATCTGCTAGTGATTTCGTTCCCAGGTTTTGCCATAAAAATGCATGTGAATTGTCTCCAGCCTTTAGTGATTAGAGAATAATAAAACTTTGTTTTTACTGGAGAGAACACTGAATCACTCTGTACAGCAAACAGATGTGAAGGCTCTGAAAATAGAAGACACATTTGCACTTATTATTTTAAAAGCTACTTCATTCTTCTGCTTCTCAGTATCAATCTGTGATCAGACTTTCTGTTAAGAAAGCACCAGAAGTCAGGCTTTCCCCCACCTCCCCCTCCTCCACCCTCTCCTCCCTCTCTTCCTCCTCCTCCCCACTAAGGTATCATATTCTCAGGTGTGATGTGATGACTTAACTGAAACAGGGAAGCTCTTTCTGACGTGTTAATATTATTTTAAATGTAAAGCAATGAGTCCAGACATCTTTATCAGATTTTTGTTTTTACTTTCCTTATTACCGATTTGTCTGCCAATATGATTTTTAAAAATAAAGAAGTCTTGGCCTCAAGAATAGATTTTAAGTGAAAACTCTGACATTTCACTGCTTGGCACACATTTGTGTCCCATCATTGGTTTTACAGATTAAGCAGTAAATTTAAACATAAAAAACAAATTATTTTCTGGATGTTATCATTAATACTTAGCTGATCCAGTTAACTCTGATGTTTTTTTTTCCTATTTTAAAATGTAATATTTAATGAGAAGATCTCTACTTGAGGTAGTCCAGATATGAATATTTAAAATAATGAAAATATTCACTGGCCATGTTTTTAAGCTAGCCCATATGGGAAGGACATAGAGGATATTTTAAATAAACTTTTCATTTTGAGACATTCTATTTACTTAACTCTAATATGAGGTTTGATTTGTTGACATCTTTTGTCTATGGCACTTTGGTTTTTTTCATGTATTTTGTTGATCTTTTGACTCATAAAAGATGTAGGTATGCACATATGTCAGACACCCCATGTTTAAGTAGAATTACCTCACTAATTTTTGTTACTGTTTCATTACAAAATAAATTGTAATCACAAGAGACTGTAAAACAAAGATGTACCACACACAGATTTCAGACATATTTTCTTCTAAGTCCTGTAAGGTCAAGGCAGAACTGCTTATTGCCACCCAAAACCTTCTCGTGTCTTGTTTTTAATCTTTAAATTTCTGTGTCTTTCATTGTGTAAGTTCACTCCCCTTTCTTCCTCCCTCATAATTTGGCTGAGGAAGCGTCCAGTCATTTCCCTTACAGCATCTTCCACAGTCTCTGTTGATTATAGCTTCCTGGTGTAGTTCTGTATGTTCTTTGATTTGTGTTTCTCTTGAAAATTGCTACTCACATGACAGCGTCCTGACCATATTGAGGTTTGTTTTGCTTTTTTGGGCAAGTCAGCAGGTCATCTTGTGTTCTTCCATCAGCACATGTCTTACATGTCTTTTCAGTGTGTGTGTGTGTGTGTGTGTGTGTGTGTGTGTGTGCTGTTTCTTTAGGTTTAATCTCAATGCAAGTCTATGGGATAATTTGAAGGATGAAAAATAGATTTTCTTGCTTTCTCATTTCTTTGGGGAGAGCTGGTATAGCCTTTCCTATTACTTTGATCAAGGTTGTACAGAATAAAACAAAGGCAAATGAATGCTTGATTTGTTATCACTTTTCCACATGATGAGTTAGCTTCCCTTTATCTTCTCTTTATGTAGACAATTTTGAAAGGCAATTCACTTGAACGTATGAATTTAAATATATTTATTGTGGTTAAAGTTAATCCAATTCTTCTCCACATTGAAAAACATTCCTTTTCTTCTTATTTGGCTTGTAGAATCCTATCCAAGCACCCTAGGAATTATTCTTAAGTGACTCTAGTTTCAATGTTTGTGATAGCTTCCTCAGTTGCTGGTATGATAAGGTACTCTGGGGTCATGTGGAGATGGACAAGTCATGAATGTCTCCATGAGGGAGCCCTGAGCCAGTGTTTTGACTGGTTGTAAATAAGGACCAAGGGATGCAAATTAGCCACAGGACATGCTGTCCTCTTTTTCAAAAGAAACAAGTCACTCAACAATAACAACAACGACAAAACTTTTTAAAGTAATTACTGCATACCAGATGTCGTAGTAGGAAGCACATAAAGTACACCCAACGAGTTTACAGTCTAGCACGAAAAATAAAACAAGACAAAACACTGTGTTAAGTTACTTTGTGGTATGAGAGTTTTAGGGCAATAAAAGGAAGTATTTGAAGGTGAAGTACAAAACCCTTTGGCTTGGAACTTCAGGTGATAGTCATTCAAGCAGTGAACGCATGGCGAGAGGAGTGTAGTGGCTAAGATAAGGGGTTCAACTAGCAAGTGTTTGAGCAAGAGCTAGGAGATAGGTATATTGCCTCAAGCCCACAGTGGCTTTTCTTCCCAGTAAATATAATATATTTAAGATCAAAAGCGTGAAATTATTAGATTAATATAATTTTATACATGCATGATTACAAATATCAGCATATGAGAGCCCGATTCATTCTGATCAATACAGCAATCAATAAATCTGTGCTAACTGTCTCACCTTTGGGGATCAGGCCTGGTAGTAAATTCTTCAGGTACATTGCCTAATTTGTCTTTTGACACTAATGCCATCAATACATTTTTCTCCACATAATCCATATTTTAAATCTGGCATGCAAATTGCTGGAGTATACATTTCCTAACCAGACCAGATAAATCTATGCCACTTTTTTGTTTTTCTTCACAAAATGAGCTTCACATAATCAGCTTTGCTGCCTTATATCATTCTTGTTAAGGTTTTTATTCCCAGCACATTTACCCCACCACAGAACTATCTTTTCTTTACTTGATGACAACTGTACTTGATCAAAAGCATTATTATCTTTAAAAAAAAAAAGTCATTGAGTTGAGAGCCTTTCCTGTATTGTCCTTGTCAATGGGGATGGCCTTTACTCATCAGTGACTAAACCAAGAGGAGTCTAGTGATGACGTTACTGTTTGAAACCAAGCATGGTGTACTGTGTTCTGACTCATTACATCAGCATAAGTCTTAACCTCACCGGTTTAGAGCACCACCCCAGGCCTTTCCCCAGCACAGACTTCAGTCTACCTTATTATGCATTTCACTTTGGGAAGCAACTGCTTTAGGCTGCTTTCCATGTGTGAAATTATGATTCTGATGAAAATATAGGCAGATCAAATTTTGTTAGTGAAGGAAAGAGTCAGATAGTAAATTTGAAAAACTATAGATGAGCTAAGTATAGGCAATCACCAGTCTGGGATGTTATGATAGGGAGATTTGGTGCAAAGCATAGGTATTATATATATATATATATATATATATGGTGATTTTTTAACTAGATAGAAGTGGAGTGTGCCTCTACTCAACAAAACTTCTCATTCCTTGGTTATTAGTGAAGAGTGAGTCTTACAGGGTACACCATGTTAGTCCTTGACAGCCAGTGTCTGGTATGACAACAGGAAAATGTGTCATTCTGTTCCATCTTAAATAGGACCACAGTGAGTCTTTAAGCCTGGAGAGTGTGAATAATTAATACAGTAAATTCTATCTTTTTTAAAGATACTGTACTTTTTTATCCCACTGTGGAACATTTGTCTAATAATTATTTACACTGAATTTTGAAGAATGTAAACTATCCTAACTGGGCACAGAATACAGACAGCACTGGGGGGGGGCAGAGTTATATGTTGAATAGATTTAAAGTAATTATCTGTGACATAAACGCTCTATTTTGTATCTACTAGGGCTTTCCAGGAGACATTGGGATTCCTGGACAAAATGGACCTGAAGGACCAAAGGTAAAAAGCAAATAAAAACCTCGCTGAACACAGATATCTAGATTTTCTCATTTAAATTCTTAATATGTGTAGAAAAAGCTCTTAATACCAGACTTATCAGTAAATAATAAGCATCTCGAGCTCAGAGTCCAGTCAGTGTTAAATGATTTTCTGGATTTGTTGCGGGTAGAAGAGGGATAATATTTGAACATCATGGAGATCCAGCCAAAGGATTGTTCAGAGGAGAGAAAAAAAAAAATGAAAACAACTCTTTAAAGTCATTGTAACAGGAAATGGGAGAGAGATTTCTGATGATTGGAATCTTTCAGCATTGACAAAATGCCCACAGTTCCAGTAAAAGATACCTCGATGGAACAGAAGGTACCACAGAAACCTGAGCACCTTCACTGTTTCCTGCTGCTCTGTGTGCACACAGGGTGCTGCTCTGTGTGCACAGGAGTGCTGCTCTGTGTGTGCACTGGGTGAGGCTCTGTGCTCACAGGAGAGTGCCACTCTGTATGCACACTGGGTGTGGCTCTGTGCTCACAGGAGGGTATTGCTCTGTGTGTGCATGGTATTTAGCACCAAGTTTCAGTATAGAGATGTGCCCCAGACAGTCATGCAGTCTGGGCATCCTAAGCAAACATGCATTGGAAATAGAACCATGGAGTGATGGCATCTGACATCTGAGGGTGGGGGCATTAATGAAGTGAAGCTCAAATGGAAAGTACTGGTGTTAAGTGGAGAGGAAAAGTCAGCGCAGGGAAGGCTGGACAGATATTAATAATAGAAGCCTCTGGCCATGAACTGTACTCTCTGTGGATGTATATAGTGGCATGGCAAATGTTTTCCTGAAGTTAGATAAATTAAGTTTTACATAATGTTATCAAGTAGATAACACTCCCATTTTACAAGTGTCACAAATATTAAGATGGTCACTCAAGGGTCAGAGAGATGGTTCAGTAAGAATGATATTTACCATAAAGCCACACCAGAGACTGAGCCCCTAAACCTACATGGTAGAAGGAAAGAACTGACCCCCACCTTCCAGATGTTTCTCATGCACGTACAGGAACACATACATGAATGCAAAAAATAAACGTTTTTAAAGCTCTAAGGAGAAGACACTCAGTCACAGAGCTGGGTGGTACATCCGGGTTTTCACGAAGAGGTGATTGCGAAGTCTGAGTTCTTTATTACTTGGCGTAGGGAGCATCCTCCATCAGATGTAGTTTCTGCATTTCTCACCAGCATCAGGGAGTAATCGAAGACGTGCAAGTAACAAATATGCCATTTGGTCTGTGTCATTGAAAGACAGCCCTTAAGTCACTATAAAGGATAGTTGAAAGCAGGAGGAAGTTGAAGGCAAACAGAGACACTACAAAAATCTAGGTAACAGGCTGGAGAGATGGCTCAGCAGTTAGTTAAGAGCTTGTACTGCTCTTACAGATGTCCCATGTTTGACACCCCCCCCCAAAACCTGTAACAGCCACCTGGAAGTCTAGCTCCATGGAGATTCAAGGCCTCTGGCCTCCTATGGCAGCTGCACTGGTATGCACATATCCATACCCAGACACAGAACAAGAACAATCGTTATGCTGCTGATGTTGATGATGCTGATGATGTTGATGATGATGATGATGATGATGATGACGATGACGACGACAACGATGATGATGATAAAGATAAATTGCTCAGACACAAGCAGACACTCACACAACAAAAACAACAACAACAGTAGTGGCAGCAATATTTTTAATTATAAGAAATAATAAGGCAGGTGCTGAATAGGCACTGGGTGTGCTCTTTCCCAAGCCTAGAGGTCGGGGAGGCATGAGGTGGGGCTCCTCAGACTGTACCAGAAACCTGGGACTAGGTCTCAGGTTCTATCTGAGGCCTGGGGTGAATGTATAAGGCTTCCATTTAAGAGAGCAGACTCACCACGCCTGGCCAGAGCACAGCACGTACAAGCGGGGATAGGACTGGAGAAATAATGTAAAGCATTGATTCACTTAACAAATATTTACTGGGTGACTCTCGAGTGGGACCACGGTGCTAGACCCTAGATGGAAAGTCCTAATCTATGTTTCAAGAGCTTTACAGGCTGGGGCCTGGAGAGATGGCAGACCGGGTAAAGCATCTGATGCCAAGCAAAGAGGATTGGAATTCAGATCCCAGCACCCACAGAAAAAGCTGGGTGTGACAGAAACACGAGAGTACCTGATGTTTCACTTTCTACCAATTGCCAATATCCAGGTTCACTTAGAGACCCCCCCCCCATCTCCAAAGATAGACAGACAAACAGACAGGCAGGCAGACAAACAGACAGATGATAGATAGATAGATAGATAGATAGATAGATAGATAGATAGATAGGATGTAATTGAGGAAGACATCCAATAACATCCTCTGACCTCCACATACCCATGTTCAGATGCACGCACATACACATACATTTACACACACACACACACACACACACACACACACACACACACACCAAAGAAATGTACAACCTATACAAACATGGAATTCCTTATAACCATAATGATTATCATGCACAGTGGAAGAAGTGCACAGTTGTAGGACCTGACATGATGAGTGAGGAGGAGTCGTGAAGCAGACAAGCGGGCTGTGTGACATTCAGGAAAAGGGAAACTTGTGAGGGAATGGAGCAGCGGGATTTGGAAAGTATTTAAACTGAATGTCACTCGCTGTTTATCTGAAATTCAAATGCAGCTGTGCATCCTGTGTTTTACCTGGCAACCTCACCTGCCACCCACCAACATCCCTCTGTGCAGCCACGTCGCACTCGCTTTTCATGGCTGAGCAGTTGCCCCTGCACGTACATGTCCCACACATGCTTTGCATCAAATCCTCTCTGGAGTCCTGAGCAACCTCATGCCATCAATTATAACCTTTTACCATTTCTCCTTGACTCAAAATTTCCCCTCTTTCTTTTTGAAACCATTTTCACTGCCAATGTTGTAGCTTAGGCCTTCTTCATTTCTATCCAGGATTAGTGTGCAAGACCTCCAGTTACTCTCCCTGCCTCCAGTCTGGCATTACTTCAAGCCCACAGAGGTGATGCCAAGGGAAAAATCTGTGGAAAGTATACATCTCAGCCTGCCACTCTTGTGCTTGAATCCTTAAGGGATCTGCAGCGCAACTCTGTGAAGACTCGCACGTCTTTATTTTTAACACACGGGTCTCTGTGTTCTAACCTTCTTCTAACTCTGCAGTACACATTCAACACCTATCACTCTTTAAAAGTACCACTCCAGCCAAACTCTATAGATGAACAAACCATGCTATACCTGTTCAGACCTCACCACTTCTTTGATGCTGCTCTTTTAGTGAGATGTGACGTTTTGGGCATCACTAGGACACTGTCCAAGTTTCCTCAACATAAATTTTGTTTTCCTCCATGTCCCTGAAAAACCTCTGTCAAGCAATTATTGCCATGTATTTTTTTTATGCTTGCCTGCCTCTCTGCTAGACTGCAAGGTCTTTGAGAGAAATCATCTTATTTTAAATATATTATTGTGACTAGAATAAAATTCTAGGAATTTCACAATAGGAGCTTGATATTCACTGACTGGATGATTTATTGACTAGCTAAGGGTGAAGTTTACTTTGAAGATATAAACAAAGCTGATTTGATTACTAAGGGAAGATGATGGAAGAGAGAGAAATAAAAGGTAAAACAGAGATTTTGATTTGGGTTTCTTGTCATTGAGCTTTAGTGGTAAAATTAAGAGAGAACTTGGGAGAATTTGCAAATCTGGATCAGTATGATGAGATACTTACTTTGACATATAAAGATAATAGCCATCAGTAAACTAAGATAAAGTGTAGAAATAAGAAGGCAAGACAGACAGATAGTACAGAGAATGGTACTAAGGTGCCTCTTGTCCACTCCAGCCTCCCCCTGCTTAGGAACTTGAGCAGAAGCATCTTAGTTTGTTTATTCATTCACTCAGTAGCTCATTCATTCAATCTACATAGAGTTGCTTTTTTGTGTTATGTCAGGTACTAAGTGTGAGATAGTAACTACAATGCCTCCTGTGGGCAGAGTTCTACCATTCTGTAACTGCAATCTGTGACTGGAGTTCTACCATTCTGTAACTATAATGCATCCTGTGGGTGAAGTTCTAATTTGACAAGAAAGATAAAAAGTTGTCAAAAAAAAACTATAAGAAGTACAGTATAAAAGAATGAGAGAGGTTGGAGAAATAGGTCAGTGGCTAAGAGAGATTACTGCTGTGGCAAAGGACTCAGGTTCAGTCCCCTGCACCCATGTGGCAGCCACTATGGCCTGCAGCTTTGGTTCCACTTCTGGCTTCTGCAGGCCCCTGCACACACATGGTGCAGATAAACACATGCAGGCACACACACCATATATACACACATAAAAGTAGTGAATAAGTAAGCTGTTGAGAAGAGCTGATATTGCACTGCGAGAGCCTCAAAAAGTGAGCAACACGTTTGGGCTTTGGAAGTCAGGAAACAATCATTGACCTTGACATGCAAGGGTGTGGATCATGATTGGCTAAGATCCCTAGTGCATTTCAGTTTGTTTGGTGGAAGAGAAAAAAAAAAAAACTAAAGTGAGATGAGTTTTTTAATATGGTTACAATGGTGACTAAAGTCTTTCCTAGGTAGTTATTTTAGTCTTACAATTGAAATGTTTAAAGTGGGGGCTTGAAGAGCTGGCTCAGCAGGTAAGATATGAATTTATAGATTCATTAACACAACAAAGCGCACTTATTGACTTTATATACGCCACTGAAGTTTTTAAAACACTTTTAGAACATATTATTGTATCAAAAGCACCAGAAAAGTTAATAGTAAGAAGAATATGACTTTGTGTTTTAAGGATGAGAGACCTGATGTTGTCTATGTTCTTGGTCTTTCTCATTTGTTTTGATTTGTTTTATTGTTTTGGAAACAGGAAAAATAAACCCAAATATGTATGATATGTTTCTTCAGCAATGTATAATCCTACCATGCCAGCATCCTTAAACTTCATTTTTCCTACGTGTCTTGTTTAGGAAGTAGGAATCATGTAACTTACTAAAGCTGTATTGACATACTCATCCATGTAAGGGCTGGGCAGATGGCTCAGTGGCTAAGAGCACTTGCTACTCTTGCAAAGGACCCAGATTTTGTTCCCAGCACCTACATGTTGGTTCACAACCAAGTGTGACTCCGTTCTATGGGACCTGACACCCTCTTGTGTCCTTGGTAAGCACCAGGCACTCACATGATCTGCATACATTCACGTTGGCAAGCACATATACACGTGAAATAAACATAAATAACTATTTTTAAAAGAAAAGAAAGCCATGTACACTGTATTTGAAAAAAAATAGGTGTCTCCTGTTCAGTGAAAGGGAGAATTCTTTCCAGGACAAGAGCTCTGCAGCAGCCTTTCATTTTCTGCCAGTTGACTAAAATCTTCAAACTGGGATTGCAAACTTGTCTCAATTATGGCTCTACCGACTGTGGAGATCTGTGTGTACATTTGTATATGGACGCAAACATCCTTCAGTAAGCCTTCCCGAGACACTCAATTTGGCAATCTGCTTTCAAGAATACTGTAACATCAACAAAAGCACATCCTCTGCTGGTCGCTGCAGAAAGTACGAGTGCCCAGTAAATAATCTCTGTTCTCCAGTAAACAGGGGAACACTGTATTTGTTGCTCCTGTGGTTTGTGCTGTTGCTTTGGCTATGGAATTAGGAATGCTGAAACCAGCTGTCACCCTGTTTTGCGTTACAGTCCCGGTAAGTGTGTAAAGGAAGCCTACTATTTGTGAAGTAGCTGTTGCCTTGACTCACTCCACTATGTCATATGTTTGTCTCTATAGGGGAAGCCAGCTTAGCAAGAAAAAGATGCATGGCTCTAGGCCATTCTGCTAGATGGCATTGTATCCACTAAATGGAGATTTTTATATACATATTTATTGTATTAACCATTCTGCTCTCTAGGCAGTGTTTAGTCAGCTGAGAAATGTTTATTGAGTTTGTATATTGGGCAAATTTTTTTGCATGTTACTGTTTGTAATATATTAAGCAGTAACTAGAAAACAAAATTAAGAAGACACAGTCTTCTCTGTACTAGGAATTTATAATCTTCTAGAAACATGTCCTCCACATGGAAAAAGTTAAAATCATAATTACCAGGAAACATATGATAAGTGCATAGCTACGGGTTTTAGAGAAGGCAATAGTCAGTGTGGCCATATTTCTTAGAGATTCACAGGTGAATTGGGAGTTGAGTTGAATGGGTTGGATTTAGTCAAGTGGAGATAAGAAAGGTTGTATAAAACAGTTATGGTAAAAGCACAGTATAGATGACAGAAAGAGATCTGTCCTTCTAAAAATGGGTAGGGAGCAGATACAAAATATAATAAACAAATAAATAAATAAATAAAGTGAGGTGTATGAATCCCAATAAAGCTGTAGAAAAGTGATGTGTGAGTGTGCATGTGTGTGCATGTGTGCATGTGTGTGCGTGTGTGTGCATGTGTGTATGTGTGTGCATGTGTGTATGCGAGCATGTGGGTTGATGAAAAACCTATAAGACTGTCTTCTTAATATCTTCATCATTGTGTAGTAAAGTATTTTAATACCTAAAATGTGTGTTGTTGTTGTAAGGCAGGTCTCCAGAACTTTTAAAAAATCCTCCTTGATTAAAGCAGCCCCTAAAGAACATCCCTTCATTATGTCAGTTCTAGGCAAGGCCAATTTACTGTGGGCTTCTATGACTTGTGTACTGTGTATACCTTATATAAGTTGAGTCCTGCAGTGTTTGCTGTTCTGTGACTGGCTAATTGCATTAGCATAAAGTCTTCAAGTTTCATCCATCTTGAAGCATATGATGAGTTCCTTTTTTAAAGCTAAAAAATTGCATAATTTGTACATAACACATTTTCTCTACTCACTAATCAATGGGCAATAGAGGAGCCAGACTCTTGGCTTTTATAAATAATGGGTCATCAAATATACATGTAGATCTGATAGCCCATTCACAATTCTTTTGAATATATACCCAAAAGTCGTCTGTCCACATTTTAGTGAGCTGTGTAGATCTTGGAAATTATACATTTTTATTTTAATGCATTATCAGCTATGTGGCTCACAGACATTTTCTCCCATTCTGTGGGCGCCTTTTCAGCCTACTGATCATTGTTTCTTGGTATGCAGGCTTTCAGTGAGAGATCATGTCACCTAACTATTTCTGCTTTTGATGCTTGTGCTTTGATGTCACATCCAACTGGTTACTGTCATCAGCACTGATCTGACACTTTCCCACATCTTCTATATGAACTATGGTTTGAGATATCATAATCACATATAATCCATTTAACCTTGTAGGGCATTAAAAGAGGGCTCAGTGTTATCCTGAAATAACCACTTTTCCCAAAACTTTGAAGAGACTGCCCTTTTCTCATTTTGCAGAGTCCTTACCAAGGCAGTGTTTACTGTTGAGTTTATTGTTGTGATTTTCTAGCCTATCGGCTTAAGTGTTGCGTGTCCTTACGGCAGTTTGCAGCTTGGTGATTTCGGCATCCTTGTGTGATATGTTTTAGGGCCAGGAAGCATGACAAACTCCAGCTTTGGTTTCTTTTCCAAGACTGTACTGTTGGGGTCCTTTGTGGCTCTGTATGAGTTTTAGGTTTTGTTTTGCTCCTGTTTGTATAAAAGACAACCCTGGGCTTTTATAATCAAGCCCCGGATGCACTGGTCACCTTCTGTGCGCTGGGCATTTGAGCAACACTATGTTTTCTGGCCCATCTGCACATGATGTCTTTTACTTTATCTGGGCATCTTTACAGGATCTTCTATTCTCTCTATGGCTTCACTGGAGTTGGGAGGTAGAAGTGGGTGAACTGTCCTTTGCCAACCACTGAACCAATCGCTGTCTCCAGGGATGCCAAATGAATTGGCTAAATTCACTCTCTGTTGCACATCTACCATTATACTCAGAGTTAGAGACATTTAACCTCAAGTTATGAGATCAAGAATAGAAACAAATGTTTCCTTGGGGAAAATTAAAGTGATTTTTTGCCATAAACATGTTAATGTGTTGGACTAACATAAAATGCATATCTTTCTTTCCACTCCCTAATACATCTTTTCTTTTTAAAAACAGGAAAAGTACATTAAAAATTGTGTCGCTAGCTTAAGTGTTGTAGTTTCTTGAGTGCTAATGTTTGTGTCAGAGACTTGCAAGGATGCACACTGAAGCTAACCAGCCATTTTCCATTTCTTATTTAATTAAAGCACAGTCAGGAAAGAGCAAGATCTACAGAAAGATCTCATGTGGTTTGTTGCTAATGAATTCTAAAACAAAAACTGCAAGTCACCAGGGCACATTTACTCTTCAACTCCATGTAATTATTTGCTGCAATTAAAATTGTATTTAAAAACTCTTTAATTATAATAAAAAACACTGTAACAAGTATATAAAATAAACTTCTTAGGAAGGTTTTACATAAAACTCTCCTGACACTGCACATTTCCAACAAAACTGCTAAGAAATGCCAAATTGAATAGATGTTGTATGGTGCTGGGTGAACTGAAAAATAATTTGTATATTTTGAACAAGGTTTCATTCAGAGAGAAATTGCTTTTTGACATGTTTTGTTGTTAACAAAAGAATTTAGTAGTCTTAAAAGTCCCAGTGATGAAGTTCACTAGATCTGCAAATTACCTGCCTCATACATGAATGAGGTGAAGGGCCCTCTATGCAAGGAATGAGTGTCCCAATCTACTTGTCTCCCAGCAGCCTCCTGAAATACTTTATATAATATGTATACTTAGTGTCAGAAAAAACTGTTGGGCCAATTGCTTTAAATAAGAAGAATTGTCCTAAAAGGTCTGAAAGTTAACAAATATCAAAGAATTGTTTGAACCTTCACATGTTGTGTAAGAGCAAATTTATTGCTTTTTTTCTTGGTCTTCTAGATAATTTGCGGGTTTTACTCAAGCCCCATCTCATCTCATTTTGATAATTCCCAGTGATAAACGAATGGTACCCAACAGTATTCCCACCTCTGTGGTAATGTTGGCCAATAAAAATATATAAATGTGTAATTTTCATCTTCTGTATTTGCATTGGTTTTATAGGGACACTTTGGAAGCAGAGGGCCTCCTGGGCCTCCAGGTCTCAAAGGAACTCAGGTACTGAGGAAATTAATGTCGAGTCAGCAATCTTTTAGTTGACATTTCTGGTTTGTTTTTTTTTTTTGTTTGTTTGTTTGTTTGTTTTTTTTATGACACTTCAGTCTTTACACGATAAAATGAATTTCCTGAATTTCCTCAGTGTGAACAGTTTTTGCTGTGAAGGATTTCAAGTTATTTATATTGGCATGTATGGGATTGGAATTTTGAATCATTTTACAGAGTTTTAAGCTCTTTGGTGGTTTATTTCAGTGGTCACCAATGGAATGTTGAATACTCGGGAACCAGAATGAAACTTATATGTGCTAGAATTCATATTTACTACTTGTGATTGTTTTATATTTGTGACTTAATAAATTATATTTAATTGACTTGTGAATTGAACAAAATGTCTGTTTATCAGATGTATAAGGCATGTGCTACTAAGGACGTGTAAACATGCTGCCAAGAGTGATAACCTAAACTAATACTACCAACTATTCATTTAAAGATGAAAGTCAGTGTGTTCCATCAATACATGAGTAATTGGAGCTTATTCGCCTTTTTTTTTTCTTGGAAAATAATGTGTGGAAGTTTGCAACTTTTGGTTATATTTATCTCCAGTCTCTTTCCACCATTCATTTTTTACTCTTAGAAGAATATGCCAGGTTTTCACATACTGTGGCATTATAGCTAATTTGACTCTAAGATGCTGGGGCTGTAGATGGTTTATAATACAGCGCTTGACAGTAAGCATCATTTGGGTAAGATCTAGTGTGCTTTGGAAGCTCCATTCAGATAGGAACAGGTGTGCTTTGTGTGTCTAGAGTCTCAGACAAAACTGAAGTTTAAAAATGTGTGCGTTTAGCCGGGTATGGCAGCACTGTCTATAATCCTATCACTTGCAAAGCTGAGGCAGGAGGATCACAACTTTGAGGTGAGACTCAACTACAGAAGAGACTCAGTCTTAAAATAAGAAGAAGGAAGAGGAGGAGGAGGTGGAGAGAGAGAAACTGGATGAATGAATTAAGTATCAAATAGGCCTACAGCACATTCTGCATAAGTGATTATTAAATATACAATAAATATGTGTGCTGATTTTCATCTGCTAAGAATAGAGTTGTGCTTCTGTGTAGACAAAAACTAGAAATTATACTCAATTATCTCAGAGATTCCTAAGTACCTTAATCTCTGCCACTCCTAATTTCCTGTATATGGCATGTGTGGTCCACCAATTTTAAAAAGCAATGGAGTAAATGTGGAATAATCTCCAAAATATTAAAACATGGAAGGATTTGATTCTAAAATATAAGAAAGTTATAGCAGGATTTTTGTTGTATCCCATAACAAGCTTCAAAGTTTAGAAAATGTACAATGGGTAAAGATTTCTATTTTTAAACACCATTTTAGGCAAGTATTTGTTCTGATTTATTTCTAAGGGAGAAGAAGGACCGATTGGACCCTTTGGAGAACTGGGATCAAGGGTAAGTAGCACAAAAGTGATTCCCTAAGTCCTAATAAGGTGGCGCCTGCCAGTAACTTGTTGGAAGGCAAGGAGATCCTGAGTGCAAGGTCTCCCTGGGCATAATAACAAGTTCCGAGCTAGCCTTGGGTATACAGTAAGACCTTGTCCTAATGGCAGGGCTTGCAAGGAAAAAAAGAAAGGGAGAAATGTTGTAAATTTTTATTACCTCAAAATATTTTAAAGGTTAAGATATTTAATTATAAAATTAAATTATATAATTATCAGTGGAAAAGAGAAACAACTTTTTGTTTCATGTTTGATGAAGGAAAATATAATATATACACTCTCAAAATTAATTAATTAATTAAAATATTTTCTGTACATGTTTGCCTTTAAAACAGCCATTTTGCAATACTTTAGATTATAATATTTTAATTAATAAGAAAAACCAATAGCTAGAACCATTATGATCCTAAAATCCCCTCAAATTAAAGTTAGCCGATGAATGGATTTCTCTAGAGAGATTTTTTTTCTGAGAGCTGAGGACTGACCCAGGACCTTGTACGTGCTAAGAATGGCTCTACCTCCCAGCTGAAATCCCTACCCATTGATTGTATTAGCAATTATTGCTTATCACTTTTCTCAGTGGCTTTATGGTCTTGGGAATTTATGAAAATTATTTGTATAGTTCCCAGTAATACCAAATAAAGTAATTTTAGGAATACTTCTGGAAAATTCTGACTTATCAATATGCCAGTATAGAAATTATAGAAAAGTAGTAGGTGGTCCCCCCTCCCAATTTTAATCAGATAGTACCATCTGGTGATATAGAAACTATTGTTTTCTAAGTTCTGCAAATAAATTTGAATGTTTTTTGTATGCATGACCAGAGCTTGCGATTTAAATTATTATGGTGTGTGTTCAACATTTAAGAGGCATTGCACGTGTGCAATGTGACAATGTCACAGAGTACACATCCTCAAGTTTTACTTTGTATTGAGTAAAACAACAATCCTTCACTCATGTCATTGGTTCCTTTGAACCAATGTCCCTTTTCATTTGAAAAGGGTCTTTTTTTTTTTTTGTAAGAAAGAGCATGTGATGGAAAAATTGTTATGTGAGCCTAATATAACTGATGTCATTTAATATTTGCTTTCCTGGAAAACAAGGGAACTCTTTAATGTTCTGTATTGTTTCACTCCTGTGCATTGAGGACAATTTAAGAACTAAGATGGCTTCAAGTATATCATGTGAACCATCCCTAATATTGAAAACTCTGTAACATAGTATATGAAAATAAGGTTTTAATATTACATTTTCAAAGCTAACTCCATCCTCCCCAAAACAAAACCCAAAACAAACCAAAACCAGTGTAGTAGCACATAAATGGGGCCAGAAGTCTTAGCCCATCACCACTGCCCACAATGGCTTGGTTCCAAAGATTATAAGTGTATTGGCTCCTGATTCCACTGATACTTATTACACTGCAGATTTAGTACAGTATTCTAGAGTGTCCAGTGCTGCTTAAATGGGCTGTGTGTTAAGAATTAAAAAGGAATACTTTCACTATGACACTTTCTAATCAGTTTTTAATAAAAATGGATTGCTGAAAAAATAGTCAATATCAGAAAAATGAAATTATTTCACTCTTAGTTAAATTTCTGGCCCTGTATTCAGGTGAAAGGCTCAATCTGGTCCAAGAGCAGGAGTAGTGTCAGGTCCAGGACCAGATGGATCTAGAAGGATGGAAAGATTGACAGGCAGGCTGCCAGGCCGGTTAGCTGTGTCAGCATCTGAGTACAGAGCCAAATGGAAGCCCAAGGGAAGGCTGGGAGTCCTCTGCTTGTCAGTCCTTGAGACACACACACACACACACACACACACACACACACACACACACACACACACACCAGTGCTGAGTGTGGGCTGGAGTGAGGCTGTTCCATCTCACTCCTGTTGGAAGTATCCGATGGGGTCCAACTAAGGAAGTTAAACCCTTTCCTTGCTCCAACATGATCTTACTTCCAATTACAAACTCTGATTCCCTAGCCAGCGTCTTCTTTCTCCTGCTTTCTCTTTCCAGTGCACAGTCTCCACTCTGAGGGTGCCCATGTCTACCTTGGTGCTTTCCCACTTGTTCTTTTTCTTCCTCATGACTGCACACACCTCACTGTCAGGCTTTCCAGACTTATCCTCTTTGCTACACTCTGAATTCTACTTTCTTGTCCATGCCTCATTTCTAAATTACTACTTTATAACTTTCTCCCTGTAGCTGTTTATTTCCATATTATTTTCATTCATCTCCTCCTCCTCCTCGTCCTCCTCCTCCTCCTCCTCCTCCTCCTCCTCCTCCTCCTCTTCCTCCTCCTCCTGCTCTTGAAGCAGAGTAGTCGTACACTGGTCTACCATTCATAGCATCTACTCAGTTTCCGGTCTTCCCTGTTTAATCTGCCTTTTGTCTTGTTGTGAGTGAACAGTCCAGCCATTGATCCTACTAAAGTCAGAATTTTTTTTCATTTCACTTTTCATTTCCTAATGCCCTTCAGTGATTCAGAGAATTCATCCAGTAATTCGTCCAAGTCTCTACTTCTGACACGAAGATTTTCTCTCTAGTGGACCATCCTTACAACACACAGGCCTACTATTCTTTCTTTCTAACAATCCTCACCACTCTCTTAGCAAGTCTATGTATCTTATAAATTGAAATATCACCACTAATGACTTCCAGAGCAATATCCTTGTTTCAGAACTTTCTACTTTGAACTCTGTGCATAGGCACCCAATAGCTATATTAACTAAAATGTTCAAAACTCAGCTTCTAATTTGCCATCCAGCCTATTCATAGGGTCCTTCTCATTTCAATTATTTAGTTACTCAAACTGAAATTATCTAATTTTCAATGCATAAACATAATCATCACCTCAAAAGAAAAACTGAGTGACCACGCCCAGAAACATAGATTCAGGTTACCTTAAGTTCCATGTTGCACTATAGTAGCAGTTTCATGAAGTTTGTATGGGAGCTGAAGAAAGAACAATTTAAAATTGCAAACCTTTGCAATTACATTTGTGGAAACATTGGTTAGACAGGTGGGTTCCAGAGAAGCAGGGGATTCACAGCTATGAGCCTCGGGTGTTCTCCGCCTTCCGGTTGGTGGGAGCTAGCTCTACAGAGAGCAGCATTCCAAAAGCCATGCCTAATAGTCACAGAGCTGTTAGGTCTCATACAGAGGAAGGCAATAAGTGGCTAATTAGGGGGACTGAAAACTGACCCCTGGCATTGTGGCTCTAGACCGCCACATTCCAAACTTGGCACAAACTCTGGCACTGTAATTGCTTAGTCTTCCTGGCAGGAAGCCCAGCTGCAGGTGCCCTAACCCCCAACCAGGAACTTTAGTTCACAGAGCTCAGAACTGACTCCTCTACTGCTCTTCTCCCGCATCCCCTATGTGAATCATAAACAATTCTTGAAGCTATGCCGTCATCAACCCGAGTCTTACCATTTCTCCCAGCTGCCTCTGTACAACCCTGGTCCACAGCGCGGCATCCCTCATTGGATTGTTGCAGTAGAATCCCATTTATACTCTACCCTTCTGTCCTTGCATCAAGGAGATCCTGTTAAACAGGCGTCATGTTGCATTTCTTCTCAAAGCTCACGTAAGGCTCCCTGCCTCACTCTGCCCAACTGTAACTTATAAGGCCTTATACGACCCAGTTTTCTGTTCCCCTATTCTCTTCTTGACTCCATCTTCTTGTTTCCATTTGAACCTCCATTTCTTCGGCCATATTAGCTCCTCGCAGTTGCTCCGGTAATCCACAGGGTCTTCTCAAGGTCCCTTCGCCTGTCCCTGGATTGTTGTTCCCTGTAATGTCCACATATTTGTTCCTTTTAAAAATCTGCACTCAACAAGCTGTCAGGTCTTTTGTAGTGGTCACTGGTACATTAGGAGTTGAGTTTCATGAAGGGCAAGCAATAAGGATCCCGTGTGTTCCTACACACATACTGCCCAGGTTTGTTAGCACCATTTGGTGCTGCTGCTGCTGCTGCTGCTGTGTGTGTGTGTGTGTGTGTGTGTGTGTGTGTGTGTGTGTGTGTGTGTTTATATTTGACATCTTTATGAAAATCTGGTGGCTGTATTTGATGGGCTTATATCTGCATCCTCAATCCTATTTTATAATTAATGTGTCTGTTTCTCTGACAATTCTGTGCAGTTTTCTTTAGTATCATACTGTAGTATAACTTGACATCTGGAGAGCTGATACTGTTTTGTTTTGTTTTGTTTTGTTTTAAATTGTTTAGGGTTGTTTTGGCTTTCCTGGGTCTTTAGAAATTTTTATATAGTTTTATATAAAATAAAAATAAATACATTTTATTTTCAATTAAAAAAAGTCTCTACTCAAGTTCTGCCTTCTTCCTGAGGTCTTCCTCCATTGAAACCCCACAAAAATTTTCAGTAAGACCCTCACAAGAGTTGATATCTCCCTTTCTCTGCTTAATTTGTTGCCCTTAATAACTGACATAGAATGTGTGCACATGCATATGTATATATGCATACGTACGCATGCACACATGTCATACATTTTAATTCTTTATCACCTCCACTGAAGTGTAAGTCCCATGAGGGCAGATGCACATCGTGTTCTCACCATCCTCACACCGAGAACTGTGCATGGTGTGTTCTCACCATCCTCACACCGAGAACTGTGCATGGCATGTTCTCACCATCCTCACACTGAGACTGTGCACGGCATGTTCTCACCATCCTCACACTGAGAACTGTGCACAGCATGTTCTCACCATCCTCACACCGAGAACTGTGCACGTCATGTTCTCACCATCCTCACACCGAGAACTGTGCATGGCATGTTCTCACCATCCTCACACTGAGACTAGCATGGCATGTTCTCACCATCCTCACACCAAGAACTGTGCACGGCATGTTCTCACCATCCTCACACCGAGGACTGTGCATGTCGTGTTCTCACCATCCTCATACCAAAAACTGTGCGCGGCATGTTCTCACCATCCTCACATTGAGAACTGTACACAGCATGTTCTCACCATCCTCACACCGAAAACTGTTCATGTCATGTTCTCACCGTCCTTACACTGAGAACTGTGCATGGCATATCGGAGACACTCACGTATCTGTAGTCTGAATGGCTAGTGAATGCAAGAAGAGATCATCAAATAATTTGAAGTTGTTCATTTCTTTGAACAGACAGCATTTCCTAAGCCTTAGGAAACCTTTAAAAGTGATGATTACTAAATATATTTTTATAGTTATCTTTCTTTCTTTCTTTCTTTTTTCTTTCAGGGAAAACCAGGTCGAAAAGGGTACATGGGTGAACCAGGGCCAGAAGGCTTGAAGGTAAAGTGCCTGATGTTTTTAATCAGTTTGAAAATACCAGTAAGAAGTTAAAAACTCTTCAAAGAGCAATTTAAAAGTCATGTAGCTCCACTTATATTTGTATAGATATACAATTTAGTAAAGAAATGCCAGGATGCCTTCTACAAATGACTGCAAGTGAGATACAATGTAATACAAAATAATAAACGTTTTGCAACAATAAACAAATATTAGGGTAAAATCTGTGGATTAGATACATGACAATAATATATGTTAATATCTCTTTACTAACCATGGGTTCTTTAAAAAGCAATTAACAGTGGGTCCAGCTGAGTCTGTTTCTTACAGTCACGGAGAAGCTCTGAAAGGCTGTGCTAGGCAGCCTTTGTTCCTTGTGTACTTCCACATTTTAGATGATCTTTACAACAACAAATACAAAACAGCACAAATATTCAATGTATGGAAGAGACCAGCTTATAGGGATTGTTAAATTTTCCAAACTTAGATTTTGCAACTCATAAAAGAGACAGAATTCATACCATATTTCCCAACTTAAGGCATGTTTCATATATACTGAACACGTAGGGTTTTTTTTTTTTTTCATGTTGTTAAATCCTACAAAAAGCTGGACGTCAAGTTTTTGATCAGTGAAGGAAGATGATTTAGAGCATTTTTAATGTTTCAACATGTTGATAGCTAAAACGTACCAGGAGAACGTGTGCCCAGCTTTCTCAAATTATATACAAAAGCTCCAGAAAGCTGCTTTAAAACCAGAAAGCATAAGCAATTCCTTTTCCTGGGATTAATCTCTAGCCTTCCAAATTGCACTAAAAATTTCAATGTTGAGTCATAATGTTAACAAAATGGCTATCTCAGCCATTAGTGAAAGAGTCACACTAGAAGCAGGTCACGCCTTTGGTGCTGAGGAGCCTGAAGAAGTCCCTCCATGACTCCTTAGCTGCCACTGCCCCCTGTGACCTGTGTGGGATTTCCTAGGAAACACTTAGGAGTTGGTGAAGGGTCACCAACTTCCACTCAACCCTAGTCTCTGTCTCTGTCTGTCTGTCTATCCATCTTTATGTCTGTTCTCTGTGCATCTCTGTCTTTCTCTCTTTCTGCCTTCCTTCCCTCCCTCTCGTCTCCTCTTCCCTTCCACCCCCCGCCCCTGCTTTTCTATGTCTATCCTTCCTTCGTCGCTTCTCTTTCTTCCCCTCTGTCATCTCTTCCCTTGTTCTCTTTCCTCACCCCATCTCTTCCTTCCCCTTCTCTCCTGCTTCCTTCCTGATCTCTCTTTCATACAAGACAAAGCTTCTCTTCCCCTTACCTTCTGACTCTCTAAATGTTAAAACAAGATTGCAAGGCATCTGCAAGCCACTTTCACCCTTTGCTGTCAAACAAACCTCCTGTTAGCAACAGAAGCTCATCTCCTTTTATGGGAAAAGACAAGTTTTGGACGAGGAAAGAAACAGAGTAGAAAACTAATTATTCATAGATTATCCTGCCATCAATTTCCAACAGACTTTCCAGAGATTTCCTTATCAGTAACTAATACTGTACCTTACGCTGTCTCGCTCTTGCCACTTATCTAAGTGTATACTGATTGGACAGGAAAAGTGTATAGACTATTCCCCATGGTGACTATCAGGTTTCAGTATGACTTTATAGACTTGTAACATGAAACACAGATGTGAGCCGTAGAGTAGAGTAAAGAGAACAAATAAGTTTCATTTTAATAATAGAGTTAATACAAGGCATACCAGGTCACCATTCCCATAACAATATCGGAAACATTATTAAGATACTTTATAGTCCTTATACAGTGATTTTTGAGATATGATATGTATTTTACACTTATATTGTCTATCAGTTCATACCAGCCGATGCCACATGTCACCAGCGGGCACCATATTGTTGGTATCTTAACATCTCTGTACCCTACACTTGAATGTCATTATTAATTTTAGTTTAAAATTTTTATCAAATTTTCTATAAAAAGAACTATAGATCCCTGTCACATCTACTGTGTGGTATCTCAAATTCAGTCTCTACCTGCTGTCAATGAATCCCTACCTTCTCTTACACAAGTTCCCCACCTGATGTGGCCCTTCCATGTCCCTACTCAACACCCCCTGCCTTCAGGCACAGCTCCACTGAGTCTCATAATCCACTATTTGGAATTATGAAGAATAGTTTGGGTCAATGCATATGTTTTACCTCACACCTATACCAGGCTGTGGAGCAGCATACCCAAGGCAGGTGCACCAAAAACCCATGTTCTAAAATGCAGGTGTTTTCCAATTAACTGGAAGAAATAAAAACCAAAGCCATAATTTAATTAGATTTGAAATTGGTGTCAACAAGTTCCTTTGTTTGACACAGGCAGCATGGTCTGTGGGACAGTATTTAAGATCATGATTTATGAGAGCCACTTCCAGTTAGAAAAAGGTTAAGCTTTGGTCAGTTTTTGATTATCATATGAAATTACCCTATCCTGTTTACTAAAATTTCAATGGCAAATTTTGCCTAGTATTCAACAAGACAATGTACTGAATGCTTTTTGAAAATCAAGCAATAATAAGTAAATTAGTCTTACACACACACACACACACACACACACACACACACACATTGGCATAAAGAAATGAGTGCCAAATAACACAGATTAGGTCAGATTTATTATTGAATATGTTGCAGACACCTGTGCGCTCACAGAGGTTGTGGACTACAAGATTTTGCGTCAGAAGTTATGACCGTGTCCCTCTCCAGCTCTGCTGACAGAGGCACCAGCTCTTGTCCTGAGAGTAGCTCTAGAACTATCTAGTGGGAAGTGCAGAATCCTGTGTGGCAAGGGCTTTCAGTATATTCTTAACATCTTTCATGGTGCCATTTATTTGTTTTAAAGATATTTTTATCTTTATTATTTCTATGTGTAGTGAGTACACACATGCCACGGTGTACAGGTGAAAGTCAGAGGACAACTTCCAGGATGTTGGCTCTTTCCTCCCACTCAGATCTTCAGGCTTGACTATGGATGTCTTTACTTTCCAAGTCATAGTGGGAAATAACACAGTAAAATATTTTATCTGCCTACGGGAATTTCTTGTAGTGTATATTGCCCACAAAGGCTAGAAGAGGGCATTGGATCCCACAGAGCTGGATTTACAGATGGTTGTGAGCTACCATGAGGGCACTGGACTCAAACCTGGGTCTTCTACAAGAACAGCCGGTGCTCTTAACTGTTGAGCCGTCTTCCCAGCCCAAAATATGTTTTTAAAAATACTGAAAGTAATGAATAGGGGAATGTGACGTCAATATGTAAATAATTACTGTTTGGATAAAACTGTGAAAAAAGACCATATTGAACAAAAGTACTATAAATAAGTTAGACTAACTGAAATTGCCTTTGCCTTTTTTTCTGTTACAACTAATTAACTTTGTGAAATTGAAACAAAAGTACTGTCATGGTTAATGTTGCTGACAAATAGTCACATTTGCAATTTTATATTCTTGACCAACAGGGAGAAGTAGGAGACCAAGGAGATATTGGGAAAATTGGTGAAACAGTAAGCTTGCTTTATCCTCTTACTTTTACTGTTCTCCATCTGTGTTTCTTAGGAATTATGTCACTGTGATCTGTTAGCTATTATTGTGTTAGTAAGACTTGGAGGAAAACTCACCCATTACAGACTTAGGCTCATGAGGGATGGTTCTATTGACAAATAAAAAAAACAACGATACAAAAGAGATATGGAGAAAAAGCAGCAATATTTTAATTAAATATAAACTATGTTTATGATCTCAGGAGCATTTCTTTTTAGTATTGGACATTCCATTTCAGTTCCATTAACTTCAGTCTAAAGTTGACATTTTAAGGAAGGAACGTAAATTTCCTTGGTATGGTAACAAATGTCTGTAGTTCCAGAACTCTGCATTTAGAGGCTGAGGCAGCGGATTTCTGAGTTCAAGAATGACCCGGTCTACATAATGAAACACTATCTCAAAGAATAAACAACCACAAAAAGATGATTTGATCATAAAAGAGTATGCGTTGGTAATCTGACTTCAGGTTTGAAGGGTAGGAATCAAACAAAAGCAGTGATGTGTCAAGTGCATAATTATTTTTATAAAATGCACTTGGTTTAGGTTTGCAGGACTGCTGTAGCAGAAAGCACCATATAATTTTGGGGGGTGCATTTTTTTTAAATTGTGCTGATGGGTGCAGTTCTCACAGCAGCCAGAAGAGGACAGCAGAGCTGGATTTACAGGCATTTGTGAACTGCCAGACAAGGGCACTGGGGTCTGAAACTGGGTCCTCTGCAAAAACATTATACACTGCTGAGTACCTCTCCAGCTCTGCATATGATATTTATGTTGTGTCTATTAAAAATATTTTAAACTTGCATTTATTTTCAACAATAAGGAAGAACATTGAAAATAATGTCTATGAGATTGGAGAGATGCCTCAGTCACAGTCACTATGTGTTTACTATGCAAACATAGGGACCTGAGTTTGGATCTTTAGGACCCGAGTAGAAACCAGCACTCTACAGTCTCAGAGCTGGGAGTTAAAAAACAGGTTCTGGGAGTTTGCTGGCCAGTCAGTCTAGTTGGAACAGTGAACTCTAGGATCAGTGGGAGATCCTGCCTCAAAAAATAAGGTGAGGCACCTCTGGCCTACTCACACACTCAGAACGCTTATACACATGAGTGTACACACACACACACACACACACACACACACACACACACACACACACTGCATACCACAAATACACACACATGTTTTTAAACAAATGAGCCTCCATAGTAAAATGATGAGTCGCCAGAGATGAAAGTATTTACAATATGCAAGGTTAAGTGTCACAAAGCAAGTGAACAGAATAGTTTGTCTCTGTGAACAAACTCCCCCATACACAGCCTATCTTAAGACTTAAACAGAAGCCCAGTTTTCTACAAAATTGTTCTGTAAGTGTCACCTGTTTACAATTATTAATCCTGATGTTATAATAAGAAAAATACTCTTATAGTCTTAGTTTTTACCAGTAATATTCATAAAAACAGACAGAGGTGGCTAAGTCCCAACAAATCACTGCCCCTTTCTGCTAATGCTCAGTTAGCAGAGGCAAGCCTTTTACTTGTGATTTTGCCAAAAAAAAAAATCT